>NC_140165.1:315447244-315758977 GCF_963971535.1 Notolepis coatsorum
ACACACACACACACACACACACACACACACACACACACACACACACACACACACACACACACACACACACACACACACACACACACACACACACACACACACACAGACACACACACACACACACACACACACACACACACACACACACACAGACACACACACACACACACACACACAGACAAACAGACAGACAGACAGACAGACACACACACACACCTACACACACACCTACACACACACACCTACACACACACACACACACACACAGACAGACACACACCGCTTATGGGATGCTTTTCAGGTGATTATGGCATGCACGATGGTGTCAGTATTAGTGTGCAGTATATTCTCCGCCAGCAGATGGAGGCAGAGATAGGCTGTAGCATGCATCACCCACTCTTACCCCCTTTCACAAGGATAATGACAGTGACACTCACACTGCAACCATTGTGGCCAAGCTTAATCCCATCCCCAGGACATACAGATCGGTGTGTATCTCTCCTCACCTTAACCTCTTAAACCCCAGCCAAGCCATATTATCTGAAAATTCACCTAAAAGTACATACCTAAGTAAATGGAAGATTGCTCCACTTCTACAAGGTTCCATTTGCATGTTCTTGGTATCTAGGGACATCTATGGATCTCAGGGAATGTATTCCCAGTGTCAGAAATATTGTGTCTGTTACTAGGCCTGAGTAAACTGTAATGAACCAAAGGAGAATATCAATTATTATTATTATAAAAACAAGTTTCCCATCTTTGACAGTGGATAACACCATGCTTACATTGACAAGACGTGACATATTGAGCCACTGAGCTCATTCAGCACCTTCTTGAGATCAAGTGTACAAGAAATCTAAGCAAATTAATAAAGGGCAGATGATTTACAGGGGGTTTTGTAGATACAGTACTGAATTTTGCCATTCGGACACATGCAATTTGAAATATGAATATAGAATATCAGGCCTATAAATTACCTTATTATGGTCAAGTCATACATCTATGGATCGTGCCAAATCCCCTCTTTCCAATGGCAGAGTTCAATCTGGATTTAGTAGCACCAGGCAGAGCAGGGCAGCCGTAACCGTGAATGAAATCTACTGTAAGTACAGTTACGTTTTTATAATGTAAAACATCTGAGACGTCTGAGATCAATAGATGTCCCTAGATACCAAGAACATGCAAATGGACGAGCAATCTTTCACTTACTTAGGTATTAGGTACATTATGGTACATACATTAGGTACATACTTAGGTACATTATAAATTGAAAATGGGGGACCCTGATGTAAACAAGACGAAAGTCTTTCTCTGGTCTGCATCCCCCTTAACAATTGTGTGTATTGAGCCGTGCTGTATTGTACCCATTCTGCAATCTGTTAATACAATTTTCATACACATTTTCAATCAATCAATCAATCAGTATGTATCTTTAGGTGGATTTTCAGAAAATATGGCTAAGGCTTAAAGGGGAACTATCTTATAAATGGCCTTTTTGAGTGTTTAGCATTGTTTCCTAGCTATGTAAACTTATATTAATATGATCTATGTCTCAAAATTCTCATATTGGCGCATTCTTCCAATTCTCCTCTCACAATATTCACCCTCACTGAACTGAGTCATTTGAAAATGTGCTGATTTGTGATGTCAGAAAGACACTGCTGCATGTTAATGTTGAGATACAAGATGAGCTGCACACAGTGGTTGGAGCCCAGGCTCAAAACGGCTCGAGATCTTGAGGTAGAAAAATGCTGTTTTTGAGGACTTGATTAGAAATACAAAACAATGAATAAAAAATTTTTATATATTACAGAGGTGTTCCATAGACTCACAGGAATTGTGTAAAAGTGCCCAAATAGTGAAAGAAATAGTAAAATAGTTCCCCTTTAAGAGGTTAAGGGGTTAATATGGATCAAGGAACAAGGAATACAAGGAACCTTATCTTTTTTCCCCCTACTGCCCCATAGCCCGTTCACCTGCTTCTCAACCAGACCTGCCGTGTGGAATCAGCGGGCTAACATCTTCAAGCGCGTCATTTAGTTAATCGATAGGCCAAACCACGTAGATCCAATCAGAGGCCCGGCGAGCGGGAAATGATTCTCTACTACTTGTGAAACGATTTCCACCAAACCTGACAGATACGTCTGCCTTACAACAGCCAGGAGGCCCCCCGTGAACGAACGCCTGAGTCATGTTGTCTCATAGCGGCGCTGCGGCCCCTCAGGGGACCTTCCCCGCTGCCGGTCACCAGCCGACACGTAGTCAGTCGCTCACCGGTTCACCTTTGAAACGCCACTCCAGATCGAATGCCGTTCCGATGGCTCTCGTGGGATAATTGATGTGTTGCTAGGCAACGGCTCCATCAGCCGGCCCGATGTCACGCGGGGGTTCGTCGCTCAGACAATAAGAGCCCTTAAAGTCAGGACGACTGAACAGCACAGGAGGGGGGGGGGGGGGGGGGGGGGCGTCTGTATCGAGGCCCAGTCGCTGTCCGCTTTAGAAAATTCTCACGCAGGCTATTAGATGCCACCGCAGAGAGGAGGTGACAGTGAAACAGTACTGTATTTGCAAATCTGGTATGTCATAAATGTATAGATGTAGCAGTACTGTCTATCTGTATGTCGTGTATGTCATATATGTTACGATGAATTGAAATGATGTTATGATGAATTGAAAGTCTTTCTCTTGAAATGAATCAGTCTTCCACTAATGAATCACTCATCCACTAATGAATTGAAATTTTGATATTTATTAGAAGGATAAACCCCTTGAGATATGCTATCTCGTTTTCGAGGGGGTCCTTAACATAGGATACAAAACATACAATACAATACAAAACACAGGACAACAAATACACTTATACACTGACAGACGCTCTCCCAAGCTCACCCCCACAATCCACACTGATTCCTCCCAAGAGGATCACCAATATATATATATATATGTTCCCATATAAAACACATACAAAATTATAATTTGATCTGTAAACAACATGTAAGCCCTAACACAGTAAATCAATAACAGGTGCAAGTAGTCTGTAGATGAGTGAACAAAGATATCTTAAATAACCGGAGATCTGAGTGAACTAGGCAGTTTGTTCCAATCAGCTGGTGCTTTATATTTAAAGGCAAGTCGACCAATAGCTTTGGTGGTTCGAGCCGGTATAGTAAAGAAAGGATGATCCGTGTGTCTTAAATGATAAGTTGAACTATATGGTGTTAGGAACTGCTTTAGATAGGGGGGATAATTAAAGTAAATACATTTGTAAACAAAAAGCAACCAATGAAAATGTCTTCTGAATGGGGGAGAAAGCCAGTTTAACGACTCGAACGTAAGACAGTGATGGGTTCTATAAGGGCACCTCAATATAAATCTGCAAACACTATTATGAGTGACATTTAAAGTCCGGAGGTTCCCGGTTCGATTCCCGCTCCTCCCGTGCAGTGTGTCGATGTGTCCTTGAGCAAGACACTTAACCCCTAATTGCTCACGATGAGCAGGTTGGCACCTTGCATGGTTGCCTCCACCGTCGGTGTGTGAGTGAATGGGTTAAATGTGAGTAACAAATTGTAAAGCGCTTTGGATAAAAGCGCTATATAAAAAAGCAGCCATTTACCATAATCTCTTCCACTAATGAATCACTCTTCCACTAATGAATCACTCTTCCACTAATTAATCAGTCTTTCACTAATGAATCACTCTTCCACTAATTAATCAGTCTTTCACTAATGAATCACTCTTCCACTAATTACTCACTCTTCCACTAATGAATCACTCTTTCACTAATGAATCACTCTTCCACTAATTAATCACTGCTGATACAGGGCTGATACAGGGGGTTATACAGGGGGTGATACTCGCCCCTCTCTCACCCCTCTCTCACCCCTCTCTCACCCCTCTCTTACCCCTCTCTCACCCCTCTCTCCACAGAGCCTGAGACACCTGGGGATAGTGAACCTGGAGTGCATGTTCTCACCCCTCTCTCACCCCTCTCTCACCCCTCTCTCACCCCTCTCTCACCCCTCTCTCACCCCTCTCTCCACAGAGCCTGAGACACCTGGGGATAGTGAACCTGGAGTGCATGTTCTCACCCCTCTCTCACCCCTCTCTCACCCCTCTCTCACCCCTCTCTCACCCCTCTCTCACCCCTCTCTCACCCCTCTCTCCACAGAGCCTGAGACACCTGGGGATAGTGAACCTGGAGTGCATGTTCTCACCTCTCTCTCACCCTTCTCTCACCCCTCTCTCCACAGAGCCTGAGACACCTGGGGATAGTGAACCTGGAGTGCATGTTCTCACCCCTCTCTCACCCCTCTCTCACCCCTCTCCCACCCCTCTCCCACCCCTCTCTCACCCCTCTCTCACCCCCTCTCTCGCCCCTCTCTCACCCCTCTCTCCACAGAGCCTGAGACACCTGGGGATAGTTAACCTGGAGTGCATGTTCTCACCCCTCTCTCACCTCTCTCTCACCTCTCTCTCACCCCTCTCTCATCCCTCTCTCACCCCTCTCTCACCCCTCTCCCACCCCTCTCTCCACAGAGCCTGAGACACCTGGGGATAGTGAACCTGGAGTGCATGTTCGAGACCCCGGAGAAGGTGTTCGTGGTGATGGAGAAGCTGCACGGAGACATGCTGGAGATGATTCTGTCCAGCGAGAAGGGCAGGCTGCCAGAGAGGCTGACCAAGTTCCTCATCACCCAGGTGTGTGTGTGTCTGTGTGTCTGTGTGTCTGTCTGTGTGTGTGTCTGTATGTGTGTGTGTGTGTGTGTGTGTGTCTGTGTGTGTGTGTGTGTACTGTGTGTGTGTGTGTGTGTGTGTGTACTGTGTGTGTGTACTGTGTGTGTGTCTGTCTGTGTGTGTCTGTGTGTGTGTGTGTGTGTGTGTGTCTGTGTGTGTGTGTGTGCACAGATAACTGGTGCACAGCAAATGCCCGCACACCAAACCTAGATAACTGGTGCTCTGCAGCAAACACCTGCACACCAAACCTAGATAACTGGTGCTCTGCAGCAAACACCTGCACACTAGGGATGTCCCGATCCGATCACGTGATTTTCCGAAGATCGGGATAGACAATTGTTTTTTTTATTTTTTTTTAATCCCAATTTCTCACATTACATTCACCCTGAATGTTGACGTTATCCAGGTGAAAAGTTTACTTCATAAATCATTTGATGTATAATTAAATCAAAGGAAATGCGTTTGGGTCTGAGAGTGTGGCTGGTCTGCCGTTCTGCAGCTGGGTACTATTAGTTTGTTTTGGCAAAATTCTTCTGCTCTGTGTGACAATAAATAAATGAATGAATGATGATATGCAATTTAAAACCAAAACGAAGGCCTCAGTATGAGTTTAAGACGTGAACATGGTCATGTTTGTTGAATAAAAAAGTAAAAAAAAAAAAAGTTAAAAAAAATATATATATATTTAATTATTTTTTTCTTTTTTTTTGCTCGGATCGGGAAATATCGGTATCGGTAGATACTCAAAATCACATGATCGGGATCGGATCGGGAGCAAAAAAACGTGATCGGGACATCCCTACTGCACACCAAACCTAGCTTTATTATGAGGAAAGCTCTTCATGGCGCCCAGGTGGCGCACCACGTAAAGCGCTGCGGTGCAACGCGGTCGTCCCGGGTTCGACTCCCGGACCGGGCGACCTTTGCCGAATGTCTTCCCCCGTCTATCTCCCATACTTCCTCTCTCTCGCTCTACCGGACTCCCCGGTAACAAAACCAATAAAATATCTACCAAAAACATAATAATAATAATAATAAAAAAAAAAAAAAGGGGAAAGCTCTTCATGTTGCTACTCCTCAAAGTATGAAATGACGGAGCCCTGAAGTGGCCACAGAGAGAGAGAAAAAATATGTATCGAAGCCACATTTTACTACATCGAGTGCTTGAAAAATGCCTTTGGGCACACAAGATATACAATCTGTTCCCACGCTTTGAGTAATTTGTACGGCGAGCAAGATACAATTCGTTCCCTCATTTTGATCGCATTTGTCCCCTCCTTTTGGTGAATTTGTGTGCACAAGATACAATCGTTCCCACGTTTTGGTTCATTTGTGCGCACAAGAGAAGTGTATAATTATTATCACAGAGAGCCAGCGCAACAACCCAGCCTTTCTCCCAGAAGCATATCACATGCAGTGCACCTGTTTCAAGTAAAGCATAGCTGTCGGTGAACTATTCACATCATAGATCATACGGGCCGACATGCCTCTAGATCACAAAGGAAACCTCGCTGAATGAAAGTTAAAGGCAACGTGAAAGGCTTGTGCCAAGGCTTCCAAGAACGCAGAGTTGACCCAGTTTACGACCTTCCTGTATGTCACCGTTGCATGTAAATGGTAAATGGCTGCATTTATATAGTGCTTTTATCCAAAGTGATTTACAATTTGTTCCTTACCTTTTATGGCTAAATGGTAATGGCTGCATTTATATAACAGCTTTTATCCAAAGCGCTTTACAATTTAGTTCTTCACATTTTACCCGTTCACTCACACATTCACGGCGGAGGCGACCATGCGAGGTGCCGACCTGCTCTTCGGGGGGAGCAATTAGGGGGTTAATAAGTGTCTCGCTCAAGGACACTTCGACACGCTGCCCGGGAGGAGCGGGAATCGAACCGGCAACCTCCGGATTGCCAGACGACTGCTCTACCTCCCGAGCCACTGTCGCCCCCCTGTTGCATGTGCACATGATTGGATCTTTTATTTCTTCATACAGTATACGAATCCTCAGAAATCAACCAATTAAAGTATTGAAGTGTATTTATTTGTATTCAAATATACATGTTGCAAATACAATATACAGTGAATCACATTATAAATGTTTCTCCCTCCCACCCTCCCGTCCCCCCTAAAACATGTCTGTCAGTATGCTTGTAGCATATGAAATGTATTAAAAAAAAAGATTTATTATTCAAGAATATACCAGCATAATAGATAGTAGTTGTTGCCATTTATACTATCATTGATTTGAATGCATTTTTAAAGACGGTCTGAGAGAAGGGGCTAGCTATCTACAGCACTGCCAAAACTATTTAATTTGTGCAAATTAATTAAACAAAAAAGTGGGAACGAATTGTATCTTGTGCCGACTAATGTAACCAAAAAGGTGGGAACGAATTGTATATCTCGTGCCGACTAATTAACCAAAAAGGTGGGAACGAATTGTATCTTGTGCCGACTAATTAACCAAAATGTTGGAACGAATTGTATCTCATGTGCACAAATGAACCAAAAAGGTGGGAACGATCTCGGGCACGCGTGCAAGAGCATTTCTAGCGCTCAATGTGGTAAAACATGGCCTTGAAATATAAATCTCTTCTTTCTGTGGCCACTCCGGGGCTGCGTGATTTCCCGTTTTGAGGAGTAACTTGAAACACAATGAGCTTTCTTGATATACGTTCTCGGTTCGGCGTGTAGGTGTTTTCTGCAGTGCAGCAAGTGTAACACCCACACCTAGATACCCTTTTCAACTTGTATGGTGTGGCCATGACATGCATCTACTAGGTCAGATGTAGCTTTGAAGTGGTGTACTGTAGTAGGTATGTGGTGAAGGCACTGTGTTAGTTCACTGACACATTTCACACCTCATAGTGCAGATGCTTGTGTGTTATGTGTGTATAATGTGTGTGTGTGTGTGTGTGTGTGTGTGTGTGTGTGTGTGTGTGTGTGTGTGTGTGTGTGTGTGTGTGTGTGTGTGTGTGTGTGTGTGTGTGTGTGTGTGTGTGTGTGTGTGTGTGTGTCAGTAGCGAACCGTTATCAAATGTCTTATGGGCCTTCAGTTGGTTCAAAACACTCAAATAAAACAATGCATTATTATTATTGTTATAATCTAGAAGTACAGTAGCTGTGATTGACCAGCAGACCAGTGGCAGCAGTTCATCAAGAAAAGGGTTTATAATCCATTCTGCATTCACTGCACAATGCACACACTCACTTTAAACATCCACCTTTAAGACTCACTTAGACACTTTAAACATTTTTAAACACCACACCATATTTTATCTATTTATTACTAAAAGATTTGCACTACATCTCTACCTAATCTTAGCATTTTTTTTTGCATGTGTACTTCAGTTTTGTATATTGTATATGTTGTATAGTGTTTGGTCTTTATTCTTTTACTCTTTACTGTATGAAGCACATTCTCAGGAGGCTCATACAGAACCAAGCATTTCAATGTACTGTACATGTACCTTATATGTGACAAATAAAGCAAAACCTGAACTTGAACTTGACCTTATTAAAGCGCTCGGAGAACAATAATGTGAGATCGAGTCACAGGTTGTTCTGAAGTTTATTGAGTATGTGGCAGAATATATAAGTTTGATTGGGTGTACGCAAGAGGTAATAAATCATACAGGACACTTAATATACACTATGTCCCTTATCGGTATGAAGAGAGACAGGTGGGGGAAACCATCGTGAAGAGAGAGACTCAAGTCAAAGCGACTTTCTCTCCAACAGGCCAAGAGTTTATTCTTACATATTGTATTCAGTATCACTTTGATGTCCTGCAAAATCGGCAGGATGTCTTGCATTTGGTCACATTGCAAGAGGAAAAGGAAGCGGTAAACAAAATAATCCGTTTGAAAGTGAAACATGTTGAGAATACAGTACGTTCATCTCTTTGCATGTGCTTGAGGGTAAAATCCCTTGATTAAAAAAAATATGTAAACAACTAAACTAACAAACTAAACTGAAAACGAGTTTATGTTGCATTGTATGAGATGTGTGTGCGTTTTACATGGACATAACTGTATATCTTTTCTTATGACCTACTTAAAAAAAAATATGTTTTTTTTTGTCGTTTTTTTGTCTCACAAATTGCACCCCGCCTAGCTGTCAAACCACAATACATATATTATAGCACATACAAGGTCCCTTATCTCTCCACCGCACCAGATGCCTGTGTAGGCTGTGTACGAGGACAGGAAGCTGCAGCGGTATTACGTTAACACACACCATTCCAGGGTTCCATGCGAGGAGTTTGACAGAAACGTACAAGATGTTCCTTTATTAACACATTGCCCGCCGGGGGTTATGCCCATCTCATGCCCCTCTCTGCCAGCGCTGTAAGCCTATGGAGATGTTCACCTTCTTTGCAGGGCTATAACTTTTTAAATTGTATTGCTATATTGACATTACTATGGCCCATTCAACATCGATTATCTATCGTTCAGGATGTAGGAACGTTATACTTTTTCATTCATACATTGTTGTGTTAATACCTTCTAGAATATAAGTATGTTTTTAATCTTTTCTGCTGTAATTCCAAAAACGCTAGTTATAGGCCCAAACGCATTATATAGATTATCGATTGCCGTTTCCCCCCCATACACGCTACACCAAAAAACTCTATGATCGGTATACATTATGCCTCATCATGCGCGGAGGAAAGGGGGGGGGGGGTCGTTTATAATTCCCCGATCATCAGTAAATGCTTTATGTAGGTTGGGTGGATATATTGATCAGATGGTTTGCAAACAAGGAATTCTACCCTCCCCTGTCTTGAACGTTGTTAGACCATGCCTCCCACTGGTCGGCTGCAATGTGGACGAAGCCTTGCATCACGTGTCCCCTCCGGTCAGGGGCGTAGCTGGGGGGGGGTAGCTTAGGATGATTCCAAGGGCCCAGCACTGGGGGGGGGGGCCCAAAAAAAATGTGTGTTTTTTTTTTTTTTACTAGACATCACTCAGGTGTATTATTGATGCTCTCATTGATACTATGTTTGTTTCTGAAGTGTGTGTGTGTGTGTGTGTGTGTGTGTGTGTGTGTGTGTGTGTGTGTGTGTGTCTGTGTGTGTGTGTGTGTGTGTGTGTGTGTGTGTGTGAGATATATAGAGAGAGAGGGGGGGCTTTGGTAGACTATTGCATTGGTCCAATCATTGAAGATGAACGCAATGCGACATCCTTTACTAGGCTCACCCACCAACAGTGCAGGTGCTGAACTGCTGATCCGAATGTATAGGTAAAAACCATATTATGCGTTTTCATCAATAAAAAAATGGCAAAAAAAAATGTCGCTCGCGCGCTTACGCGCGCTCGCATTCACTGGGGGCCGACAAATACATTCTTTCATGGGGCCCAGAACCTGGAGCTACACCCCTGCCTCCGGTACTCGAGGAGGCAGCCGTCGCATCTTTTCACCTGTACAGCGCGATCTCTCAGTGGCAAGGAGTAACGCGTGGGAGGCTCACGCTGCCCCCGTTGCTTCCTGATTCTGCTGTACAGGCGCACCAACCGACCTGTAGGAGTCGCTGTCCACAACGTCCGATCCCCACCCACCGGCTTTCCCACCCCTAACACTGCCAATTGTGTTAGTATGAACGACCAGTCAAGCCGGAAGCAACGCCGAGAGCTGGGCTCGAACCCAGCATCTCCTGCGTTAGTGGCGAGCGCCTTGCCCACTGCGCCACTTAGCCGCCCATCTAACGTAATTCTTGTGTGTGTGTGTGTGTGCGTGTGTGTGCGTGTGTGTGTGTGTGCCTGTTTGTGTGTGTGTGTGGTAGATTCTAGCAGCTCTGAGACATCTCCACTTCAAGAACATAGTTCACTGTGACCTCAAGCCTGAGAATGTGCTGCTTGCCTCCGCTGAGCCATTTCCCCAGGTAAACACCCCCACACTCTCTCTCTCTCTCTCTCTCTCTCTCTCTCTCTCCTCTCTCTCTCTCTCTCTCTCTCTCTCTCTCTCTCTCTCTCTGTCTGTTTCTCTCTCTCTCTCTCTGTTACACTCTCCCTCTCTCTGTCTCTCTCTCTCTTACTCTCTCTCTCTCTCTCTCTCTCTCTCTCTCTCTCTCTCTCTGTTACACTCTCCCTCTCTCTGTCTCTCTCTCTCTTACTCTCTCTCTCTCTGTTACACTCTCTGTCTCTCTCACACTCTCTCTCTCTGTTACTCTCTCTCTCTCTGTTACACTCTCTCTCTGTTACTCTCTCTTTGTTACTCTCTCTCTCCCTCTCTGTTACTCTCTCTCTATGTTACTCTATCTCTCTCTGTTACTCTCTCTCTCTGTCTCTGTTACTCTCTCTCTCTCTTTCTCGCTCTCTGTTACTCTCTCTCTCTCTGTTACTGTTAACAAAGTAACAAATGGTCTGATTCTATACCGTTCAGTAAAAGTAATGGATTGGATGCTGGTACACAATATCAGATTCTACTTTGAGCTCAGTGTTCACGGTGATATTGGCGAAAAAGAAAAAAAAGCAGGTCAAGTTCTGTGACTTTTCTACCCCCAGGTGAAGTCGTGTGACTTTTCTACCCCCAGGTGAAGTTCTGTGACTTTTTTCACCTACTTTTCTCTCCGCAGGTGAAGGTGTGTAGATGTTTCTCTCCCCAGGTGACGTTGTGTGACTTTTCTCTCTCCGCAGGCTCTCTCCGCAGGTCAAGTCATGTGACTTTTCTCTCTCCAGGTGAAGTCGTGTGACTTTTCTCTCTCCGCAGGTGAAGCCGTGTGACTTTTCTCTCCCCAGGTGAAGTCGTGTGACTTTTCTCCCCGGGTGAAGTGACTTTTCTCTCCCCAGGTGAAGTCGTGTGACTTTTCTCTCTCCAGGTGAAGTTATGTGACTTTTCTCCCCCCAGCTGAAGTTCTGTGACTTTTCTCCCCCCAGGTGAAGTTCTGTGACTTTTTTCACCTACTTTTCTCTCCGCAGGTGAAGGTGTGTAGATGTTTCTCTCCCCAGGTGACGTTGTGTGACTTTTCTCTCTCCGCAGGTCAAGTCGTGTGACTTTTCTCTCTCCAGGTGAAGTTGTGTGACTTTTCTCTCTCCAGGTGAAGTCGTGTGACTTTTCTCTCTCCAGGTGAAGTCGTGTGACTTTTCTCACTCCAGGTGAAGTCGTGTGACTTTTCTCACCCCAGGTGAAGTGACCTTTCTCTCTCTCCGCAGGTGAAGCTGTGTGACTTCGGCTTCGCCCGCATCATCGGCGAGAAGTCGTTCCGCCGCTCGGTGGTGGGCACGCCGGCCTACCTGGCCCCCGAGGTGCTGCTCAACCAGGGCTACAACCGCTCGCTGGACATGTGGTCCGTGGGCGTCATCATGTACGTCAGCCTCAGCGGCACCTTCCCCTTCAACGAGGACGAGGACATCAACGACCAGATCCACAACGCCGACTTCATGTACCCCTCCAACCCCTGGAAGCAGATCTCCCCGGACGGTAAGGGTAAGCGTACGGGGGGGGGGGAGATTGGGAGAGGGGGATTTCGCTGTCCTCCTTCGCGATGCGAAGAGAGAGAGAGAGGGAGAGGGAGAAGGGGAGAGGGAGAGAGAGAGAGAGAAACACAAAATGACACAGGGATTAGTCCGAGCAGGGGAGAACATTCTAGAGAGAGAGAAACACAAAATGACACAGGGATTAATTAGTCCGAGCAGGGAGAACATTCCAGATCCCCTGGCTTCTTGGGGAAATTGAGTAACCAGTGACATGTGTCGTGGACTCGTGGTACTTTGGAATTAGACAACAATTACTTTTTTTTAGCAAGTGCCCTCGGCTTATTTCCTCTTTCATGAAATAACTTTACTGAGTGATTCCTGCTGGTCCTCACCAGATAGGCCACACTACCACAACATTCACTGATGTTGTTCTACACAATCCCCCCCGGTGCCACTCCTGACGTCACACGCAACGTTTTCACTACAGTAGGAGGCGGATTTATATGCCAGAGGCATCCTTCATTCTACCCAATTAAAAATGTGGCATTTAAAATAGATAATTTTTCTTTTAATTGGAATTTTTATGTCTATTTATGTCTCACTCTTGTTTTTATTATCTTAGGACTGTGTTGATTGTTAGCACCTAGGGCTTGCATTTAAATTGCTTTGTACCAGTTACAATGACAATAAAGATCATTCATTCATTCATTCATTTCACGAGTCAGGCAGAAAGAGCGCCCCCATCACACCAAACCTTCTATTTTCAGTCCAGATCTGTTAGCGGGGAGTGCCCTGTGACCCTTTGGGCAATTCTGTGACCTGGGTGCCTTCTTCTAGTTCCAGTCCTTGATTATGATCGTCTGAGTCGTGTTCTGAGTCGCGTTCTGAGCCTCGCGTTCTGAGCCGTTGTAAAATATAAACACACCCCTGTGAGCGCGTCTGTGTGTTTCTTGGCAACCATTGTGCTGAACGTAGCTGAACTACATCGATTATTTGTTATTAACCCTTTCACTACCACACTACAGAAGGTTAACCCTTTACTATCACACCTGTAGTGTGTGATAGTAAAGGGTTAACCTTCTGTAGTGTGGTAGTGAAAGGGTTAACCTTCCGTTGTTTGCGCAGTGAAAGGGTTAACCGTTTGGTAGTGTGGCAGTGAAAGGGTTAACGAACGACTGCATTTCTTGTTGCCATGTGTGTATTTTGAGAAGGCAGAAAAAACTCTGCGGAGGCCGATGGGTGTTCTAAAAAATAATGCTCTTGATTGCTCTTTATTCATAGGTATGAATCAAGAGCATTATTTTTAGAACATCCATCGGCCTCCGCAGAGTTTTTTCTGCCTTCTCAAAATACACACATGGCAACAAGAAATGCAGTCGTTCGTTAACCCTTTCACTGCCACACTACCAAACAGTTAACCCTTTCACTGTTTTAAGTTGCTGAATTCTTCTCCCTATAGATAGATGTTTCCAGTTCAGCACCTTGGTTGAAGTTGCGACAGATCTTTTGTGTCTCTTGTTTATTTTAAGAAACCTTGCCAGGTATATGTAGGTATATATGTAGGTATATGTGTAGATATATATGTGGGTATATATGTAGGTATGTAGGTGTATAGGTATATATGTAGATATATATGTATGTAGGTTTATGAGTAGGTATATACAGATGAATCTTTTCAGAATCAGGTCCCTTCTGCCACTCCTATGTCACTCCGATGTCACTTTAGAACTAGCACTAGGTGTTAATTTTCTGCAGTAAACAAAGCGAGTGTACTTAACTTAAGTGCTTAAGTAAATTTTCTGCAGTAAACAAAGTGAGGGTACTTAACTTAAGTGCTTCCCCAGGGAGGGGGTCGGGGGCTACTGCCCTCAGACCCCCAAGATAATTTGTATATGGGCAGTCTGACTTGGGCTACTGTACCATAATGCAATGCATGATAAATAAACAGTGAAAAAAGCTAAGAAATTGGATGGGGCTGGGACATTTGGGACGAATAAAAATTTAAGATGAAAATCTCCCCAGCCTGTGGCAGGCAGTGGAGGTGTTAAATCCAGAACAATAGGAGTCACAAAGTGGAGTGGTGGAGTAGTGATAGAGTAGCAGTAAATGCTGGACTTCTAAGGGCTTCTACTGTATGTAGGTATATGTGTAGATATATGTGTAGGTATATAGTATGAGGGGCCATTTAGGTCATATCCCATTGAGATGAAAAGCTGTCACATATACCATTGAAAGCTGTCACGTATACTAGTGAAAAGCTGTCACGTATATACAAACACTGTCACGTATATCCAAACACTGTCACGTATACTATTGGAAATAATAATTAGCATAAATCTGCATACATTTACATACGTTTCACTAGTATACGTGACAGCTTTCAATGGTATATGTGACAGCTTTCACTAGTATACGGACAGTGTTTGTATATACGTGCCAGCTTTCACTAGTAAACGTGACAGCTTTTCACTAGTATACACAAGAACGTATGTAGGTATATATGTAGGTATAAGTGTAGATATATGTAGATATATATGTAGGTATACTGTATATGTAGGTATGTATGTATGTGTAGGTATATATGTAGGTATATGTGTAGGTATATATGTAGGTATATATGTAGGTATGTATGTATATATGTAGGTCGGTCACCAGTCCCATAGCAAACAGCTTCCTAGGTGTGAGATACGTCCTATGAATATAATTAAAACGTATTTGCTGGTAATTAGGGTTGTGGGAGGCCAATGTAACATTTGTCCAAACATCATCCCAGTCAAACTCAGGGTCCAATTCTGGGATGTCCCCTCGCCAGATTGTATCTAATGTTACGTTTTTATATGTGGATTAAAAGTGTATAACAATCTGACCCTCTTGAGGTTGTCCTGTCTCTCCAATAAGCCAGATAAAAGGGTGTGGGTGCAACGCCTGAGCCCACGGTTAATTTCTAATCGATATGCTTTTGTGTCTCCAGCTATCGACCTGATCAACAACCTGCTTCAGGTGAAGATGAGAAAACGCTACAGTGTGGACAAGAGTCTCAGCCACTCCTACTTACAGGTAACACACACACACACACACGCACGCACGCACGCACGCACGCACGCACGCACGCACGCACGCACACACACACACACACACACACACACACACACACACACACACACACGCACACACACACACACAGGGGCGACAGTGGCTCAGGAGGTAGAGCAGTCGTCTGGCAATCCGGAGGTTCCTGGTTCGATTCCCGCTCCTCCCGGCGCAGCGTGTCGGCGTGTCCTTGAGCAAGACACTTAACCCCTAACTGCTCCCGATGAGCAGGTCGGCACCTCGCATGGTCGCCTCCGCCGTCGGTGTGTGAATGTGTGAGTGAATGGGTAAAATGTGAGGAACAAATTGTAAAGCGCTTTGGATAAAAGCTGCTATATAAAAAAAGCAGCCATTTACACACATCCACAGGTAATTGTTTAATTTAGTTTAGTTTAGTTGACAATTATTAAAATACAGTGCATGTTACAACAAGTCATGCATCCTAACATTATCAAGGATTGCACAGAGAAGGTCACAGGGGCCCTGTGATGGATTGTTTAGTGCCCCATGTTGAGCCTAAGCTGGGTTATATATACTATACTATATAATAATAATAATAATAATAATATACTATATAATATACTATATACTGGTTATATTCCTATAGTTGTAGTCATCCTGTAGATGAATGGGTAGAGCCTGGTGGCACTAACACTGCCAGAGTTAGGGTTCAATTCCCACTAGGACCACTATGTAAGACATTTACACACACACACACACACACACACACACACACACACACACACACACACACAGGTAACCTGAATTCTGATGTAAAGTGTTTGAAAGTCATTCTGACAATAATCTAATTTCAAAGCTTTAACTGAAACCCCATCCCTCTTTCCATCTTGTGCCAACAATTGTTTTGTAAATATAGGTATAGATTTTTCCTAAATGTTTTCACAATCGTATTTGGGAATGACACGCACACACGCAGGCACGCGAGGCACACACACACACACACACACACACACACACACACACACACACACACACACGCACACACGCACGCACACACACACACACACACAGGTAACCTGCATTTCCAGATGATGTAAACAGTTTGAAAGTCATTCTGACACTGATCTAATTTCGAAGCTCCTCCTAACTGAAACTCCATTCCTCTCCTCCCTCCTCTCCTCCTCCCTGTTCTCCTCCCTCCTCTCCTCCTCCCTGTTCTCCTCCCTGTTCTCCTCCTCGCCTCGCGCCTCCTCCTCCTCTCCTCCTCCCTGTTCTCCTCCCTCCTCTCCTCCCTCTCCTCCTCCCTGTTCTCCTCCCTCCTCTCCTCCTCCATGTTCTCCTCCCTGTTCTCCTCCTCGCCTCGCGCCTTCTCCTCTCCTCCCTCCTCTCCTCCCTCTCCTCCTCCCTCCTCTCCTCCCTCCTCTCCTCCCTGTTCTCCTCCTCGCCTCGCGCCTTCTCCTCTCCTCCCTCCTCTCCTCCCTCTCCTCCTCCCTCCTCTCCTCCCTCCTCTCCTCCCTGTTCTCCTCCGCGCCTCCTCCTCCTCCTCTCCTCCCTGTTCTCCTCCCCGTTCTCCTCCTCGCCTCGCGCCTCCTCCTCCTCCTCCTCCTCCTCCTCCTCCTCCTCCTCCTCTCAGGACTACCAGACGTGGCTGGACCTGCGGGAGCTGGAGACCAAGCTCCTCGAGCGCTACATCACCCACGAGAGCGACGACAGCCGCTGGCAGATATTCGCCCGCGACCACACCCTGCCGTACCCGGCCCACCTGGTGGCCCCGGCCCCCGCGCCCGCCTCTGACGAGGAGGCCGGGGAGGACGCGGACATGCAGGGGCTCACCGAGAGGGTCAGCATCCTCTGAGAGACCCCAGAGAGAGAGAGAGAGAGAGAGAGAGGACTCTGGACATGCTGGCTGACCCAGGAAGGAGGAGGGAGAGCTGATGATGGACGAGCCTTTTAGCGAATAGCAAACTTTATAAACCGTGCCTTACGTTAGGACGGCGAATCCAATTCCTCTCCTCGGGCCTCGGCCTCTATGTCTTAAATGTTCAGGGGGGGGGGGTCGACGGTGGCTCGGGCAGGCAGAGCAGTCGTCTGGTAATCCGGAGGTTCCCCTGTTCGATTCCCGCTCCTCTCGGGGCAGCGCGTCGAAGTGTCCTTGAGCAAGACGCTTAACCCCCGCCTAACTGCTCCCGGTGAGCAGGTGGGCACCTCGCGCGGTCGCCTCCGCCGCCCGTCGGTGTGTGAACATGTGAGTGAACGGGTCAAATGTGAGAGAGAACAGATTGTAAAGCGCTTTGGATAAAAGCTGCTATATAAACCCACCATTTTACCATTTTACGTTCCTCCCTCCTCACGTCCCTCTTGCTCACCCCTCCTTTCCTCCTCTTCGCCCTCACAGCTCTCCTCCGACTCTCGTGACGGTTTAGGTTGCTGCTCCCGTCTCGCCCGCGTGGCGTAGTAGGGACATTCTGACGACGGTGAACCGCGTGCCGTCTGGCGCGCCAGGAGCGTGGCTGGCTGGAGAGCGGCGTTTGGGGTGGAAACGGTTTGACTCACGACTGTAAATCAAGAAGGTTCCTCGTCGCGGGAGAAGAAACTCTCCTTGGCGGACGCCCCCCAAAGCCTTCAGGACGAGCAACAAATCACCCCCTCCTCCCTACTCCCCCGATAATACAGGGATTACGATAAGAAATGTGTGTATGCGTGTGTTTATAGGCCAGGGGGAGTTCAAATGACACTGAACCAAATAGGATTTGTTTTTCTTCCCACTTCACGAGGTCAGCCATCCATCCGTCAGCCCCTCGCCTCCGTCTCTAAAGAGCAGCTTCTCTCTCTCTCTCTCTCTCTCTCTCACTCCAGCGAGAGAACCCAGAGGGGGTTCTAAGATGTCCTTTAAGTGCCTGTAATTGCCCCCAGGATCGTGCGCGAGAAGTCTTCACGACGAGTGCCTTTTCATAAACGCACGACGTCTGACTCCGATAACCGGAAGAAGCGTCGCTCCGACAATGGCTTCCTGCGACGAGACACGCGGCAGCGGCGTTCATCCTTTTTTAATCACACGCCGAGCGAGCGGTGGGTGAAAAGCCGCGCGACGAGGGAACACATCTGCGTTTTTATTTTTGTATCGAATCCTCTCGAAGTGTCTCTCCTACGGGGGCCGCAGGCGACGCCGCCGCTTATTATCCGTCACGGAGGACACAAACGGAACCACTCTGTTACGCTGCATCGGCCACGGTGGCTCCTCGCGTTAACGCGGACGCTTGCTCACCGTGTGTTTCGTCATCTTCAGGCCGTCGAGCCGCTCTCGAGCTGCCTACTCAAACAGCTGTCGCTAGGTGTTGCTATGGTTGCCGGCGTCGCGTGTCATCGGCACGACGTCCGCGCGCGCAAGCGGGATCTTCTGGACTCTATTCCAAACCGAAGACGGCGTACGAATGACGACTCCTTGGCCGCTTGGCGATACAAGACACTGCGATGAATGGAGACGCTCCTTGAAGAAGGTTATTCGATGGGCGTTCCCCTCCCTATGAAGTACAATGTATTTGGATGGACGGGCGGGGGTTAGTGAGCTTGGGACAGGGGGGGGGGGGGGTGTAGCCTTTGTAATGATTACTGATTATTGATTATTTTGAAGCTGCCATGTCGATACGTTGCATGTTTATGTGAAGTAGATTTATTTAGATATGATACGGAGCGTAGTTATGAAGGCCTGGTATATATAGCCTGATGTTAATGTAGTGCACTGTATGTGTAGAGAATGTATAACACATGAATGGATGATCCTAGCATTTGTAACAGATAATACAGACCTTGAACAATATGCTTCTTTTTGCTTCATTCATTGATTCATAAACAGACATGAATTACAGATTCAGATTATTTTATTGTCACAGTTTTTTTTTAAATGTACACACATTCAGAAAAACGTGAGATGCTTGTTTTTCCCGGCTCCTCAACAATAGACAACAATATACAACGATCTATACAAACTAGGGCTGTCCCCGACTAAGGATTTGGATAGTCGACTATGATTGGCCAAAATGTCGACTATTAGTCAAAAAAAATTATGGAAAATATATATATATTTTTGTATCATTCCATTTGGGCTGTGGGGGGGGGGGGCTTAATGTCTGAAGGAGTCGACTGAAGGCTCCTTGTCCTCTGCAAAAGCATGCAATTGGTCCACTGATGGATACATCTTGATATTGTCTAGTCTAGTGTGTTCATTAGATGGGTGAAATCCTCTTTCAGTGCCTCTGTGCCTGTTTTCGTAGGCAGTTAGCCTTTTTTTTTATCTACTTTTTTCTCCCATTTTCTATTTTTCTCCCATCCCAATTTCGTATTGTCCAATTCTACCCTCCCCTGTCTCGAACGTTGTTAGACCATGCCTCCCACAGGTCGGCTGCAATGTGGACGAAGCCTTGCATCACGTGTCCCCTCCGGTACTCGAGGAGGCAGCCGTCGCATCTTTTCACCTGTACAGCGCGATCTCTCAGCAGCGAGGTTCTGCGTGGGAGGGTCACTGTCCACCTGTAGGAGTCGCTGTCCACAGCGTCCGATCCCCACCCACCAGCTTCCCACCCCCTAACACTGCCAATTGCGTTAGTATGAACGACCAGCCAAGCTGGTAGCAATGCCGAGAGCTGGGCTCGAACCCAGCATCTCCTGCATTAGTGGCGAGCGCCTTGCCCACTGCGCCACTTAGCCGCCCTGATGGATACATCTTGATATTTGTCTAGTCTAGTGTGTTCATTAGACGGGTGAAATCCTCTTTCAGTGCCTCTGTGCCTGTTTTCGTAGGCAGTTAGCCTCTGGTATGCGCGCCATTAGCGTTAGCCACGCTTCTAGGCCTCTTTTCTTTTGGAAAGAATGATAAAAAAACATATATCGATTTTTTTATAAATATCTTTTATTTTATTTTTTCGACTAAGAGGTTGGCAGTCGACTACGGCTCCTTTCGACCGATTAGTTGACTAATCGACTAATAGGGGTCAGCCCTAATACAAACTATGCAATACAAGGTAAAAAACTGTGGATAAATAACAATTATTCTACAGTGTAAATAGCATCAGTGTGTGCGTGTAATAAGTGTGCTTGTGTGGTCTGTAAGTCACTTAACACATTCAGGGCCATTGGGGGCTGTCTAATATCACTCTAGATGGCCAGCATTTCAAAATAGACTTGCATAGTTTGTGAGGCTGTTTGTAGAGCTAAATCTATACTTTATAGTATTGCTATCTGTCCATTCTCATTGTCAATTGAGACCATAAACCATCCCTTCAAAATGGCTTAAAGAAATAATTTCTTCATCAATACGTTCTCATTTTATAGCCTCGTGAATATAAGCGTTATATGGGATTTGGACTAGTATATTTCCTGGAAGGCGAGATACAGGGCGCTAAGCTAATAACATTAAATCGAACAGCGTTTCGGCACTACAGAAGCTAGAGCTAAAACGCAAAATGCATATTGTCGGTATTGATGGTCCACCATGAATGCATGATTAGCAATAACCGCGTTAGCCTCAGTAGCCACATTCGCTGATCGGGTGGATGGCTATCATAACAAGGCCTGATCAGCGTGTAATTTATGTGAAAAATATCTTACCGTGGGCCGGTTGGATCCCCCAAAGGATTTCCCAGTTATCGATCGCCATCTGGTAGATCGATATGTCCATTGGCTGATGATATATTCCTTTACTGCATAGTGAATTCGGCGTCGCAAAAGGTATTCCAAGCTACAGGCTGCACATATAGGATCCAGCTGACTGGAAACTCCATTGAAAGTAAAAAAAAAAAAAAAAAAGTGCACCGTTCTGCCACAGGGCACACTGCATTATCGAGACAGCGCCCCTAAGAGGATCTGGCCGGTAATGCACTTTTCAGAAGAGTAGGGTACTTCTGCAGTGCCGCTCGGTGACCTTGAGTAGGTTATTAAAATGGAATAAAAGCCAAAACATTTCAGACATGTCCCTGGATGGCCCTCTAGCGTTGGATTCGAAACACTGACATCTCTGTGGCTGGGCGCCAATGTGGTCCGGGTGGGTGGGGTCTTTCAGGAAACCTGTATGCCTTGCTCACGCACCACACGCACCGCTCCGGGAAAGAGGAGGGATGACGCACAAAAAGGAGGGGATGATTAATGCGGTAACGCAACACAAATAGTCTCCTCCCTGTTCGTATGATCGCCTCCTCATTACTATGGAGAAACACTTTCTCTTCATAAATTCAACTCCTGTATTCTCAGCTTCAGACATATTGTGTTTCCAGGCAAAAGGTCATTCCTTGTCACTTTCATAATCAGACATGATCTATATAAGGCATAACTATTATTAACATGTTGGATACCATTATATAGAAGATTATGACATTTAGAAACATGCCTTAGAACTGTTTAAAGAAAGACTGTTGTTACAGCGTTTGGAAGCTGTGAGGTGGAATATCAAAGGCCCGACCAAGTCTGCCGGTCATGCTGCAACAAATTGGTCGGCTTTTGTCAAATAAATCGACAAGAAATGTGCCACAGAAAGCAGGGAGTGTATGAACGCAAACAAGAAAGTACCTGTACAGAGAGAGAGAATGAATGTTTCCCCTGTGATTGATAAACGGAACATTCACATTTTGAAGTATAATTTTTAGGTACTTGTACTGTATTTTAATTTTAGGGAACTTTTAACTTTTACTCCACTACATTTATCTGAACCCATCAGTTACTACTAGTTACTTTGAAGAAAACGATTTTGCATAGAATTAGGCAAGAATTGATGAAGATTATGTGCTTTCAAATTTGAAGCCTGTGAACTTCAAGAGGACGTAATCAGAGCTGCATAACTGGACCACATACCACTTTAACATAACCTTTAATCAGAGCAGCATAACTGGACCACATACCACTTTAACATGACCTTTAATCAGAGCAGCATAACTGGACCACACACCACTTTAACATAACCTTTAATCAGAGCAGCATAACTGGACCACATACCACTTTAACATCACCTTTAATCAGAGCAGCATAACTGGACCACATACCACTTTAACATAACCTTTAATCAGAGCAGCATAACTGGACCACATACCACTTTAACATAACCTTTAATCAGAGCAGCATAACTGGACCACATACCACTTTAACATAACCTTTAATCAGAGCAGCATAACTGGACCACATACCACTTTAACATAACCTTTAATCAGAGCAGCATAACTGGACCACATACCACTTTAACATCACCTTTAATCAGAGCAGCATAACTGGACCACATACCACTTTAACATGACCTTTAATCAGAGCTGCATAACTGGACCACATACCACTTTAACACAACCTTTAATCAGAGCAGCATAACTGGACCACATACCACTTTAACATGACCTTTAATCAGAGCAGCATAACTGGACCACATACCACTTTAACATCACCTTTAATCAGAGCAGCATAACTGGACCACATACCACTTTAACATCACCTTTAATCAGAGCAGCATGACTGGACCACATACCACTTTAACATGACCTTTAATCAGAGCAGCATAACTGGACCACATACCACTTTAACATAACCTTTAATCAGAGCAGCATAACTGGACCACATACCACTTTAACATAACCTTTAATCAGAGCAGCATAACTGGACCACATACCACTTTAACCATTAGAGGTCAATGGTTTGAGGACTGAATGCTCCCAAGCACTGGAATACACAAACATCATGTAGATCGCATACTTTTACTTTAGATACTTAAGTACATTCAATATCAAACACTTTTACTTAAGTAGTATTTTGAATGGAGGACTTTTACCAGAGTACTCATTTATCACAATGTGATATTATGGTGTTGCTATGGATGATAGACGGATGGAGAATAGAACAAGCTAATATTAAATAAAATAAGGAAAAAGAGGGACAGTGAGAGAGCATTTTTGGCAGCCACAGCCATCAATAATTTCCCCTCTGACTGTCGTTAGCTTTTAAACTATGCCATTTTACCCCGACGTTTCATTATGAGCTCTCCATTCCGATTAGCATCCAGGGCGTTCAGCAGAGACACTTATCCAGAGTGATGTGCTTATTACGAGGGCAAGGAAGTAATCACTCATGTCTGTGAGTGCCGGTAACAATCAACACCTGGATCTTCCATCGTACAGGATTTAGGCCACATGATTGCAGCGATATCAACACAGCCTGCAGTACTCAATGGGATAATAAGCACACACATAATACTGTCCCACCTCCACCAACAGTTATATGATTCAAAGAAGTGCAATTATCTTTTACACCCCCCTGTTTATATTAATGTTATTTATGCCCCACCCCTGTTTTATATTTAATACTGTGTTTAGGGCTGTTTTTATTTTTTTACTAGCACCTGGGGTTGCATTTTAAAATTGCGTTGTAACAACTGTAACAATGACAATAAAGATCTATTCTTATTCTTATTCTATTCTAATCACGCACGCACACACACAGAGAGTGATAGATGAATTTTGTGTATAGACCTATAGCAAATAATAATAATAATAATATGAACCTGTATCATATAGGACTTCCACCATACCACACACCCTGGCATAGAGACACAATGATATCTCAGAGAACCAACCTACCTAATGCGATGAGAAAATATTTCACCATATCGCTGGTCATGTCTCCCCATAAAGCTGGATCTGTAACGTTCTTGAACCAGTCCTCCTGCATTTATAGACCTGGGGAGTGAGGTTCCACTGTGATTTATAGACCTGGGGAGTGAGGTTCCACTGTGATTTATAGACCTGGGGAGTGAGGTTCCACTGTGATTTATAGACCTGGGGAGTGAGGTTCC
The DNA here is from genome assembly GCF_963971535.1 of Notolepis coatsorum. Lineage (NCBI taxonomy): Eukaryota > Metazoa > Chordata > Actinopteri > Aulopiformes > Paralepididae > Notolepis > Notolepis coatsorum. Next base: position 315,471,272 of record NC_140165.1, read on the forward strand.
ACTGTGATTTATAGACCTGGGGAGTGAGGTTCCACTGTGATTTATAGACCTGGGGAGTGAGGTTCCACCTGTGATTTATAGACCTGGGGAGTGAGGTTCCACCTGTGATTTATAGACCTGGGGAGTGAGGTTCCACTGTGATCTATAGACCTGGGGAGTGAGGTTCCACTGTGATCTATAGACCTGGGGAGTGAGGTTCCACTGTGATCTATAGACCTGGGGAGTGAGGTTCCACCTGTGATTTATAGACCTGGGGAGTGAGGTTCCACTGTGATCTATAGACCTGGGGAGTGAGGTTCCACTGTGATCTATAGACCTGGGGAGTGAGGTTCCACCTGTGATCTATAGACCTGGGGAGTGAGGTTCCACCTGTGATCTATAGACCTGGGGAGTAAGGTTCCACTGTGATCTATAGACCTGGGGAGTGAGGTTCCACTGTGATTTATAGACCTGGGGAGTGAGGTTCCACTGTGATCTATAGACCTGGGGAGTGAGGTTCCACTGTGATCTATAGACCTGGGGAGTGAGGTTCCACTGTGATTTATAGACCTGGGGAGTGAGGTTCCACTGTGATTTATAGACCTGGGGAGTGAGGTTCCACTGTGATCTATAGACCTGGGGAGTGAGGTTCCACTGTGATCTATAGACCTGGGGAGTGAGGTTCCACTGTGATCTATAGACCTGGGGAGTGAGGTTCCACTGTGATCTATAGACCTGGGGAGTGAGGTTCCACTGTGATTTATAGACCTGGGGAGTGAGGTTCCTCTGTGATCTATAGACCTGGGGAGTGAGGTTCCACTGTGATCTATAGACCTGGGGAGTGAGGTTCCACTGTGATCTATAGACCTGGGGAGTGAGGTTCCACCTGTGATTTATAGACCTGGGGAGTGAGGTTCCACTGTGATCTATAGACCTGGGGAGTGAGGTTCCACTGTGATTTATAGACCTGGGGAGTGAGGTTCCACTGTGATCTATAGACCTGGGGAGTGAGGTTCCACCTGTGATCTATAGACCTGGGGAGTGAGGTTCTACTGTGATCTATAGACCTGGGGAGTGAGGTTCCACTGTGATCTATAGACCTGGGGAGTGAGGTTCCACCTGTGATCTATAGACCTGGGGAGTGAGGTTCCACTGTGATCTATAGACCTGGGGAGTGAGGTTCCACTGTGATCTATAGACCTGGGGAGTGAGGTTCCACTGTGATTTATAGACCTGGGGAGTGAGGTTCCACTGTGATTTATATACCTGGGGAGTGAGGTTCCACCTGTGATCTATAGACCTGGGGAGTGAGGTTCCACCTGTGATTTATAGACCTGGGGAGTGAGGTTCCACTGTGATCTATAGACCTGGGGAGTGAGGTTCCACCTGTGATTTATAGACCTGGGGAGTGAGGTTCCACTGTGATCTATAGACCTGGGGAGTGAGGTTCCACTGTGATGTATAGACCTGGGGAGTGAGGTTCCACTGTGATCTATAGACCTGGGGAGTGAGGTTCCACCTGTGATTTATAGACCTGGGGAGTGAGGTTCCACTGTGATTTATAGACCTGGGGAGTGAGGTTCCACTGTGATCTATAGACCTGGGGAGTGAGGTTCCACCTGTGATCTATAGACCTGGGGAGTGAGGTTCCACTGTGATTTATAGACCTGGGGAGTGAGGTTCCACCTGTGATTTATAGACCTGGGGAGTGAGGTTCCACCTGTGATTTATAGACCTGGGGAGTGAGGTTCCACTGTGATTTATAGACCTGGGGAGTGAGGTTCCACTTGTGATCTATAGACCTGGGGAGTGAGGTTCCACCTGTGATCTATAGACCTGGGGAGTGAGGTTCCACTGTGATCTATAGACCTGGGGAGTGAGGTTCCACCTGTGGTTTATAGACCTGGAGAGTGAGGTTCTACCTGTGATTTATAGACCTGGGGAGTGAGGTTCCACCTGTGATCTATAGACCTGGGGAGTGAGGTTCCACTGTGATTTATAGACCTGGGGAGTGAGGTTCCACTGTGATTTATAGACCTGGGGAGTGAGGTTCCACTGTGATCAATAGACCTGGGGAGTGAGGTTCCACTGTGATCTATAGACCTGGAGAGTGAGGTTCCACTGTGATTTATAGACCTGGGGAGTGAGGTTCCACTGTGATCTATAGACCTGGGGAGTGAGGTTCCACCTGTGATTTATAGACCTGGGGAGTGAGGTTCCACTGTGATTTAAAGACCTGGGGAGTGAGGTTCTACTGTGATTTATAGACCTGGGGAGTGAGGTTCCGCTGTGATTTAAAGACCTGGGGAGTGAGGTTCTACTGTGATCTATAGACCTGGGGAGTGAGGTTCCACTGTGATCTATAGACCTGGGGAGTGAGGTTCCACTGTGATCTATAGACCTGGGGAGTGAGGTTCCACTGTGATTTATAGACCTGGGGAGTGAGGTTCCACTGTGATTTATAGACCTGGGGAGTGAGGTTCCACTGTGATTTATAGACCTGGGGAGTGAGGTTCCACTGTGATCTATAGACCTGGAGAGTGAGGTTCCACTGTGATTTATAGACCTGGGGAGTGAGGTTCCACCTGTGATTTAAAGACCTGGGGAGTGAGGTTCCACTGTGATCTATAGACCTGGGGAGTGAGGTTCCACCTGTGATCTATAGACCTGGGGAGTGAGGTTCCACTGTGATTTATAGACCTGGGGAGTGAGGTTCCACTGTGATCTATAGACCTGGGGAGTGAGGTTCCACTGTGATTTATAGACCTGGGGAGTGAGGTTCCACCTGTGATCTATAGACCTGGGGAGTGAGGTTCCACCTGTGATTTATAGACCTGGGGAGTGAGGTTCCACCTGTGATTTATAGACCTGGGGAGTGAGGTTCCACTGTGATTTATAGACCTGGGGAGTGAGGTTCTACTGTGATCTATAGACCTGGGGAGTGAGGTTCCACCTGTGATTTATAGACCTGGGGAGTGAGGTTCCACTGTGATCTATAGATCTGGGGAGTGAGGTTCCACTGTGATCTATAGACCTGGGGAGTGAGGTTCCACTGTGATCTATATACCTGGGGAGTGAGGTTCCACTTGTGATTTATAGACCTAGAGAGTGAGGTTCCACCTGTGATTTATAGACCTGGGGAGTGAGGTTCCACTGTGATTTATAGACCTGGGGAGTGAGGTTCCACCTGTGATCTATAGACCTGGGGAGTGAGGTTCCACTGTGATTTATAGACCTGGGGAGTGAGGTTCCACCTGTGATCTATAGACCTGGGGAGTGAGGTTCCACTGTGATTTATAGACCTGGGGAGTGAGGTTCCACCTGTGATTTAAAGACCTGGGGAGTGAGGTTCCACTGTGATCTATAGACCTGGGGAGTGAGGTTCCACCTGTGATTTATAGACCTGGGGAGTGAGGTTCCACTGTGATTTATAGACCTGGGGAGTGAGGTTCCACTGTGATCTATAGACCTGGGGAGTGAGGTTCCACTGTGATTTATAGACCTGGGGAGTGAGGTTCCACTGTGATTTATAGACCCTGGGTGAGGTTAGAGATTAAAAAAAATCATCACTGAAGATCAAGATCTCGGATCAGGATCAGGCAAGATCAGGACGAGCACATTTGCGAGCGATTAAACTATATCTTAAATTATGGCTGTGTCTAATACACCCGTCGCTTATCAATGACTTGCTTGCCGTCAACATGTACGAAACGGATTTTTTTTCATCAGTACATTACCGTTTTATACCGTTTTGAATACGAGTATAGTTTCGGAGAGTTCTAGTAATTTCAGAGAAATTCCGCGAAAATAGCCATTTACGCCTAACGCCACACACACACACGTTGTGAAATCTCTGAAAAACAACTCTGATTAACCCAAAACTGGTAACATAGATTTCTTACCTCAGATCAGATGTTCTGCAAAAAGATGAATCCAATTCCTGATCGCCATTCAAAATATTGATTGTGTTTATTGAGCCAACGTTATAGTCCGAAACGCATAATCGAAAGCTGCTCCGAGTCTCGGCAGGGAATCTGGTAACAGACACTGCTTGCCAGAGATGGGAAAACCCTGGACCGGAGTTTTTCTCTGATGCACTTTTTCACTCAATCCAATCCAATGATGTGCATTACCATCCGGGAGACGATAGGGGGCGCTATTTGCCCTTTTCGAGCTCAGAGCCATTCCCAATGATAACGTCAGGCTGGAGGGATGAAAAATGAATGGATATCGCTAATAAAAGAAATAACGATTAAATAATGAGAAATCTCGTTATTGGCAACCAACGCATGGCGGCCAATAACGAGAAATCTCGTTGTTGGTAACCAATGTGTTAATGATGGGGGGGGGGGGGGGGGGGTGCTTTTGATGTTCTCAGTTCAATATCAGAAGTGAATGGTGAATGTTTGGTGTGTGTGTGTGTATGTGCGTGTCACGTGTGTGTGTGTGTGTGTGTGTGCGCTGCTCGCAGTCCGTGATGGAGGCGCTCCGTCACAGCGTTATAGGGAGGTGTAGTCTGACGTCACTTTCACACACAGTTTCCCGCGCGGTCCACCCGTATAGGGATTTATCATTGGGAAAATGTATTATCGGCTATTGTAATAATTCTGCCTCATGGACATTGGCAAGCTTTCCATTTTTGCACAAAATGAGTTCCCTTCTATCACTAACATTATTGTAATTTTTGGTTGGAAAAAAATTATACGTAATTATTTTACGATTAATTGTGAATTATTTCACGTTGAGCTATAGATTGTGGATGAATACACACAGAAAGGTGCACCATGCCAATGTGCATGCTTTATTTGTTTTAAACTAGACGATTTAGAAATGTCTCCATTGGAAATACATAGCAATTTCAAGAGAGGTGGACCGGCCAGAAACAACAATGACGTAACCACTACACCTCCCTATAGACGTGGAAATGATGGCGCTCTAAAAAAAACAAGTCAGGTAATCGGAGTATATGATTCCAATAGTGTATTATGTCTGTTGTTTTGACTCTTTTGGTTTCCTAATGTCGTCCTCTCAACTGTAAGGTCCAGTAACTTCCAACAGTGTAACTTCCTCGTATGAATCAGTATTTATATGGATGAAGAGTAATAAAAACCAATGCTTTTGCCCTTTGCTCGTCACAAAGAGAACAGTGTAAACGTCATAATCCAGCCTGCCCCCGGTTGTTACTCTGTATAGAGTACTGTTTACACTGTACGGATGTCCCCCAGTTAAAGGGTCAACTTCAGACTCAGTTCATAAAACTTTAGTTAAAATTTTTAATAAGAGAGAGAGAAAGAGAGAGAAATAGCACAGTATGAGGAGGTAGAAATATATATTCCTAGTGAATTATATGCCAATATTAAATCAATTTGATGCTTTGAAGGTACAACAATTGCATTTCCAATGAATATTAGAAAATACATTTGCAGAGTTTAAAATGACTTCCCTTAATCTTTTTTTTGTATCTACTTTTTCTCCCCATTTTTCTCCCATCCCACTTTCGTATTATCCAATTCTCCCCTCCCCTGTCTCGAACGTTGCTAGACCATGCCTCCCACAGGTCGGCTGCAATGTGGACGAAGCCTTGCATCACGTGTCCCCTCCGGTACTCGAGGAGGCAGCCGTCGCATCTTTTCACCTGTACAGCGCGATCTCTCAGTGGCGAGGAGTAACGCGTGGGAGGCTCACGCTGCCCCCGATACTTCCTGATTCTGCTGTACAGGCGCACCAACCGACCTGTAGGAGTCGCTGTCCACAACGTCCGATCCCCACCCACCGGCTTTCCCACCCCCTAACACTGCCAATTGTATTAGTATGAACGACCAGCCAAGCTGGAAGCAACGCCGAGAGCTGGGCTCGAACCCAGCATCTCCTGCGTTAGTGGCGACTGGCGAGCGCCTTGCCCACTGCGCCACTTAGCCGCCCGACTTCCCTTAATCTTAATATTATTTTGAAAATGTTATAACATCTTGTTGCAAAAAAATCAAATAAAGAAAAGATTATTCCGGTATAAATCACGGCCCACTTCAGGTCTTCTATCTGAACAAGATAACACATACAGATAATTGTGTTGGTTGAACAGATATAGATACAGATACAGTAGGAGCCGGTAAATACTTTATAATTACGGATTCATGTGAAACGAATACGTCTGAAACCAATCGCCCCCTCCAGCTTGAGAGTGTACATTACAATAAATATGGTTACATTAATAAACACTAGAATTTAAACATATACTACGAGTCAGTAAAGTATACAGTATACACAGGGGCAGTATACATAGAGTACCCTAACCGGCGTGATATACGTCATAATAATACGTGTATTCTGAAGAGTTTGCAGACTATGAAAGAAAGACCACTGGAGTGACTCATGCGTTCACACGCGTGCATCGTACCAAGTAGTCCTCCTTGTATTAGTCTTGTGAGAGGTGTACGAGAGGAGCTGATGTCTGTGGGCCGGAGATAGGATTGTCTGTGAGGGCACTTCACCTTCCTCTGTGGCTGAACGAGCACCTCTCCTCGCCCTCTCCTCGCCAACCCTCAACAGTCCTGGGTGCTCATTGATATGCGCGCTCTCTGTCTCTCTCTCTCTCTTGAATGAATGAATGACTTTTATTTATATACGCTTTGGATAAAAGATGTTCTCAGTACAATATCAGAAGGGAATGGTGAATGTTTGGTGTGTGTGTGTGTGTGTGTGTGTGTGTGTGTGTGTGTGTGTGTGTGTGTGTGCGTGCGTGCGTGCGTGCGTGCGTGTGTGCATGTGTGTGTGTGTGCATGTGCGTGCATGCGTTGCAGAATATATAAACATATATTTGCTACTACACAATAAATAAACGCTTTGACCTTTGTTGCAGAATATATAAACATATATTTGCTACTATACAATAAATAAACGCTTTGGATAAAAGAGAATATTATAAATGCACCATTCACATTACAAACACCATATTTTGGGTTTTCAGTAGTGCTGATAAAAAGCTGTTATATAAATGTAGTCCATTCCAAACTGTGCAGGCGGGTTAGATGGAACCAAGGATTGGATATGTGTTCATATTCACAGTATATAGAATTGTATAAATATATATAATATTTTACGAGAGTAATATAGAATAATATACCAATATAGGACACACGAATATGGACGTATAATGCAATCTATATGTAGATTAACAGAAAATTATTATTTTATTTTATAAATATTTTATAACGATCCCTAAAAATATTTTTTTTTAGAATGTGACAGTGATGGTACCTGAATGGTTTCTTGTCTAGAATTTTAATTGCTTGTTTGTATAGTGATTGAAGTGGTTTCAAAATGGTGGAATGTTTGATAATTGGACCAGGTTATCAAACAGTATGTAGTGGGGGGGGGGGGGGGGGGGGGGGGGGGGCTATGGAGGGCTTTGAAGGCATTTTGAAGTTTATGTGTTCCTTGATCGGGAGCCAGTGGAGAGAGTGGAGGACAGGAGTGATGTGTTCACGGGACTGGGTGTTTGTGAGCAGGCGAGCAGCTGAATTCTGGACCATCTGGAGTCTATGGAGGGAGCGGGAGGTGATGCCAGTGAGAAGGGAGTTGCAGTAGTCGAGGCGGGAGGAAATGAAGGCGTGGATGAGGGATTCAGCAGCAGCGGGGTCAGGGGGGGGGCAGTCTCAAAGCACTCGAAAATGACATTTTTCTATTTTTACCGATTTCTGAAAAGAGGTACTTTTGAGCATTTGGGAGAAATTATAAATCCTTTTGTTCTCCGCCGACGCGTTCAAACAGGCCATTGGACTCCCAAGGGATAACACTTTGAGCGCCAGCCGTGTTTTCCTTTTTATCCCCTTGAATGCCACCATCCACGGCCAATATTAACGTTAATATCGCCTAATCTATGTTTTAAATTATGGCTATGTGTCTAATCTGCCCATCGCTTATCAAAGAATCATTTTCCAGTCAACATTGGCAAGGCAGATTGTTTTTTTATCGCTTCATTTCCGTTTGATAGCATTTTGAAAATCACCCGTTTTCGGGGGAAAAACAACCCATGCCTATGATAATCGCCTTTTACTGGAATATTCCAGAACGTTGTCATTTGTCGGCCTATTTATGAATCGTTTTCAAATAAACGCTAGATGATCGATAGTACAGTATATGTGTGTGCATGCACGCTCGTGCCGTGCGCTGATAATCGCTGCTCTTATTTCCTCATGGCTTTTACAGTCAAAACAGCCATATCACATATCACATAAACGCTTATATATCCGTGAAAACGAGTCTGATTATCCTAACACTGATAACATAGATTCCTTACCTGAGGTCAGATGGTATCCAAATGGTTTATTCCAATTTCCGATCGCCATTCGAAAAAATCGATAAATGTATTGATCCATCGTGTGTACAGTATAACACATGATCCGCGCGGCTCAGAGGCTCCAGAATGAACTCTGGTAGACCCCGGCTGCATCAGTGAGAAGTAAAATGTGGAGTCAGAAATCCGTTCTCCCATTCACTTTCATTGAGTCCATTCCAAAAGGGTGATTTACCATCTGGGAGACGATAGGGGGCGCTTTTTTCACATCTGAGCGCCGGCGGTCCCTGGATCTCCAACGGTAGGCTCGCGTGATGCAATATGATTTCAGATCGCTAATAAAAAAATAAAAATAAAATACCAGAGAATACTCGTGACCGTGGCATTCAACGGTCGGGGCGTAAACCCGAGAAAAGCCGTGAGTGGCATACAAAGTGTTAACAAGCCGTTCAAACACCTCCCGCAAACTAGCCATGTGCCCCTCCCAATCGTCAGAATAAATGAAGAGGTTGTCGAGGTAGGCCTCACAACTAGCCACGCCCGACAGCACATGATGCCCGACAGCACCAACCTCTGGCAGGTCGCAGGCGCGTTGCGCATCCCAAACGGCATCACCGTGTATTGCAGGAAACTGTCAAGTGTCACGAACGCAGAAATTTGTTTAGCCCGGTTTGTAAGGGGCACCTGCCAGTACCCTTTCAGCAAATCTAGCTTGGTTACGCAAGACGCGCTCCCCACCCTGTCGACACAGTCCTCCATTCTGGGCAATGGAAAACTATCCGGCCTAGTCACATTTACCAGGCGGAAATCAGTACAGTCTGTCTTATCCGACTTATCCACCAATAACTCACTGGAGGCCAAACCCGAGATGTTGTGGACAGCGACCCCTACAGGTCGGTTGGGAGACGCCTGCACACCAGAGACAGGAAGTGGCGAGGGTAGTGTGAGCCTCCCATGCGTTACACCTCGCCAATGAGAGTCCGCGCTGGCAGGCGAAAAGATGTGACAGGCTGCCTCCTCGTGTGCCGGAGGGAACACGTGATGCAAGGCTTTTTTTTTTTTTTTTTTCCACTTTTTCTCCCATTTTTTCCATATTTTCTCCCATCCCAATTTCGTATCATCCAATTCAACCCTCCCCTGTCACGAACGCTGTTTCTTGCCTCCCACAAGCCGGCTGCAATTAAGCATTACATCACACGCAGGAGTGGTTTGTGACCAATAAACCATGCCTAGGGGTGGTTGTTAGGCCCGAGGCGCAGCCGAGGGTCGTTAGACCCCCCTAGGCATGGTTTATTGGTCACAAATCACGACTGCACGTGGTGTAAAGCTTTTATACAACTGCCAGATTCATCCAACCTTATTTCTATACAATAAACACACATTAATCGAAGATTTATTGAAAAAACCATCCGCCAGAAAAAGTAGTTCCCACAACTCCATGTGGAAGCAGCTTGAAGTGCATCCAACCAAACTAACACATCCAACTGTGTATTATTGGAATGATTGAGAGAAGTTGCCTCATGTGGAAGCAGCTTGAAGTGCATCCAACCAACTAACACATCCAACTGTGTATTATTGGAATGATTGATTGAAAATTTATTAAAACGTTTTCTTTGCCCTATAGGAAAAAAACGTTTTCTTCGCCCTATTTTTTTATTTATTTCTTTTAGCCTAAACTTAACCAGTTGGAAACCAGGGGTACAGTAATAAAATTAGCAATCAACCAATCAATCAATTCAATAGACCATGCTCACTTAAAACAGCGCTGCTTCTCTCTCAGTCTGACTCCCCCGCTGTTGCAGACAGGAGTGTGTGTGTGTGTGTGTGCGTGTGTGTGTGTGTGTGTGTGTGTCACAGTGTGTGTGTGCGTGTGTGTGTGTGTATGTGTGTGTGTGTGTGTGTGTGTGTGTGTGTGTGTGTGTGTGTATGTGTGTGTTTGTGGGTACGCCAGCGTCGGACAGTGTGAGAGAGAACGCTGCAAGAAAGTAGGAAGGAAGAAATTTAAATCAATCAATTAATCTATCAATCAATCCGCGATTTTTCTTTTGTTCTAGATTGAGTCAAGACCCATCAATTACATCATCCAACATTGTTTAAAATACTAACACGTTCCCCTTGACAGAATCGCTTTATATTTAGTCGTTATGACGCTATCAACATATCCATTTGTTAAAGATTATTGTCCGCCATCTTGTTTTTTCCGACGGAGTGATCCGGCGGAGTGATGTGATTCGGTGGTGGGCGGGTCCTGGGACCAGGAGCGTGGATTATGAAGGATACATACGTGTAAATGGACTGTTTCAGCCAATCAGAATAGAGAAATTTGCATGCCGTTGTATAATGTGGACTAAGTCATACATAGCACAAGTCCCCTCCGGTACTTGAGGTAACAGCAGTCGCATCTTTTCACCTGCGCAGCTCGATCTCTCAGTGTCGAGGAGTAACGCGTGGGAGGCTCACGCTGCCCCCGACACTTCCTGATTCTACTGCGCAGGCGCACCAACCGACTTGTAGGAGTCGCTTGTTCACAACGTTCGATCCCCACCCTTCAGTTTTCCCTCCCCGTAATACGGCCAATGTGTATTACTGCGGACGACCAGCCAAACTGAAAAACAATGTGGAGAGCTGGATTCGAACACGCGAATCCTAGCGTCTCCACACTGGTGGCGAGTGCCTTGCCCACTACACCACCTAGCCGCCCTACGTGATGCAAGGCTTCTATCCTCTCTACAACCGACCAGTGGGGGGAATAGTCGAGCAACGTTCAAGACAAGGGAGGGGAGAATTGGATACACGAAATTGGGATGGGAAAAAAAATAGAAAAATAAGGAGAAAAAGTGGATAAAAAAAAATAAATAAAAAAAGATAAAACCCCCCTTGATACAAATACAAGTGTTTAATTTGTTTCATGGATGAATATGTTAATTTACAATTGACACTTTCACAGCATGTTCTGTTTTAATAATAATACGCTTTACACTAATACGCATAAAGTGCAGACATCAAATTAGGCATAAAATAAGCACAACATAAGCATAAATTAGACAGCAGCTAAATAGAAAAGTTAAGGTAAGACATAGAACATTAAATCACATAGTTTTTCATAATTTTAAGAAAGGCTATTAATAATAATGAATGACTAGTGATGAATATTGAGGTGCGTGGGGACCGGTGATGATGTCAGAGTTATGAATAGGTGAGGTGCGTGGAGACCGGTGATGATATCAGAGTGATGAATAGGTGATGTGCGTGGTGATGACTAGTGATGATATCAGAGTAATAAATAGTGGGTTCACCATCGTTTCCATGGAATAAACCCCGGCAGACACCGTGAAATCTAATCAATCAATTCCAATCAATTCAATTATCTTTAATGACCACCCAGCCAGGCTGGTGGAATTTGATTTCAGTGCAGCATGTTACAGCATTGTTCCAACATAGAACATAGAACATATAACATCACTTACAATACGTACATACTACATGCAGTTAAATACATAAATACATAATTACAAGACCACAATATCAAAGTTCAGAGTTTATGTCCATGTCCATAGCAACAGAGGTAGGGGGGGGGGGGGGGCTACAGGGAGTTCAGTGTCCGTATGGCAGTGGGGAAGAAGCTGTTTTTAAAGCGGGAAGTTTTGGTGGTCAGGGATCTGTAGCGCCTCCCGGAGGGCAGCAGCTGGAAGATGTGGTGTGCTGGGTGAATTTTTCTAGCTCTTCTTATTGTGCTTTGGCGGTGGAGTGATTCGAGAGATGGGAGGGGGGTGTGGATTATTTTGGAGGATTTATTGATTATTCTTTGGAGTTTGTTTTTGGAGTGAGTGTCCAGACTGCTGTACCAAACTGTTATGGAGAAGGTGAGGATGCTTTGAATGATGGCCTGGTAGAAACGGAGCAGGAGATGTTTTCTGACTCTGTATTTTTTGAGCTGGCGGAGGAAGAAGAGTCTTTGATTGGCTTTTTTGTGGATGTGGTCTGTGTTGGTTTTCCATTTGAGGTTATTGCTTATGTGGGTGCCGAGAAATTTGAAGGAGTCTGTGGTGATTATGGGTTTGCCGGAGATGGATATGGGGGTTTTGGGGTTTGGCTGGCGTCTGAAGTCGATGATGAGTTCTTGGGTTTTTGATGAGTTGAGGAGGAGGTTATTGTCTGTGCACCAGGTGATTGTGTGGTTGATCTGTGTACGGCATTCCGTTTCATTATTGTCTGTGATGAGGCCTATAAGGGTTGTGTCGTCTGCATAATCGTTTTTATTATTCATAAAAGATACTAAAAAAGTACTATACATAATATGAGTATAAGTAGCACCGGTTAGTTTACTTCCTCTTTATTTGCAGAGATGTTTGAGAGTGGGACGTTGTCCAACCTTCTGCGTAGGAGTGTGCCTTCTGACATGGCAGTACTCAAAACCACACGCCACAAATACACACGCTTGGACGTACTTACTCACATACGCGACGACGACAAGAGTGAGAGAGGGGACTCTCGCTCTGTGTGTGGTGTGTGAGAGGGGTCTCTCTCTCTGTGTCTGTGTGTGGTGTGAGAGGGGTCTCCCTCTCTGTGTCTGTGTGTGTGCGCCGCGCATGTGACTGTTGCTAATATTTCTCACGACATCTATACCCAAATTTAGGCATTGTGATCTCGGTGGAAATACCTTTGAAGCAGGCATACTGGAGGAACGAAATGTTACGCGGTGGGAGACAGAACCTTCATCAGTCAGACACTGGAACATTTACTGAGTTCTCCGGGAACTCCTGGGAGAGAGAGGGGAGGAGGGGAGGAGAGAGGAGGGGGGAGGAGAGGAGGAGGGGAGGAGGGGATGAGAGGAGAGGGGAGAGGAGAGGAGGAGGAGGGGATAAGAGGAGGGGAGGAAGGGAGGAGGGGAGAGGAGGGGGAGAGGAGGGGAGGAGAAAGGGAGAGGAGGGGAGGAGAGGAGGGGGGAGGGGAGGAGAAGAGGGGAGGAGGGGAGAAGAGAGGAAGGGAGGGGAGAGGAGGGGGGAGAGGAGGGGAGGAGAAAAGGAGAGGAGGGGGGAGAGGAGGGGAGGGGAGGAGAGGAGAGGAGGGGAGGAGAGGAGGGGAGGAGAGGAGGGGAGGAGGGGATGAAAGGAGGCGAGTGAAGATATGAGGAGTGACGAGGGGAGGTGAGGTTGAGGAGGCATACTTTGAATTCTCAAAGGCAAAATTGGCAGTTTCCTGCGTTTATGCTCACCTCCCCACTCCTGTTCTCTTTATCTGCCTCTCTCTCTCTGTCTTTCTCTCTCTCACCCTCACTCTCTATCTCTCTTTCTGTCTCTCTCTCTCTTCCGCTTACAACAGCAGCTGAGAGAGAGATAGGCCTCAAGAATCAAGAATCAAGACGTTTATTTGTCACATACATACCAGGGCATACAGTGAAATGCGGGTGGTCACATGCCCACATCGATTGCGCAATAATACAATAATAAAATAGACATAAAAAAAATAATAAAAATAGGTAAGACACAGGATGTGCATGATAAAAAAAAAGACATGCTAAGTTCCTGAGAAACTGGTTCCTATGTACACTACTATACAATATACAATTTACAATTTTAACTCCGTCATTTTTATACTTAATGTATCTAAACGATACTATACAATACCTCCTTCCTTTAAAGTGACTTTTCCATTATTATTTAAAGTGACATTTTGTTTAAAGCGGTTGTTTAAAGCGGTTGCAGCATGACTGTTTGTGTGTGTGTGTGTGTGTGTGTGTGTGTGTGTGCTCATGTGTACTTGTGAGTGGAGAGTTCAGTGTTCAGTGTTCTGTGTTCTGATGGCCTGGGGGGAGAAGAAGCACAGAACACAGCCACGGATATTCATCACAAAACAAACAACATGATATACACAGCTGCCGATGTTTATCACGGCACGTATACAGATCGGTGGACGAACGTGTGCGGCGTGTGGTACGACGAGGGCCGTCGAATCTCTTTCTATGGTCATAAACAACGGGAGCCTCGTGTAGAAGTGTCGAATAATCGTCAGAATCCGGGGGTGTCACGTGATCTCCAGACGCTGTGCGTCTCCGGCCGACACAGAGCCCGACAGGTGTGTAAATCAAACGCGCCCCGTGAACTTTAGAGCGGTTGGAAGACGACTCAGAGGTGAGGATTACGCCACTCGTCTTATCGGTTGGAAAGTTGTTGGAAAGGAGTTCACACACACACACACGCGCGCACACACACACACACACACGCACACACACGCGCACACACACACACACACACACACACACACACACACACACACACGCAAACACACACACACACACACATGGCTCAACCAAAAGGAAATACGGTGAGTTGAGTACTTTCCCATGTGGCTTTTTTGTTTTGTTTTTACTACCGTTGGTATGTGTTTAGGTGTTTGAACAATAGTGTGTAAAAGACACGTCGACTCGAGGGAAATAACCTCTGCGGTCGCCCCCGCTTCTGTCTGCTTACAGGGTTACAGTTTCTCTGTTCCGTGTGATAGCGGGGGGGGGGGGGGAGAGAGAGAGAGAGGCAGAGAGAGAGAGAGAGGGAGAGAGGGAGAGAGATAGAGAGAGGCAGAGAGAGAGAGAGAGAGAGAGAGAGAGAGAGAGAGAGAGAGAGAGAGAGAGAGAGAGAGAGAGAGAGAAAGAGAGGCAGAGAGGCAGAGAGAGAGAGGCAGAGAGAGAGAGAGAGAGAGAGAGAGAGAGGTGAATCAAGAGGATTCACATCTGCATCTGGTCTGGCCAGGCACTACAGATCTCTCCACCCCTGTGAGCTACTTCCTCCTATGCGTGTGCACAACACAACCCTCCTCCTACACCGGTCTTCCCCCTCATACTTTATCTGTCTCTCTCTCTCTCTCTCTCTCTCTCTCTCTCTCTCCCCCCATTCTCTTTCTCTGTCTCTCTCTCTCTCTTAATAGTGGGCCATCAGGACAGCGGCGCTCCTAGTGGCACATGTCACAGCCAAAGCAGAAGTCTGGGGAGACTGAATAATAACCACATACACAGTCTCTTGTTCCTCCTCCTATCTGCCGAGTGTTTTCCAGTCTGGTCCTCCTCTCCGGACCTCATGTGGGACTCCAGTGGCTTGGCGGAAAGTCAGGGGCGGTGATCGTTCCTCTTCTTGAGGGACCTCTCCTTGTGTCAACAGACGTGCTGCGAGCCCGGAGACAGTTCGGGAAGACACTTCAGGCTTCAGGGACAACTTATCTGTGACATTGGAGACATCTGAGACACACCCCTTCCCAAGGTGAGGACATATGAGATAATAATGAACCATTACAAGTAGAGGATCTCATGCCTTGACAGGTGTATAAAAAAAGAAAATCACGTTTAGTTTAGTTTACTCAGTTTATTTGATCAGGGACAGTGCATATCAATCAACAGTTATACATTTATAAATGAATACAAATTAAAAACTGTAATTATGCCAACATTAGCAGGGTTGCTAGTTTTCAGTTGTAGTCCCTGGGCTAGATGTTTAAGCCAGAAAGAAACAGAAAAATAGAAGGACATTAAAGCTAATATAAAAACAATTTAAAACATATTCTGTACATTCACTCACTAGGCATTCATGCATCTATAAAAAAATAAAATAAACATAGTGTACCGGGACAAATCAAATCACGTAGTGCAACATTCTGTATAGAAAGTGAAACGTAGCAGTGGTTTGGTTGTGGGAGCATGCCGTATGTCATGTTCGGACTTGATACTATTTAAAAAATAAAATAATAATAAAATCCTCAATGCCTTTCAATGGTTCATAGTTAGAATTTGATGAAAGCAATAAAGAAAATTTCTTTTTGTCAAATTCCCTGAAAGTTCAAATATGTTAATTTCTCTTCAAGTTGACGAAGAGTGACTTTGAGTATTTTCCAGTCGGTCTCGCCCCGGGCGGATCGCTGTCGAGGGGGTTACATGACTTGCCTGTGGCTGTGTGAGTCACTCGTGCTAAAATAATTAGTCCAGTGAGGTCTCGCTCGGAGTGGCTCCGGGTAATTCCCGGCTTAAATGTGTTTCAACGTTATTTCAACCGTTGTTCATCGCACCGGGAGTGTGCGCTGAGTTTAGGAAACGCAGAAGAAGAAGAAGAAAAGTGCGCCTACGAGGAAGAATTCATAGTGTGTCTGTGAGACGATGCTACTGAGGGTACGTGTGGCCAGAGTGTTAGGGAGCCAGGTTGTTAGGGAACCAGGTTGTTAGGGAGCCAGGTTGTTAGGGAGCCAGTGTGTTAGGGAGCCAGGTTGTTAGGGAGCCAGAGTGTTAGGGAGCCAGAGTGTTAGGGAGCCAGAGTGTTAGGGAGCCAGAGTGTTAGGGAGCCAGAGTGTTATTAGGGAGCCAGAGTGTTATTAGGGAGCCAGTGTGTTATTAGGGAGCCAGTGTGTTAGGGAGCCAGTGTGTTATTAGGGAGCCAGAGTGTTATTAGGGAGCCAGTGTGTTATTAGGGAGCCAGTGTGTTATTAGGGAGCCAGTGTGTTATTAGGGAGCCAGAGTGTTATTAGGGAGCCAGAGTGTTAGGGAGCCAGTGTGTTAGGGAGCCAGAGTGTTATTAGGGAGCCAGTGTGTTATTAGGGAGCCAGAGTGTTATTAGGGAGCCAGTGTGTTAGGGAGCCAGAGTGTTAGGGAGCCAGTGTGTTATTAGGGAGCCAGAGTGTTATTAGGGAGCCAGAGTGTTATTAGGGAGCCAGAGTGTTATTAGGGAGCCAGAGTGTTAGGGAGCCAGAGTGTTAGGGAGCCAGAGTGTTATTAGGGAGCCAGTGTGTTAGGGAGCCAGAGTGTTAGGGAGCCAGAGTGTTATTAGGGAGCCAGAGTGTTAGGGAGCCAGTGTGTTATTAGGGAGCCAGTGTGTTATTAGGGAGCCAGAGTGTTAGGGAGCCAGAGTGTTAGGGAGCCAGAGTGTTATTAGGGAGCCAGTGTGTTATTAGGGAGCCAGAGTGTTAGGGAGCCAGAGTGTTAGGGAGCCAGAGTGTTAGGGAGCCAGAGTGTTATTAGGGAGCCAGTGTGTTATTAGGGAGCCAGAGTGTTAGGGAGCCAGTGTGTTATTAGGGAGCCAGTGTGTTATTAGGGAGCCAGAGTGTTAGGGAGCCAGTGTGTTATTAGGGAGCCAGAGTGTTAGGGAGCCAGAGTGTTATTAGGGAGCCAGTGTGTTATTAGGGAGCCAGAGTGTTAGGGAGCCAGTGTGTTATTAGGGAGCCAGAGTGTTATTATGGAGCCAGAGTGTTATTAGGGAGCCAGAGTGTTAGGGAGCCAGTGTGTTAGGGAGCCAGTGTGTTATTAGGGAGCCAGAGTGTTAGGGAGCCAGAGTGTTAGGGAGCCAGTGTGTTAGGGAGCCAGTGTGTTAGGGAGCCAGAGTGTTATTAGGGAGCCAGAGTGTTATTAGGGAGCCAGAGTGTTATTAGGGAGCCAGAGTGTTATTAGGGAGCCAGTGTGTTATTAGGGAGCCAGAGTGTTATTAGGGAGCCAGAGTGTTATTAGGGAGCCAGTGTGTTATTAGGGAGCCAGAGTGTTAGGGAGCCAGTGTGTTATTAGGGAG
Organism: Notolepis coatsorum; assembly: GCF_963971535.1. Taxonomy (NCBI): domain Eukaryota; kingdom Metazoa; phylum Chordata; class Actinopteri; order Aulopiformes; family Paralepididae; genus Notolepis; species Notolepis coatsorum. The sequence continues at coordinate 315,489,077 of NC_140165.1, forward strand.
CCAGAGTGTTAGGGAGCCAGTGTGTTATTAGGGAGCCAGTGTGTTAGGGAGCCAGAGTGTTATTAGGGAGCCAGGGTTTTAGGGAGCCAGAGTGTTAGGGAGCCAGAGTGTTATTAGGGAGCCAGAGTGTTAGGGAGCCAGAGTGTTAGGGAGCCAGAGTGTTATTAGGGAGCCAGAGTGTTAGGGAGCCAGTGTGTTAGGGAGCCAGAGTGTTAGGGAGCCAGAGTGTTATTAGGGAGCCAGAGTGTTATTAGGGAGCCAGAGTGTTAGGGAGCCAGAGTGTTAGGGAGCCAGTGTGTTATTAGGGAGCCAGAGTGTTATTAGGGAGCCAGAGTGTTATTAGGGAGCCAGTGTGTTATTAGGGAGCCAGTGTGTTATTAGGGAGCCAGAGTGTTATTAGGGAGCCAGAGTGTTATTAGGGAGCCAGTGTGTTATTAGGGAGCCAGAGTGTTATTAGGGAGCCAGAGTGTTATTAGGGAGCCAGAGTGTTAGGGAGCCAGAGTGTTATTAGGGAGCCAGAGTGTTAGGGAGCCAGTGTGTTATTAGGGAGCCAGAGTGTTAGGGAGCCAGTGTGTTAGGGAGCCAGTGTGTTATTAGGGAGCCAGAGTGTTAGGGAGCCAGTGTGTTATTAGGGAGCCAGAGTGTTAGGGAGCCAGTGTGTTAGGGAGCCAGAGTGTTAGGGAGCCAGTGTGTTATTAGGGAGCCAGTGTGTTAGGGAGCCAGAGTGTTAGGGAGCCAGAGTGTTATTAGGGAGCCAGTGTGTTAGGGAGCCAGAGTGTTATTAGGGAGCCAGAGTGTTAGGGAGCCAGAGTGTTATTAGGGAGCCAGAGTGTTAGGGAGCCAGAGTGTTATTAGGGAGCCAGAGTGTTATTAGGGAGCCAGAGTGTTAGGGAGCCAGAGTGTTATTAGGGAGCCAGAGTGTTATTAGGGAGCCAGAGTGTTATTAGGGAGCCAGAGTGTTAGGGAGCCAGAGTGTTATTAGGGAGCCAGAGTGTTAGGGAGCCAGAGTGTTAGGGAGCCAGAGTGTTAGGGAGCCAGTGTGTTATTAGGGAGCCAGAGTGTTATTAGGGAGCCAGTGTGTTATTAGGGAGCCAGAGTGTTATTAGGGAGCCAGTGTGTTATTAGGGAGCCAGAGTGTTATTAGGGAACCAGAGTGTTAGGGAGCCAGTGTGTTAGGGAGCCAGAGTGTTATTAGGGAGCCAGAGTGTTAGGGAGCCAGAGTGTTATTAGGGAGCCAGAGTGTTATTAGGGAGCCAGTGTGTTAGGGAGCCAGTGTGTTAGAGAGCCAGTGTGTTAGGGAGCCAGTGTGTTAGGGAGCCAGTGTGTTAGGGAGCCAGAGTGTTAGGGAGCCAGTGTGTTAGGGAGCCAGTGAACCTTGACGGGAACACAGATGTTTGGTTTCTGAAGGTGGGACTTGGCACTGAGCAGAACACCAGCGCCTGGTTGGAAGGAGAGGCTGGTGTATTTGCTGTTGTCCAACCCTTAGGTATGACGATAAGCCGTGTGTATAAGCAACGGCTACAGCAGCTATAAATAAAGTGAACACTTGGCTCGGAGAGAGGACTCATCGGAGCTTTCAGAGAGTTGGAACCAGCACTGTACCAGTTGCGGGGGGGTGACGGATTCTGCCAAGTTATGCATACTTTACTAGAGTCACGTGGCTTGTGGAAATTTAAAACATCATACTGAGAGTTTTTCCTGTAGTAAAGATAACACTTGCTTAAGCAGAAGTGGTGATGATAATAATAATAATAATAATAATAATAATAATAATAATAATAATAATAATAATAATAATAATAATAATAATTTTACATTTACATTTTAATTGGGGTGCTAATTGGGGTGCTTGTTCGGGGGAGTCCGGCGGTCTCGTGGGAGGGGGAGGAGGAAATGTCTTGTCTGTCTTGTCTTTTGTGATGTCTTGAATTTAACTAAGGATTTTATTGGGGGGCAGCTATTTAGCTAGTTCTTCGCTATTTGGTCATCTATTAGATAGTACCCCTGGAATTTTGAATTTAAAATTTAAAAAGGTTGAACTCTGTTTTCTTTTCTTTTTGTCTTTATAATTTATAAATTGTTATATTCTGTATTATTATTGTTTTTGTTATTTTCCTGTGAAGTTCTGTGTATTGTGATTGTGATTAATGTGTTGTCTTGTTTCATGTAAGTAATAATAATTTTTTTTATCAAAAATAATAATAATAATAATAATAATAATAATAATAATAATAATAATAATAATAATAATAATAATAATAATAATAATAATAATAATAATAATAAACTGTATTTGTATAAGATAAGATATTCCTTTATTGATCCCCTTGGGGAAATTCAGGTGTCATAGCAGCATGGGAGAGGGGGAGGGGAGGTACAGGTATGGGCTGGGTAATAGTAGAAGACATAAATACAGGCAATAAACAGGCAGTGTGGCCCATGGGGACATGTGTTGTCGGGCCTTACAAATAAATTTGATTTGTGTAAACAGATGAGGGTCTGTATGCCCTATCAGTTATATCATACATTACAATAAACACTAGCATCTAAAATAGATAGCATTTTTCATACAAGAATTGCAGCTCAAAGTGCTTCACAGCAGTAAAGAAAGACATAGGCATAAATTGGCAGATCAAGAGCCATGCATAAAGTGCAGACATAAAATTAGGCATAAAATAGATACAAATTTAGCAAAATAGACAAAGTCAAGATAAGCAGGAGTGGTGATGGGCAACTGTGCTACTGGCTCTTGTGGTAATTCTGTCTGTGTAAAAAATTACTTGTTTATTCACACTTCATAGTTTATTTTAGCATGTTACGCGGGAGGTGTAAGCTTCCGAGGAACTTTAGCGTCAAGAGACCAAGCTGTTCATGGCTCCCTATTGTTAGTAAGAGGGGAAATACAAATTTTGTCATATGTGCCAGACTGGTGACTAACAACATATGACTTTTTTTTTTATCTGCAGAACTTCCTATCGACGATTGCGTTCATGGGGAACAGGTCAGCATAGACTCGAATTACACTCATAATGTGACATACAGGTTGAGATCCAGTACAGGCACACATGTACACAGACATACACACCAGGGTTTCCGTTAGAAAAAATTGTTGCCGGCCTCAGTGTCCGGTAGATTTCAATCTACCGGTCAAATGAGAGAAATTCCGGTCAGAGTTTATTGAGCTTAAAAACAATTGATAGGCAAAAGAATGACAACAAAACAAAAGAATGACATCATCAAGGCATGTAGATTTATAATATTTTTACTTAAAACTAGGCTACTTTTGCGTATAAAGTCATTATATTCCAAATAAAATAAGTCCCGAGACTCGTGCTGCTGCCGACTTTAAATCAAATAGGTGTCTGTGGGCAGTCGCCCGACATTAATAAACAACAGTCTGTTATAATCACATTTTTATGAGCTAACGAATTCCGTTATATTGGACATTTGTATTAATTATATCAAGCGAAGAACTGAGAAATTTGGCAGAGAGAGACGGCAACATTATCGTGGGTTTGCGTGACGACTCTCTCCACCTCGCAATGACTTATTTGCGAGAGTATGTCGATGCAGAGCAGCAGATTCAGCTGTTATTGGCTCTTTTCTGGGGACCGCACAGCAGCGCCCCCCACCCAACATTGAATTGAAAATGGCTGAATTGGAGTACTGCTGGAGTAATGCATTGTGCTGCTGCTGCTCCGGCTCTGCAGCTTCACAAAAGTTCGCACACCCAGCACTAAGCTCTCGCTGACAACGTCGTTGTCATTATTAGAAGCAACGATGAAACAAATGTAATGATTGTTTCGTTCATCGCATAGGCTATTTAATTTTAGCCTATTTTAATACAATTCAAATAATCAAATTGTGCTTAGACTCAGGGAATTATTTTCACCGGACATTAAGACCGGAGAGATTAAATATGTCGGACTTCAACAGATTTTGCCGGTCAAATACCGGTAATTACCGGCTAACGGAAACGCTGATACACACACACACACACACACACAGACGCTCTGGTTTTTAATGGCCTCTCCGTGATCGAATCGGGATGTGAAAGGCTATCTCTGCTCAGACGCTAATGTCATTACGGCGGAGACGCCTGAGTGATAGATAGAACAGAAGACTGGGCGGTAAAGACAACAGGAACAGAATGAGCAGGAAAGATTACAGAGAACGTAGTTATATGATTTCCTGTTGAGGGCATTCCATTCAGCGCTGACCTTCATTGTTTGTTGTATTGGTTGTCCTTTTTATCGCTTTTTGTTGTCAGTCAACTGCGCTGAGCTACTGGATACCTGAATTTCCCCAAGGGGATGAATAAACGATCTATCTATCTATCTATCTATCTATCTATCTATCTATCTATCTATCTATCTATCTATCTATCTATCTATCTATCTATCTATCTATCTATCTATCTGTCTGTCTGTCTGTCTGTCTGTCTGTCTGTCTGTCTGTCTGTCTGTCTGTCTATCTATCCATTCTTCGTGACATTTAAGGTTTTAGAAATGTATTCATGAGAGAAATAAAAAATAGCTTTTCGATTCACACCTTTTGTTTACATCTTCACAAAACAATGAAACGATATTGGATTTTGCCGCAGATTGCTAGAAGATATGTTTTGGGGGGTTTTATATTACAGGAACACAGACATTATTTCGTATGAGGCACACAATTAAACATCTTGCGTTTGTTTCCTGTGGCAGTTAGTTGTGCTGGAACTGCCTACCTCGCCCTTCTCTTGCTTGTGGACTACATTGTACCAGTAAAGCTGGTATCATATCAGTACAATACGTGAATATATTATATATCATAACATCCTGTGGACTAGTAGTTACTTTATTAACTTTTTCTGATGAGACCGTGTTGCATTTTCATCATACATCTATCAAACAACAGCCAGGCAAGAAATCATAGCTACTGATCTGGGATGGTTTCTATGTTCTATCCAGTATGATTCCTGGAATTCAAAGGGGGGGTTTTATCAACTTAAAATTTAAAATCACATTTAAATTCGTATTATGTGTCACAGCAAAAATGAGAATGCTCAGTTTGTGACTGTAAGAAAAAGTCACACAGGCCGTAAAATTTAACATAACCAACTTTAAATACATCCTCTACATGGAAACAGCCAAACTTTACTTCAACTCAGTAATTATGTCCCATCTGACATACTACTGCATAACCAGCTGGTCTCAGACCTGCAAAACCACATTGACACCAATTCATTCAGGTCATAAACAGGCCCTGAAGGTGTTGGACAAGAAACCCTTTCGCCACCACCACCACTGTACCATCCTCCAAAAACATGCCCTGCTAAGCTGGGAAAACATGCTGAAACTCAAAGATGCCAGCCTGATATATAAATAAAATCCAACACGGTCTAGCCCCACCACCTCTCTCACAGTTCTTAACAGAAAGCAGCAGGTTCACCAGAACAGTGCTTAGAGGGAAATGTCATCACCACAGGGAGGAAAAGGTCATTTAGCAAATCAGCCTTCTCGATAAGTGCTGCGGAGTTCTGGAACACCATCCCATCACACATCCGCAGTACTAATACACAGCATGGCTGTTACAAAATCAGGTCTGTGACCATTAGCAAGTCACGTCGCAGCCCAGCTGCCCAGCCCCTGTATGCTTCCTAGCCTGACTGTCCTGATTGTGATTATGTGGTTATGTGATTATGATTATGTATGTATGTGTGCCTGCCATATGTGTGCCTGCCTATACGGTGCTTATACATGTATGGGCTTTGATTTGTCCCTGTACACTGTTTTTTTTATAGATGCATGAATGCCTAGTGAGTGAATGTACAGAATATGTTTTAAACTGTTTTTATATTAGCTTTACATGTCCTTCTATTTTTCTGTTTCTTTCTGGCTTAAACATCTAGCCCAGGGACTATCGTTTTTAATTTGTATTCATTTATAAATGTATAACTGTTGATTGATATGCACTGACCCTGATCAAATAAACTGAGTAAACTAAACTAAATTGTCATTTTAGGTTTCTAGTAGTTGGATGTCTGGCAGCAGTCCCTGCCCACTGTTGTGGAGCCTGATGGCCGCTGGTATGAAGGACTGGCAGAGGCGGTTAGTTGAGTGTCGGGGGGGTATGAGTCTGTGACTGAACGTGCTTCTCATCTTGACTAGATAGATAGATATATAGAAAGAGAGGGAGAGAGATAGATAGATAGATAGATAGATAGATAGAAAGAGAGGGAGCGAGAGAGACAGAGAGAGATAAAGATAGATAGATATAAATAGAGGGAGAGAGAGACAAAGATAGAAATAGAGGGAGAGAGAGAGCCAGAGGGAGAGAGAAGATAGACAGATAGAAAGAGAGGGAGAGAGAGACAGAAATATAGATAGAAAGAGAGGGAAAGAGAGAGACAGAGAGAGAAAGATAACAAGAGAGGGATGGAGAGAGAGAGAGAGAGAGAGGGGGAGAGAGAGACAGAGAGAGAGTAATACAGTAACATTAGTGAAAATAAATCCAGTGATTTCCACAAGGGTAAATGATCTAGCAACCTAGTTTCATGGAGTATATTTTCAACCTTTTTCAACATCAGTGGCAGTGTGAAAGGTAGGCTGTTCTCTAAAACGAACCTAACCCTTATTAAAACCTAACTCTATACCCTAACCATAACCGGTAAAGTAACACGGTTATTGTGGAACATTTCCTTACCACCTTAAGAAGATAGATCCAATTTCCTCTCTGTGCATTTAGTAGAAAGCTATCCGGCTGCAAGCTAGCCTATAGCTCAGCACAAATCAATACTGTAAGCGGATACGGATGAGCTAGACAAGCTGTTGGCCGAAAACACCTCTCCTGGAGTTTTAAGCTAGGCTAACTGAATCCGCCCGACTCTGGAGAAGACAGTGAGCGCATTTCTCATAATGTTGGCCTGTTCCTTTAGGCGAATCTTGAAACTAACTCTAACCATAACCATAACATGGGTGTGTGTGGGTAGTTTGGAAAGCACTGGACTGCTACCACAGTGACTGCTGTTTTGATCCCTGGCTGCAGAATTCTTTTTTATTTTTTGTACATACAATTACAATTGCCAATACAATTACATTTACATTTAGTACAGCTGGTATCAGTACAATACGTGAATATATTACTTAAAGCTATAACATAACATACATTATGGAATTTGTTTTCCTGTGGTCGATTAGTTACTTTATTAAAGGGGAACTCCAACATTTTGGGAAATTAGCTTATTTAACATCTTCCCTGGAGTTAGACAAGAAGATACATACCTTTTTTGTCTCTGTGCGTGCATTTTAGCTTTGGGAATAGACGCTCCGTTAGCATAGCTTAGCTTCATCACTGGAAGTGAGGCAGGACAGTAGCCTTACAGTGCCTTACAGTGTATTGCAAGGTCTGACATTGACCAAACTTGATATGCATGACCTTGGTGGGCTCTAGGTCAACTCCTGAAAAGGGGGTCAATGTCAGACCTTGCAATCAAAAGTTAGGGGGCGCACTGAAATTATGGCAAGGGTTATTAGCCCCCTAAAATCTTCTTGTCTAACTCCAGGGAAGATGTTAAATAAGCTAATTTCCCAAAATGTTGGAGTTCCCCTTTAACTCTTTCCGATGAGACCGTGTTGCATATTCATCATACATCTATCAAACAACAGCCAAGCAAGAAATCATAGCTGCTACACTGATCTGTGATGGATTCTATGTTCTATCCAGTATGAATCATGGAATTCAAAGGGGGGGTTATGTCAACTGTTTAAATTCGTATTATGTCACAGCAAAAATGCTCAGTTTGTGACTGTGTCTGTGTTGTTCCCAACTGACGCCAAGTTTGAGAACATGCAGTGTAATAACTGTGACAGATTTAGACACCATTACGTGGCAGATTAACATAAAAACATGTCATCAGGTGGATTTCATTGTTCATATTGTTACGCTAAAGGGAGCAACCATAGACATGTTTAATCCTACAAGTATCTTGGGCTATGGCTGGATGAAAAGCTATCTTTTAAAGCGCATATTGGAAACCTCACAAACAAACTTAAACTAAAACTTGTTTTTTTTCTTTCGCAACAAACAATGCTTTTCTTTTGAGGCCAGAAAGAAACTTGTTCAAGCCACATTCCTGTCTGTAATTGACTATGGTGACATAATATATATGCATGCATGCCTATTCAATGCTAAAAAAGCTAGACAGTGTGTACCATGCTTCTCTGCGCTTCATCACTATTACTCACCATTGTGTGCTTTACCAAATGGTAGGATGGACCTCTCTGTACGTACGGAGGACATCCCACATGTTTGTTTTTATATATAAGGCCATCCTAGGGAAGCTTCCCCTATATCTATGATTTTATGATGAATTGAAAATGGGGGACCCTGATGTAAACAAGACGAAAGTCTTTCTGTGGTCTGCATCCCCTTAACAATTGTATGTATTGAGCTGTACTGTACTGTACCCATTCTGCAATCTGTTAATACACTTTTCAATCAATCAATCAATCAATCAATCAATCAATCAATCAATCAATCAATCAATCTTTCCAATCTAATTAGCTTTGCCTCTAGCTAGCAGCTACCATACCAGGTCCACAAGATGGCTACTTTTAAAAAACCCGAGAATACACACTGAACTAGGAAGAACAGCTTTTTCAAGCTTCGCACCTTGGGCATGGAATGGGCTACAGGACCATATCCACTTAGATACCCTGGTCTCTCTCTGCGAATTTAAATCTGTGTTACATAACTTCCTACAAGAAGAATGTTGCTGCTTTCTGTAGTCTTATGTAGACTATTCTGTTTTGTGTTTTTGTGTTTACATGTGATGTATTGTATATTGTATACATGCACTTTTATTATGTTCTTGTGTGATGTACCGCACATTTGATTGCTGTCTGATATATTACAAATGTTATTGCTGTCATCTTGGCCAGGTCTCCCTTGCAAAAGAGATCTTGTATCTCAATGGGACTTCCTGGTTAAAAAATAAATAAAAATTAAATAAAAGTTCACTGACATGAGGTTGCTCCTCCATTGCTATGAAGAAAATAACAGTTAAAGACCCAATCCGGGCTTTTATCTTTGACCCATTCCCATAAACCCTATACACTAAAAGGAGCTAATGTTTGTCTGGATACCCCTCCCAGACATTTGTCATATATGACATTATATCTCTTCCTAGGACCAGAACAAAACATGGTGAAGCCGCATTCTGCTACTCTGCCATACATAGCTGGAATAAACTGCCAGAAGATCTTAGATCTGCCCCAACTAACTATTTTTAAGAATAGTCTAAATAAATAAATAAATAAATAGCCTTTATGTTTGTATCTGCTTTTAACTGCTGCTAAACCACTGCACTCTTTTTTGCACTTTATTTGTTTTGTTTGTTTTAATGCACTGAAAATCTCTTCGTGAGAATGTACCGCTTATATACTGTACCCTTCTGTGTTCCTTTTATATATATATTTTTTCTTTAATTACAGAGAATCATTCTTTTTTATGCTGTACCTTCTCCTTTTTATGGTTTCTTTGTGCACCTCTCTTTGGATTGCCTCCGTGTGTGAGACGTGCTTTATAAATACATTTGACTTTGACTTGACTGGACACAACACAGAATACTTTACCCCCCCGTCACACTACTATACGATCACAACCCACACATTAGTCGGATCTTTACCAATGTTGCCACAGACCTTTGTGATAAGATCCGATATTCCTTTATTGATCCCCTTGGGGAAATTCAAGTTCAAGTTTGTTTTTTATTTGTCAGAACAAAATACAGGATACTTTATAATGAAATGCTTGTATCTTATGAGCTCGGGCATTCAGGCATCATACTGTAGCAGCATTGGGAAGGGGGGAGGGGAGGTACAGGTACAGTAGAAGACATGATACAGGTCATACAAGTATAGTACAGTGGAGAAGTAAAAATAAAAATAGACAGTGTAAACAATATAAATAACTCTGGGCATGCGCATATGGGCAAGTAGGCAGTGTAAAAAGGTCACGGTGCAAGATGAGGGTATGTATGCCCTCTCAATTATATTTGCCCTACAATAAATATAGTTACAATATATATATAATCTAATATATATAATCTAAAAATGCTAAATATATGTTCTGATGAAGTAAGTATACAGTATACACATAAGGTGCAGTATGCATACGGGGGATCATCCCTATGTTCCCCGGGTCCTATGTTCTCCGCTTGATTGATTAATAGATTGAACATTTTATAAATTTTTATTATTTTATTAATTATTAATGTCCGCCTTGTTTCGAACTGGTTAAGCTTAGGCCCTCTTTCGAAGTTGGTTAAGGTTAGAGTTTGGAATCAGGGCTGGTGGTCTAACATTTTCAATCAATCAATCAAGCGGGGAACATAGGACCCGGGGAACATAGACATGCTCCTGCATACGGTATGCATGCCGTGATATACTTCATACGTTATATATTGTCCGTTTAGGTGGGAGTCAGACACACTCAGTGATGGAAGTACAATGAATATAACATGAATCCTTGCCACCACCACCACCCAGGGTGAACATATCAACCTGCGAGAGCAGCAACACGTTTAGTGTTTAGTTACTCTTTAAAGGAACTTGCTAAATGTACTGATACTGATCTGATACCAGTTTTACTAAATCAAGTTCAAGTTTAGTTTCATTTGTCACATATAAGGTACAGGTACATTCTAGTGAAATGCTTGCTTCTGTATGAGGCTCCTGAGATTGTGCTTCATACAGTAAAAGAGTAAAAGACCAAACACTATACAAAATATACAATAACAAAACTAAAATGTACAAAATGCTCAATGCAAAAATGAGGTAGAAGAGGTAGTGCAAATGTGTAAGAATAAATGGCTAAAATAGGGTGTAATGTTTAGAAAGTGTTTAAAGTTCATGTTAAAGGTGAATGCTTATAGTGAGTGTATGCATGTGGATGTTGTGTGCAATGAACATAGAATGGATGAATGTTGTGTAATGTTTAAAAGTGTTTAAAGTTTAAAGTACATAATATTCCATATTATGGGAAGTGTGTGTTTGTTCTTGACAGGTTTGATCTGTAGATGGAGAATGTCGCTGCTGTCGGGACAAAACCTCATAACTCCATTTTTTAAATATTTTTTTTTATTATATAAATCAACTCCGTAGATCATCCTCCATATGTGTGTGTGGGTTTTACAAAGTTTAAACAATGGGAAAGCATTAAACCGATCATCTGTCTAAACCTCCTAACTCTATTCACCCTCAAATCTGTGTTCGTTTTTTTCATCTGCTGAAAAGTTGGGTTTTTGGAGTTATGAGGTTTTGTCCCGACAGCAGCGATGTGCTTTTTGGAACATTCTAAACCTACAGTATTATACATCTGAATATAGGTATTTTAGGATTAGATTAGATTAGATTCAAATGCATTGTCATCATACAGGCAGCACAAGTACACTATATGTATTGTCCTGAATGATATGCATTTAACCAAAGAGACTGTCTGCGTCCTTTTGCCACATGAAGACACATTGAACAAACACACAGCCCCTCACACGTCTCACAATTGCTGGGAATGGGGGGGGGGGGGGGGGGGGGGTAAATGTATCTATGTTCCAGTTGTATGTACTGTAGAGCTTAATACACTCTGTACCGATCAAAAATACCACCAACCTGGTTGTGTGGCAATAAAGGAATCTTGTATCTTGTAATAGAGCCACGTACACACAGAAGTTAGTTAAAGTCACCTAGCTCCACACAGAAAAGTAAATAACAAACTAATTTGGCAAGAAGACACACACACACAGGATTGACCCGAACAACAGATGTATTATATAGCCAAATAGGACAAGAACAATATGGAAAAATACTTTATATAACACACACACACACACACACACACGTTAACTTGAAAATATAACAAAGACATGATTAGGGGAAGGGTCAATAGAAGTGAATAGAATTTCACTATGAGAGAGCCTGCCCTCCAAGGGGAATCATCCTGAATTCAGTTGTTGATGTATTGGTAGTACGTCAATAAATTCCTCCAAGCGGGTTTTTGCAATTCATCCTGAGTTCTGAGTTTCTTGTTAAGAGTATAGATTGAAATATACCATAAAGTACAGTACAACAAAAATAGGCTTGGCATAGGGCGGCTAGGTGGCGCAGTGGGCAAGACGCTCGCCACTAACGCAGGAGATGCTGGGTTCGAGCCCAGCTCTCGGCGTTGCTACCAGCTTGGCTGGTCGTTCATACTAATACAATTGGCAGTATTAGGGGGCGGGAGGCTGGTGGGTGGGGATCGGACGTTGTGGACAGCGACTCCTACAGGTCGGTTGGTGCGCCTGCGCAGCAGAATCAGGAAGCAACGGGGGCGGCGTGTCCCTCCCACGCAGACCCTCGCCGCTGAGAGATCGCGCTGTGCAGGTGAAAAGATGCGACGGCTGCCTCCTCGTGTACCGGAGGGGACGCGTGATGCAAGGCTTCGTCCACATTGCAGCCGACCTGTGGGAGGCATGGCCTACCAACGTTCGAGACAGGGAAGGGTAGAATTGGACAATACGAAATTGGAGAAGGGAGAAAAATTGAAAATGGGGAGAAAAAGTTGATGAAAAAAAAAAGGCTTGGCATCCAACCACCAGAGTAAACAAACCTTTTACAGACAGAAAATAGAGCAGAATACAATCATAAATGTACCGTATATGCCCTTGTTATATTCCAAGGCAGATCATATATAGACCAATCAATTTGAAGCACCATGGCATGTTTACACAGTGTACCCTTTGTGTGTGCTCGTGGTGTGCTTGTGTATCCTATAGTGTACGTGCTGGAAGATATGACACACAAGAGGGAGACCTCTTCTGCTACAGCAGTAATTACATCTATTAGTTACTAAATAGTAATTACTATTTTTGTAAAGTCAGTGACGTACACGGCTACTCATCGTACCCTTAAAATGTTAAACTTTAATGGGCAAATGTACCTTTTTATATTCAATTTTATGGAACAGACTACCTGGAAATATAAAGCTACTGTATTGCTTCCAGATTTACCTTCAAGACCTCCTTAAAAAAATTGGTGCAAAACGGTTCTTAATCCTCTCTTTGTTTTTTTTTGTATGTGTTTATGTATTGGTTTTAAATATTGGAACCCCTGTAGGGTCATTGTTATTTGGTGAGGTCTCTATTGATGTGAAGTATTGTTTTTGTCTTTATATATTGTATCTTGTTTTATGTTCCCTGCGCACACACATGCACACTTACATTCACTTCACTTCACAAGGACCACAATGGAAACAAGCTCTAGGGCTTTATTGTGTTTTTATCATTTTGATCAATATTCTGTGTATTGTATTGCACAATCCTTGTTTTATTGCTTCAATAAAGACATCAATCAATCTAGTGGACAGAAACTCCACTGGATACCTTGAATAAGCTATATGCAGGATCCTGGGTGAAGGTGATGCAGCAAATTGAAAGTCTTATCTCTAATTTCTCTAAAATGTTTAAAGTCTAATAGGGTTATCATGATACAAAATGTATCTATCCAAGAACCAGTCCCGCTGGAAAGAAATCCTACAGGACTTTTGAAATCTATTGGAAGAACACCAATATAGAACACCAATAGAATCCTACCGGAATGAATACGATACTATTGGAAAAAGGAGAGATCCTAAAGAACTAAGGGGCCCATTTGTTTAAATGTGGATCACTGATCGGGCCTTTAATTATAGAAAAATATGGCCATGGAATGTACGACGTGTTTTTTCCACACAGAGCAGTTAAGAGAAGCAGAGGATAATTTTGTAATCTTCATTCTTGTTGAATGTGGTGGTGATAACTGCTATCATCAGTAATGTAATGACTAAGCTATGACCCTCTCCCCAGCGGAGAGCATCTCAATCTGCCCATAACCCCTTACTGAACCCATAACCCCTTACTGAACCCATAACCCCTTACTGAACCCAAGTCACTCACGTCAGAGAGGACAGACAAACCTGTTGGACCCGTTGAAGCCATGAGCTAGGATGGAAAGGAATACATAAATACAAAATAATAATAAAAAAAAAATTATCTGACTTATTATTATATATATATTATATATATATTATTTTTATTATTATATATATATATATATTTTTTTTTAATATATATGTATATATCATGCCAGTTAGGGTACCTTATGTATACTGTACCTGTGTATACTATACTTTACTTACTCATAGTATATATTCAGATTCTAAGTGTTTTTTTGACCATATTTATTGTAACGTATAATATAACTGATAAGGGCAGACAGACCCTCATCTGCACCTTTGATCACACTGCCTACTTGCTCATATTCTTATATTCAGAGTTAATTATATTGTTTACACTGCTTATTTTAATCTTTACTATAGTTTTATTGCCTATATTTATATCTTCTACTATTACCATGTCCATACCGTCTACCCCCCCCCCCCCCCCCCCCATGCTGCTATGATGCCTGAATTTCCCCCAAGGGGATCAATAAAGGAATATCTTATCTTATTACATTTATATATATATATATATAATATTAATAATAATAATAATAATAATAATAATAATAATAATAATAATAATAATAATAATAATAATATAATAATAATATTCTTTAATATGGGGAATAGGAAGTTCATCTAGATTTTATTTATTTGTAGCTTCAATGCTAAATGCTAGTACCAACCTATTTCTCTATTTCACACTTACAGGTGAACTTCCCTCGAGCGGACTTTGAACCCAGAGAAAACCTACAAACAACCAGAACCTGCAACAACAATGAACGTCACGATCCTCTCCCCGCTGCTGACGCCGACGACGAACGCCACAACAGACGACGACAAAGCGGTCTGCGTGCAAATCGGCCAAAGCGGCTTCAGCGACTTCCTGATGGCCGTCTACATCCTGGCCTTCGTGCTCGGCCTGATCTTCAACGTCCTCACCCTGGGCCCCATCGTCCAGCAGGTGCGCAGCCAGAACGTCCTGGGCATCTTCCTCCTCAACCTGTCCCTCTCCGACCTCCTCTTCATCCTCACCATGCCCCTGTGGATCAACTACTACCACCAGGACCACCGCTGGAAGCTGGGCGCCGTGTCGTGCAGCGTCGCCGGCTTCTTCTACTACTCCAACATGTACATCAGCATCTTCCTGCTCTGCTGCATCTCCGCCGACCGCGCCGTCGTCGTCACCTACCCGCTGCGCTCCAAGACGCACCGCACGGCGCGCCACGCCTGGGCCCAGTGCGCCGCCGTCTACGTGGCGGTGGTGGTGCTGCACGTGCTGGTGCTCGTCTACGACAACCTGGACGACGCGCACGACGAGCAGGACAGCAACGACCGCTGCTACGAGACCTACCCCATGAAGCGGCCGGTGGCGCTGTACAACACGCTGCGCGTGGCCCTGGGCTTCGCGCTGCCCCTGCTGGTGCTGGCCGTCAGCTACTGGAAGGTGCTGGCCACCGTGGGCCAGAGCCCCGGCCTGAGCGCGCCGGCCAAGCGCAAGGTGCGCCTGCTCAGCTACGGCGTGATCGGCATCTTCTCCTTCTGCTTCGCGCCGTACCACGTGCTGCTGCTGGCGCGCTCGCTCGCCTTCTACACGTCCAGCCAAGCGCAGGGGGGGCTCGACGACAGCTACTGCCGCTTCGAGCAGAACATGCACTTCTACTTCTCGTGCACGCTGGCGCTGTCCAGCCTCAACTGCGTGGTGGACCCGGTGCTCTACGTGCTGGTGAGCAACGGGGTCCGCGAGGACGTGAAACTCTGCTGGAGGAAGAGTCGTAGTAAGAACAACACGCGGTCGGAGCAAGGCTGCCCGTTGACTTCGTATAACAGGACGGCGGCCGGTACGAACTTAATATGAAGAGGAGGCGGTTGTACAGTATGTGTGTGTGTGTGTGCATGCAGTGCTTTGATGCAGGGGCGTGCACAGACAATTTGGGGGGGGCAGGGGCTCAAGGTACAAAAAGGGCACTTAACCCACCAACACCCAGGGCGGGATCCACAAAGAATGGATTGCACGGTGCTAATTGCACCCTTACTTACAATTCATTATGAATTGAAAATGGGGGACCCTGATGTAAACAAGACGAAAGTCTTTCTCTGGTCTGCATCCCCTTATTATCAATTGTGTGTATTGAGCCGTACTGTATTGTACCCATTCTGCAATCTGTTAATAAAATGTTCAATCAATCAATCACCGCGCAGGTGATTTGTAAGTAAGGGTGCACCTAGCACCGCGTGCAATCCATTCTTTGTGGATCCCGCCCCCCAGTGTTCATATTTATTATTTTCTTCTTTTTGATGGGCACTTGGGGGCCAAAGGGCAGGGGCTCAAGCCCCCCCCTGCGGCCCTATCTGTGCACGCCACTGCTTTGCTGTGTTCCCCGCTCGCACGTGGCCAGGTCTTCATCTCCTGACTCCCGGTGTGTTAAGCCAGGCTGTAGTAATATGCAGCTCGATCAAGCCATCATTTCTCAGACAATCAGATTCATGATCTTTAGAGAAGAGTCAGGAGGCGGCTTTTGTCCGTGATTTTCTCATATCCTGCGTTGGGAGGAGAGTGTGAACACCGAGCTCTTTTCACTGGACCGCTGCCCCCCGCTCTTCTCACACGGACGCTTTCTTCTGGGACTGTTGGACACTGATGAAGGGCCCCTGGGTATTATTTAGAGCTATAAAAAGATGTGCGCATGGCCCTGATTATGGCTAATTATGTAGGCCTTTGTCCGCAAAAGCATAGGGCAGACAATGATAAATGTTCGCATTACACCCTGTGCAGCATTCGACACATTACGGTGAAATCTGTTGACTTGAAACCCGAATAAACCAATGGACTCCCAGTTATTTACGCTGTTGAGAAAGCATTTGTGGAGAGACAATCGATTGAAATATTATGAAATATATCATTATGAAATATTAAACGTTCCCAGAGAAGCAGGGAGCGAGCGATGCTGGGAAATGATGATAAGCCTCAGCGTTCATTCGAGCACTTAGTCAATATGTTGTAGACCACATGAGGTGGTCAAGAGGGACTCAAAAGTTTTTTTAAAAACGGTCTGTATCTATATGGTGCTTTTTTGTCCAAAGCGCTTTACAACTAATGCCTCACATTCACCCATTCACTCACCCATTCACAGCCAGAGGCGACCATCTGTGGCGCCAACGGGGTCATCCCTATGTTCCCCGGGCTCTATGTTCCCCGATTGATTGATTGATTGAAAATTGTATTAATGTCCGCCTTGTTTCGAACTGGTTAAGCTTGGCGACTCTTTCGAAGTTGGTTAAGGTTAGAGTTTGGAATCAGGGCTGGTGGTCTATCGCCCTGCTCTAAAGACAAACTCTAAGCATAACCGACTATCTATCGCTACCGGGGAACATAGGACCCGGGGAACATGGGACCCGGGGAACATAGGACCCGGGGGAACATAGGACCCAGGGAACATAGAACCCGGGGAACATAGGACCCGGGGAACATCGACATGCTCCGGCGCCAACCAGCTCGGGAGCAATTCAGGGGTGCCTTGCTCAAGGACACTTCGACACATTTCCCCGGAAGGAGCTGGAATCGAACCGGGAACCTTCTGAAATGTTTGAATTGTGCTTGATTTTTAGTTTCGTTTATTTGACAATTATTAAAATATATTACATGTTAACAACAAGTCATGCAAGTATCAAGGATAGCACAAAAAAGTCACAGACTTATTTCCATTGTGGTCCTTGGTCTCAGCAGCACATGGTATTTACATAAACATGTATTACACATTATTATTATTATCAGCCAACAGTATATTGCTCAAAATATAATTAAAAACATTCATTAATAAGATATGCACAAAATAAACAGACACAATAAAACTACACTACATTAAAACAGGAACCTTCCTTAGTTACTCTGGGACATTTCAGATTTAAACTCCAGATTTCAAGTCCGCCCAGGGGTTCCCAAACTTTTCAGGCCGGGGCCCAGAAAATAAGGCATCAGAGAGCCGCGGCCCAATGCACATCGTCTGGCTTATTTTTTCTTTTTTTTTGCCAGGCGACCGATTTTTTAAGCCAAATATCACTTCAATCCTATTAAGTTAGTTCAAGTTAGTTATTCATTTATATGTGCTATTTATGAGAGGGCTAACTTGTTGCAAAATAATAATGATAATAATAATAGCCTCATTAAAATACTATTGTTGCTTCGGTTGTTTTCAGCGTTTTATGTGCATAATCTGTTATTTAGTTTGAAATGTTCGTTGAAATAAGTAGATTTTTCGTTTTTGTTTATTTATTAAGTTAATATAAAACCATATAGTCACATTTTAGAATAGAATAGAATTTTAGAATACAACTAGAAACACTGTCCTGGCCTGCTTCTAAGTTCAGTGGCCTGACAAAAAAAAATTAAATAAAAAAATAAAAAAATAAAAAATAAAAAAAATGTTTTATTTTTATTTTTTTTAAATCATTTCGCGGCCCATCCGTGGCTGCTCGCGGCCCACCTTTGGGTCGCGACCCCGACTTTGGGAACCACTGCGCTAAGCTTCCTCTCGACTTTGTGATCTTGTGTGATGCTGGTAATCCATGCCTTTCATTTTTGTAGTCAAGTAACCTGTGCTGAAAGGTTACAGCGATAGTTTTTTTTTTTACTTTAGATGATCATCTAATTTTCTCTTTAAACATACAGGATGTGGGGAGCGCTTTGAGTGTCTAGAAAAGCGCTATATAAATGTAATGATCATTCATTCATGTAAATAACCTTTTTTTTTTTATTATTATTATTATTGATTGTATCTAACCTCGTCTATCCATTCACATCGTCACGTAGGAGGGAGCGGCCATGTTTTTGTTGGTACACTTTTCTTCTCATGTTTTTTTATTTAGAAGTTAGATTATGTATTTGTTTCCCTTTTGTTTTGTTAGGCAAGTTGTGGATTCAGAGTAAATGATGTTTGTTTTGTTTGGGCTCTGCTCTGGATCTTTGAAAAAAGATCTATAAACTGTTGAAATGGTAAATGGTGCATTTATATAACAGCTCTTTTATCCAAAGCGCTTTACAATTGTGTTCCTCACATTCTCACATGCAATATGCCAACCTGCTCATCGGGAACTGTTAGGGGTTTAATGTGTTTCTCAAGGACACTTCGACACGCTGCCTGGGAACCTTCTTATTACCAGACGACAGCTCTACCTCCTGAGCCACTGTCTCTCTGACTCTATGACCTTGTGAATGACCTTTCATGGCTCTCCTTGGGAGTTGAAGAGTGGGGGCGGGGCACTAGAACATGTCGGGGCCCAGTTGCCCCTAGGCCAGGGCCGTAACACAGTAGCCAAGCTTAAACTCCGGGAGAGGTGTTGGTTAGCAAAGGCCTAGGCTAACCGATACTGTCCTTTTCCATTCATTGTGCCAAGCTAGGCTAATGTGCAGCCGGATAGCTTTCTACTGAACGCACAGAGAGGAAACCGGTATTTTATAATCTTGTCTGACTCTGGAGAAGACTTCCCATAATGTTGGCGTGTTCTTTTAAAAGACTTAAAAGCTTAGCACAATGAATGAAAGCGGACAGTGACGGGTAGCCTAGGCATTGTCTAACTAACACCTCTCCCGAAGGCTACCCGTCACTGTCCGCTTCCATTCATTGTGCTAAGCTAGGCTAACGTGCAGCCAGATAGCTTTCTACTGAACGCACAGAGAGGAAACTGGTATCTATCTTCTTGTCTCTCTCTGCAGAAGACGGTAAGCTAATTTCCAAAAAAGTTGCTGTGTTCCTTTTAAGCGGCAAGTTGGCAGGTTGGTCGACTGGTAGCTGAGGTGCTGCTGGTTTGATCCCCGGTATGATGTGATAAGGGCACCAGTATCCCCCAAATGTAAGTGTATGATGGATATTGAAAACTATAACTCTGTGGCGGCTGGGTGGCGCAGCGGACATTGCGCTCGTCACCAACGCAAGAGACACCGGGTTCGACTCCGGCTGTCGGCGTTGCCTCCGGCTTGGGCCGGCCGTCATACTAACTCAATTGGCAGAGTTAGCGGGTGGAAGTCGATGATGGGTGGTAATCTGGACGTTGTGGACAGCGACTCCTACAGGTCGGTTGGGGACGCCTGCACAGCAGAGACAGGAAATGGCGGTAGTATGCCTCCCACACGTTACACCCCGCCAATGAGAGTCCGCGCTGGCAGGTGAAAAGATGTGACAGGCTGCCTCCTCGTGTATCGGAGGGGACACGTGATGCAAGGCTTCTATCCTCCCTACAACCGGCCAGTGGGGGGCATATGCGAGCAACGTTCAAGACGGGGGAGGGGAGAATTGGCACAGTGGAATTGTGATGGGAGGAAAATAGAAAAAGAAGAGAAAAAAGTGAAAAAAAAACAAACTATAACTCTCATACTGTGATGCAAAAGTTTTCCCATTGAACAAAACGTCTTTTATTACAGTGCACAAATCAGCTTTTCTGTAAGTGTTATTTATGAATGTGTGAAGACTGTTTGTATTAAACACAGAGGGAACTGTCTGACCACTTTCAAACTAAGTACAGAATAAAAAATACTTCCAAATAAACGTTCATGATTATGAATAGGCCTATGTAGGCTACATGTCAAAAGGGAAATATGTTTTGTTAATGTAATGTAATCTACTTGCATAGATGTATGTTATATAGCCTAGTACTATTCTTACTGGATTAAACATACATTTAAACAATTCATCTTTTGTGGAAGATCAACTCTAACAACCACCCACGGAACTATGTGTTGGGGATAAGGGTTCCGCACGGACCATATTGTTACTTTCCTGTCAACAGAGTTCAACATTAAGTTAACACTTTGAGCGCCACTCACGGCTAATCTCGGGTTTACGATAGTGACGTTGAAAGCCACGTCACGGCTTTTCTCTGATTTTTATTTTTTTTTAGCGATCTGAAATCATATTGCATCACCCGAGCCTACCGTTGGAAATCCAGGGGCCGCCGGCGATCAGATGTGAAAAAAGCGCCCCCTATAGTCTCCCAGATGGTAAATCACCCTTTTGGAATGGACTCAATGAAAATGGATGGGGGGAAAAAAATATTCCAGTCCACATTTTCCAGTCCACTGATGCAGCCGGAGTTACCAGAGTTCATTCTGGAGCCTCTGAGCCGCGGCGAGCATGGGTTATACTGTACACACGTTGGAGCAATATACTTATCGATTTTTTCGAATGGTGATCAGGAATTGGAATATACCATTTGGATACCATCTGATGTCAGGTAAGGAATCTATGTTATCAGTGTTAGGATAATCAGACTCGTTTTCACAGAGATATAAGCTTTTTTGTGATATGTGCTCTAGCTGTTTCACTGTAAAATCCATGAGGAAATGAAAGCAGCTATTATCAGCGTGCGGCTCGAACGTGCGTGCGTGCACATATACTATTGATCATCTAGCGTTTATTTGAAAACGATTCATAAATAGGCCGACAAATATCAACGTTCTGGAATATTCCAGTAAAAGGCGATTATCATAGAATAGTTTTTTTTTTTTCATTTTTCAAATGAAGCGATACAAAACCAATCTGCCTTGACAACACTGACTGGAAAATGATTCTTTGATAAGCGACGGGCAGATTAGACACATAGCCATAATTTAAAACATAGATTAGGCGATATTAAGGTTAACATTGATGCCGATGGTGGCATTTAAGGGACTAAATGTGAATTAACCCACGGCACTCAAAGTGTTAATAAATGTTTAGCGTTGTCTTTTCGACATCCCGCCTCAGACTCCTATCCTTCTCATGATTATGAATATGTAACAGAACGTAAGCCAATCTCACTAATGTTAGTCGACCGAAATAAATTAGCAACATGATTCACCGGTACTACTAGCTAGCTGGCTAACTAGCTAACGTTAACTAGCTCCCGTCAAAACGAATGGGTTGGTATGGCCATTGCGTTATTTATATTTGACATTAGTCATTTATGGGTAGAATATTCTGATTCTAGCTCACTAGATCAGTCACATTAAACTTTCTTTGTCTATAGCTTGCTAGATATGTAGCTAGGCTAACGAAGCTGTAGCTAACGTTACTGTCCATGAATGAAAACTTTATTTAACAGATTGCAGAATGGGTACAATACAGTACGGCTCAATACACACAATTGTTAACACTTTGAGAGCCAGTCCGTGTTTTCCTTTTTACCCCCTTGAATGCCCAAATCCACTCCAATGTTAACGTTAATATCACCTAATCTATGTTTTAAATTATGGCTATGTGTCTAATTTGCCCGTCGCTTATCAAAGACTAATTTTCCAGTCAACATTGTCAAAGCAGATTGTTTTTTTATCACTTCATTTCCGTTTGATAGCATTTTGAAAAACCCCATTCTATGATAATCGCCTTTTACTGGAATATTCTAGAACGTTGTCATTTGTCAGCCTATTTATGAATCGTTTTCAAATAAACGCTAGATAATCGATAGTATATGTGTGCGGACGCACGCTCGTGCCGCGCGCTGATAATCGCTGCTCTTATTTCCTGATGGCTTTTACAGTCAAAACAGCCATATCACATATAGGGGAAACGCTTATATATCCGTGAAAACGAGTCTGATTATCCTAAGACTGATAACATAGTTTCCTTACCTGAGATCAGATGGTATCCAAATGGATTATTCCAATTCCTGATCACCATTCGAAAAAATCGATCATTGTATTGATCAACCGTGTATACAGTAGAACACATAATCCCCGCTGCTCTTCAGGCTCCGGAGTGATGCCGGTCGATGCCGCCTGCGTGAGTGAGACGTAAAATATGGAGTCAGAAATCCTTTCTCCCATTCACTTTCATTGAGTCCAATCCAAAAGGGTGATTTACCATCTGGGAGACGATAGGGGGCGCTTTTTTCACATCTGAGCGCCTGGGGTGACTGGATCTCCAACGGTAGGCTTGCTTGATGCAATATGATTTCAGATCGCTAATAAAAATAAAAAAAAACGAAAAAAACTAATATTCTCGTGATGGGCATTCAACCCGGGGGGTAATAACACGAGAAAACTCGTGGGTGGCATTCAAAGTGTTAAGGGGCTGCAGACCAGAGAAAGACGTTTGTCTTGTTTACATCAGGGTCCACCATTTTCAATTCATAGCGACATTTATGACATACACAACATACATGATATTTATGGCATAGGGACATACATGACATACAGGTATTTAGTACTGTTACATTTGTGACATATACACTGTCATGTTCTATTCTAACTAGTTTGGTCATTGGTTTTTTCCCTCTTGTGGATGTTTTGAGTAGTGCCCTCATTTTATTTAGCTTGTTCTAGCTTTGATGCTATTGGCTGATTCAGTCATGTGACGCTGCCAGGTCGCGTGAATATTAAAGGCAACCAACTTGTGTTCGGCTTTTCTTTGATTGGCCGCGCCCCCACGCGCAGGCAAGCGCAGTCGTCCCACGTCCCAAATGAAATCCAAGGAGCGCAAGCGAGCGGCAGCGCGGGCAACCAACTTGTGTACCATGGGCTGCTGTTCCAACGCACTTGTGTTGGGCTGCTGTTTCACTCGTGTATAAACAAAGCCCATACAGTTATGAAATGCGCTGAACTAGAAAGCGTAACGTTATTATGTTTCGCGTTTTTAACAACCAACTACCAGATTCACTCGTGTATAAACAAAGCCCATACAGTTATGAAATGCGCTGAACTAGAAAGCGTAACGTTATTATGTTTCGCGTTTTTAACAACCAACTACCAGATTCACTCGTGTATAAACAAAGCCCATACAGTTATGAAATGCGCTGAACTAGAAGCGTAACGTTATTATGTTTCGCGTTCCATTGATTAACGCCATTACCTGCTGTGCTGTAGGAAGCAGAGGTACAGTAAGTTACAGTAGGTGTAGGTTACATGTTTAATCAAAGCCCATACAATTTTATATCTCCAGTGATAAAACCCAGTGCTCTATGTCTCTATGATACACAGCGTGGATGGGCTTTCAGAGGGAGAGGCATGACTTCGCGACAGCCATATTAGACACTCACTGTACATCAGTGTGGAACTGTAACGTTATATGTTATTTCGCCCGTGGAGGCTGCTGAGCCTGAAGCGCCAGCGGGGCGACGCGGTGGTTTATCCCCGGCTTCCGTGCGCCGCCGCCGGCTTGATACAGCTTCAGCAGCAGCAGCGGCGGTGCTCTGTTGTAGGAAGCCCTTCAATGACAGCGGCGCGCTCTCATATTTTGCGAATGCATAAACTATATCTTAAATTATGGCTATGTGTCTAATCAATGACTTCGCGACAGCCATATTAGACACATCGCCATAATTTAAGATATAGTTTATGCATTCGCAAATATGAGAGCTCTGTCATTGAAGTGGGTGGTGGCAGCATTACTAACAGTAGCGATTTTTATTGTTTTGTCATGACCAAACATAATCCCAACATAGATAGGAGGTGTACTGTATGTCAAATGCCGGTCATGTGGTGGAAGAGTTTAGTACAGTCACACAACAGAACACCGCTGTAGTACAGTCACACAACAGAACACCGCTGGTTCGACCAGCGCTCCTGCCGCGTCTCTCTTGCCGCAAGGGCGTGTGCTAGTGGATTGATTGATTGGCCGTGTGGCCAATCAGAGAAACGCTGAACACAAGTTGGTTGCCTTTAATATTCACGCTGCCAGGTCAGCTATTTTCATTATCCAGACGGTGTTTTGCCATGAGGTCTGCTCTCAACTGCAGCTCCTATTTTCCAGCTCTGTCTGTGCCTTGGAAATTATTGCTTGTAAGTTTTGTATTGTGCAAGCATCATATTGTATTTTATTTAAAGGGCACATTCACATCAGCATTAAGTGACATTTGTAACTTTAGCTCATTTAATAATTTTACATTTAGTTGAAGTCATGTATACATACAATGTATTTGTATTGTATACTGTAATGCAATAAAGCATTTACTGATGATCGGGGAATTATAAACGACCCCCCCCCCCCCCCTTTCCTCCATGCATGATGAAGCATACGTATACGACCATATACAGTTTAATTTTTTAATATAGCGTGTCTAGGGAATAAACGGCAATCGATAATCTATATATGCGTTTAGGCCTATAACTCACGTTCTAGGAATTACTGCAGAAAACGATAAAAACATACTCATATTCTAGAAGGTATTTTTGTATGAATGTTTGAATAAAAAAGTATAACGTTCCTACATCCTGAACGATAGATAATTGATGTTGAATGGGCCATAGTAGTCAATTTAGCAATACAATTTAAAAAGTTATAGCCCTGCAAAGAAGGTAAACATCTCCATAGGCTTACAGTGGTGGCAGACTGGCTATATTGATGGATATAACCAATGGCAGGGAATGTGTTAATGAGAGGTCTTGTATCCTGAAGGAGAACCCTGAATGGCTGCTAGCTTCACCCCAGCTCAGCTGATTGCTTCAACATCTGTATTCTAGTCTTTCATAAGCCCACTGGCCCAGGTTTCTATCCAGGAGCTGACGAGGGGAGGGTCATGTATACCACCAAATCCTTAGACGGATGAGGATAGTCCAATATATGATGTGCTGCAAGTTCATAATATAGAGCCTCTGTCTTGAATATAACCTGTCAATTAAATGCACTCGCTGCTCTCTCCGTCTCTCTCTCTCTACTTCTCTCCTGTCAGAAAGGAAAAGTAAAATGCCAACGGTTAAAGGGATAGTTTGGATTAGTGCTGTCAGGCGATTAAAAAAATTAATCTAATTAATTACAGGATTTGTAATTAATTAATCTAATTAATCGCATTTTAATCGCATAACCATTTTATGCCTGATATTCTATATTATATAATCATATTTCAAATTGCATGTGTCCGGATGGCAGAATTCAGTACTGTATCTACAAAACCTTCTGTTTAATCATCTTCCATCTATTAATTTGCTTAGATTTTTCAGGTCTGGTCAATTTGAGCATGGTGTTATTCACAGTCAAAGATACAAAAAAATTTATTGATATTCTCATTTGGTTCATTACAATTTACTGATCACCGCGCAGATTGATTGATTGAATGAAAATGTTATTAACAGATTGCAGAATGGGTACAATACAGTACGGCACACAATTGTTAAGGGGATGCAGACCAGGGTGCAACTTGCACCGTGCAATCCATTCTTTGTGGATCTAGCCCACAGTATTTCTGACACTGGGAATACATTCCCTGAGATTCATAGATGTCCCTAGAATCAGATACCAAGAACATGCAAATGGACCATATTAAAAAATAAAAAGTCTGTAAATGTGTATTCTACATTCTTATGGAATGAATGAGATACAAAAAAAATATTATTAAAAAAAAAAAAAAATTGTAATTAATTTTGAGTTAATTTTCATAACGCGATAATTTGCTGTGTAATTAATTAATCTAATTAACGCGATAAACTGACAGCCCTAGTTTGGATATATTTTTTTTTATACATGAAGTGGTATGAAATACTCGCCAGTAACGTAATCGATGCTGATCATGAGCTGACTTACCGACGAGACCTGTGCTGGAAGTTCTGGCCACATGTTCCGTGAGCCGGGCAGCTTCAGACGGGCAGCGCCGCACAGGGTCCGGTAACAAAACTTTTTTAATCCACACTTTGACCACGGCTAACGCATCGATTACATTACATTAGTAGCAAGTATTTCATACCACTTCATGTAAAATCAAATCAAAATCCACCCCCCTAGCATGTTATTCTGGGGCAAGCAAAGATGGCCATTGGGGGAACCAGAGATGGGTGCAACGGGTCTTTAGACTGATGACAGCGAAACTTTCAAATTGGATTTCTAATGAAAGATTTTGATGGTTTTGAAAAGGTTTAGGCTTACAGGAGTGCCTTCTGTGGAGTGTAAATATTTCATTAATATTCCACTGAAGGGGCGCCCAAGTGGCGAACCATGTAACGGTTCGATTCCCGGACCCGGCGTCCTTTGCCGAATGTCCCCCCCCCCCCGCTCTGTCTCCCGTTCTTCCTCTCTCTCTCTCTCTACCGGACTGCCCGGTAGTAAAAACAATAAAAAATCTACAAAAACATAATTAAAAAATATATATATATTCCACTGAAGGATTACAGATTCTTACATCTAAGATCCTCTGGTCAAATCATGATCATCGTCTCCCCCACTCTGGAATGTGGCTGTAGGGTCCAGTGACCAAGCCAGGCCATGCACCCAGAAATACTTTGACCTGATGACCTGCATGGTTGGTCACAGGTTTGCCTGGTCAGAACTGGCTTTACAATAGCAGAAAGCCATACTGTATGTTATCTAATAAATCATCCTCCCTATAAGATTAACACTTAAAACAGATAGATAAATCAATCTTGAATCCACAATCCTAATCACAATCCTTTATTACAAAACCATCCTCCTTTGTCATTTCCCCCACGTTCACATCAGAGATGAAAAGTCTGCTCTGGTCAGCAGAATGTTGCCATGACACGTTGGCACCGTCTCAGATAACACAAAGTTGGATTTAGATTACTTTATATGCCAAGCCTGTCGGATCATCCATTATTAACCAGTCGGTCAACCTCCCTATATATATGGAACTGCCACAAGAGTATATAAAGCCATGGTTGTTTGTCATTCTGGAGCCATTGCCCGTGGAGGGCTTTGGTCTCCAGCCAGGACTGTTTCTCGTTCTCCGTGTGTTCCAGCCAATAAAAACCACAGATTGGATTCACCTTTGTCTCCTGAATCTCCGTTCAGTCGGCTCATACATATCAATCAAAATAACTCAGCTTTTTGATACTTACAGGAGGGTGGTTGTAGCGTGACGGTATCTTTACTTAATGTATCACTTTGTATACATTTTAAAGCTAATGTCGGAGGTGGAAAGTGTGAGTCACCAAACGATGCAAAATCTCTCTCACAACTTTAAATACCCCCCGTTATGGTACTGTAGATTGCACTATTTTACTCTGTCTATTCTATTTTACTCTTGTATTACAGGTTCTAAACTGTCAGGTATTGAACTGTGTGGGTATCAAGCAGGAAGAAAGACTGTCAGGTTTTACACTGTGTGGGGGACCCAGGCCTGGAACTGCGCCCTGAGAGGGAGGTTTGCCCTGAGTGGGAGGTTCGAAGGGTCAAAGTGGGTATCAAACAGGAAGGAAGACTGTCAGGTTGGATACCAAACAAGGAAGAAAGTGGGTACAGTTTTAAACTGTTAAACAGTCATTCAGAACCATTTGATTGCACTGCACTATTGTACTATTTTACTCTGTCTATTCTATTTGACTCTTTTTATTATTGTCTATTTTAAAACTGCCATAGAATCAAACCAAAAACAAGGTGGCCTGTTGGGATGTTGGATCCTAATGTGCAAAACGATGTGAGTTTTATATGTCTGCACTTTATGTGCTCATTTTTCTTTTTTGCTGCTGTGAAGCTTTTGAGCTGCAATTCTTGTATGAAAGGTGCTATAATTATTATTATTATTATCAACCCTGTCCATGAAGAAGAATTAGAACTGCCTTTTCAACGTAAACTGTGATCATAGCAATGCAAAGCGGTAAGGCTCTGGGCCCAGATGGATACCGCATTGAATTATTAAAAAGATTCTCAGCTAAATGAATTCCACTTATGTTTATAATTATTAATGTTTAATGACTCAATGGACAATAGGACCTTGCCACAAACACTAATAGAGGCTTCTATAACACAATTACCAAACCCAGGAAAGGATATAATGGAGTGTGGTTCGTTTCAGTCCAATCTCTCTTTTAAACTGTGACGTCAAAGTAATAATAATAACTTTATTTGTATAGCACCTTTCATACAGGGGATTGCAGTTCAAAGTGCTTTTACATCAGTAAGAAATAAAATCACTGTAAAACAGCGTTTCCCAAACTTAGGGTTGCGACCCAAAATGGGTCGCGGACCCGTTTTTATTGGGTCGCCAATTGGCAGAGTAAAATGCATAACACAGGGCTCGAAATCCCTCCTCCTCCCCCCTCCCCGAACGTCCCTTTTCTGTACATTCGCTATTTTTTTTTATTTATTTTTTTACTATCCCCCCCCCCCCCCCCTTTTTCCGATTTTTCTCCCATCCCACTGTTAGTCGTTATGCCAATTCCCAACCCCCTTCCTGGTTGTTGCGCACCCCCCCCCCCCCCCTACTGTTGGTCCGGAAGGCCGGAGACTGTCACATGCTTTCCTCCGACACATGTGCAGCCAGCCGGCAGCCAGCCTGGCAGCGCAGATTCTCACCGGGAGAGTGTAACGTGTGGAAGGTCACACTACCTTTCTCCAGATCCTACCCTCGCTGTGCAGGCGCCCCGACCGAACTGTAGGGGTCGCTGTCCACAACGCCCAGGACCCACCCATCAGCTTTCCCACCCCTAACACTGCCAAATGTGTTAGTATGAGCGACCAGCCAAGCTGATAGCAACGGCGAGAGCTGGGCTCGAACCCAGCGTCTCCAGCGTTGGTGGCGAGCGACTTGCCCACTACACCACCTAGCCGCCCCCCGTGCCTTGTGAGTTGACAGTGGAGTAGCGTCCGGAGCTGCAGCTGGACCCTATTGGGACAGTGACCATTCTAACCAATCAAACGTGAGCTTGATGGCTTGTTTACCGACGTCACATCCGCTATCTTTCTGTCCCGACGTTAGCTGCTATAACGATTAGCTAACGTTAGCTTAATAACGTTAAACGGGTTACAAATATGTGTAACTATGGAAGGAGTAAGCCGACCGCTAAAAATAAAACCCACTGCGGCAGCGAGAGCGGGACCACAGAATAAAATAAAGTTTCGAGAGGAGTGGTAGTTTGGAGATAGTGGTGTTTCAAGAGACTGGCTACAGTATGATGCTGGGCTGTTATGAGTTGTTCCGTGTGCCGCAAGTATGTCAAAAAGAAAAACAGAACCAACACGTTTGTCATCTGTAGTAAATCAATGAAGGTGGAATCCATTCGTGACCATGAACAGAGCCATTGTCAGTCACATTGGCTGCATGTCTGTGTCGCGGATTCAATCGGAGCCTCTCTCAAGTACTTTCTAACAACCTGCCCACTGTACCAAGATATCAGAGACATATACTTCCCATGAATTGCAAACACCCAAAGAGACTTTGAAAACATGGAAAATAACGGAAAACTCCCATACCTACTGGGTGGAGTACAGCAATGTGCAACTGTACAGAAAAGAACTTCCAATGGAATACAACCACCATAAAGGCTGTCAATCATGCAAGTATTCCTGCACTACCTGTACTGTACTGATCTCTGTACATATACCTGACAAACAAGCACATACCTTTAAATACACTTGAAAGACTGCTGCTGTTTCTAAACGTTATATTAAGTTATATGAACAATTCTATGATATGTGAATACATTTTTGGATTGCTCATCTCCAGCAGGTAGAGTTATCCTGCTTGGCTAGGAAAGCTGTAGATGTGTTGATTCAGTTTGGCACCACATACTTATGTGAATCTGGGTTTTCTACTCTAGCATACATGAAAAACAAATACAGAAACAGACTAAATGCTCAGCATGACCTCAGAATAGCACTTTCAAAAACCAAACTTCAACCAGCCACATACCCCTCATTAGATTTCATTGTGCCATAGATGAAATATTATACCCCTTCTAGCATGTCAGGTCAGTAGAATTTAAAAATAAGTCAGTAAAAATCAGAATGTTGCTCAATGTTGTGGTTTAACACTTTGGATGCCACGCCAGAGATTTCTCGGGTTTACCCCCCGCGGGTTGAATGCCCATCACGAGAATATTTTTTTTTTTTTTTTTTTAGCGATCTGAAATCATATTTCATCAAGCGAGCCTACCGTTGGAGATCCAGTCACCCCAGGCGCTCAGATGTGAAAAAAGCGCCCCCTATCGTCTCCCAGATGGTAAATCACCCTTTTGGATTGGACTCAATGAAAGTGAATGGGAGAAAGGATTTCTGACTCCACATTTGTATACACGATGGATCAATCAAATGAGCGATTATTTCGAATGGCGATCGGAAATTGGAATAAACCATTTGGATACCATCTGATCTCAGGTAAGGAATCTATGTTATCAGTCTTAGGATAATCCGACTCGTTTTCACGGATATATAAGCGTTTCCCCTATATGTGATATAGCTGTTTTGACTGTAAAAGCCATCAGGAAATAAGAGCAGCGATTATCAGCGCGCGGCACGAGCGTGCGTGCGCACACATATACTATCGATCATCTAGCGTTTATTTGAAAACTATTCATAAATAGGCCGACAAATGACAACGTTCTAGAATATTCCAGTAAAAGGCGATTATCATAGAATGGGTTGTTTTTTCCGCGAAAACTAGTGATTTTCAAAATGCTATCAAACGGAAATGAAGCGATAAAAAAACAATCTGCTTTGACAATGTTGACTGGAAAATCAGTCTTTGATAAGCGACGGGCAGATTAGACACATATCCATAATTTAAAACATAGATTAGGCGATATTAAGTTAACATTCGAGTGGGTTTGGGCATTCAAGGGGGTAAAAAGGAAAACACGGACTGGCTCTCAAAGTGTTAAGGTTGAGGGACAGAGGGAGGGGGTAAGAAATGGAGAGTTGAAAATGGGTGATGAATAGAAAGGAGAGTAGAACATGTTTGTTAATTTAAAAGTGTTACAAAATTGTATGTACATATTTTATGAGGTGGTGAGAAACTTAACGTTACACTCAGCACATTTGATTATTGCTGTGATGTACTTTTATAATGAAATAAATACATTTCATATACATTTTAAATTCATGGTTTGTTGTGTTCTTTATCAGTAGTTGTATGTTATGGCAATTCATGATGTATTTTTGTAAGTTTGGGTCCCGGGGAAACACCAAATTTCTCTTTTGGGTCTCGAGCTGAAAAAGTTTGGGAACCCCTGGTGTAAAACAAGCAGCAAGAGCAACGCATAAAGTGGGATAAAAATTATGCAGATATATTAATCAAAATCATATCAGAACCTCACGTTCCAATAGGCTTCTTGAATTTGTGTAATCTGTTACAAAACATGATGAAGGTCATAGTATGCACCCAGTGGATAGTGCAGCGTAGAAATAAAAGTAAAAATAATAGCAAGGGTAAAATTAGCACAAAGTGCAGACATATAAAATCACAGTTTTTCACATTAGGATCTAACATCCCAACAGGCAACTTTTTTTATGGTTTGATTCAGTTTTAGTAGAATAGAATAGACATGTAAAGAGCACATAAAGTGCAGACATATAAAATCAGTTTTCTACAGTGCAATAAAATAGTTTTGGATTACAGTTTAACTCTTTCTCTGCCACGCAATAGCCTCATCCTTACCAGCCGACGCCAGCACTGTAAACGGTGGGAGTCGCTCACCTTGTTTGCAGGGCTATAACTATTTAAATATTATAGCTATATGCAATACTATGGCCCATTTGATATCGGGTATCTATCGTTCAAGATGTGAAAAAGGAATATTTTTTCCATCCATCCTTTAGAAATCACCAAAATACAGTGCCATCCATACAGAATTAAATCACCACTGATGGCAAAGTAATGTTTATTTCCAGTTTTTGGGTAAATCTTTGCAAGTTGGTGTATTTTGAACAAGGACATTGTTAAAGGCCTGGGAGCAGCACATGGTGGTTTGAAACATAGTAGTATCTCATTAAGCCTTTTTCTTTGTCTACTTGTGACCGGCTGGAGCAAAGATGACTATGACGATCAAAAAACTGGCAGAGGAATTTGAAGAATTTAAAAAATCACTAAATTTTATGACTGAGGAGATCAGCAAAGTGGTAAAACAACAAGGTGACATCATGAAACTAATGAAGGAGGTTCGTGAGTTGAAGGCCACAATCAACCAAAGGGACCAGAAGATCGAACTGATGGAACAAAGGATTGACGACTTGGAGCAGTACTCTCGTGCTGATGACCTTATCATCACTGGGCTGGAAATCAAACATCGCAGCTATGCCAGAGCAACAGCCGGTGACCGACAAGGTGAGGATGCACCACCTGAGGAACTGTATACAGTAGAGCAGCAAGTGGTTCAATACATGAGAAGTAAGAACATTCCCTTAGAGAGCCAGCACATCTCGGCTTGTCACATTCTCCCAAGCAAGGACAAAAAAAACACCAAGACCACGATTGTTGTCAAGCTTGCAAATCGAAAGCATAAGGTTGAAGTGTTGAGACAATCCAAAAACCTTAGAGATACTGGAGTGTATATAAACGAGCACCTAACAAAGAAGAATTCTGAAATAGCTTGGTATGGCCGTGCCCTCAGAAAGCAAAACAAGATCCAAGCAACCTGGTCAAGAAATGGAAAAGTATTTATAAAGTTAAACGGACCACCAGAGCAGGCCAGGGTGGTTGCGGTACGAAATCTGAATGATCTGGAGCAATACAAGTGACAATGCCTAAATATATTTTTTTGGGACCGATGACTTGGATTTCATTCATGCTGTTTACCTTATTGACTGAGTTTTTTTCTGGTAGGCCTGTATGGCCAAGATGTTTTCTGTCTGGACATGTGGAAGATATGTTTCTTTTATGTTTTTTTTTGTTCTTTGTTTTTTTTGGCTTTTTCATTTTCAACTTTATGGCATTCTTTGGTTGGCATAGAACCTATGGTCTGAAAGAGATATCATGGATTATTTTTTATCTATACTGTCTATTGGGATTCCATTTTCTTTTTTTGGACTGGGATTCTGTTTCCTACCGCATGTTGAATGCATGGATACTGCAGACTGAAAGAGAGAACT
The DNA here is from genome assembly GCF_963971535.1 of Notolepis coatsorum. NCBI lineage: Eukaryota > Metazoa > Chordata > Actinopteri > Aulopiformes > Paralepididae > Notolepis > Notolepis coatsorum. The sequence continues at coordinate 315,522,796 of NC_140165.1, forward strand.
TGAATTACTTTTTGCTCGACTATGGACATGGACTATTGTTTTCAATTTTGGATCTGGGCGTGTATATGTTTTCCACGGACAGTTATGGCATGGACTACTTTTGTGGAGAGGCATTGTGGACAACTACAGCATGGACTATGGAGATGTGTCTTGGGCAGCCAAGGGCTCATGTTGGCCAGCTGTATGGTATGGTCAACTTGGGTGGAATTGTATTTGGAGATACATACATGGGTGACTTTAAAGAAGTAGGCTCACTGGAGCCCGGAAATCAAGTACATAACCACAATGTCGGATACGGAAGAAATATATGATTTTGAATATGATGTTGATCCTGAGACTCATGTGTTTAATGCAATTAATAATACCTGTAAATATTATACAGATGAACAGCTTAATGACATTGTTAAACCAGAAAATAGGTTTTCGTTGATACACCTAAATTGTAGAAGCCTTTATGCGAATTTCACCAAGATTAATGAATACTTAAAAACATTTAATAATAGATTTTCAGTTATAGCATTATCTGAAACGTGGTTAAAGCAGGAGAATTGTGCTGATTTTCACTTGGAGGGTTATGAGCTGTATCACCTGGATAGAAACAACAAAAGGGGAGGGGGCGTGGCCCTGTATGTGGACAGTGACTTGAAATGTAAACAAGTGCAAAGTATAGTAATCGATGACTTAATGGAAGGTATAACTGTGGAAATTGAAATGGATAAGGTGAAGAATATTGTTGTTACTTGTGTATACAGAACACCAGGGTCAAGCATAGAATCATTTAAAGACAGTTTGGAAGAGTTATTGAATGGGTTAAATGAGAGCAAAACATGTCTGATTTGTGGAGACTTTAACATTGATCTCTTAAAGCAATCTAATCACTGCACGTCAGATTTTGTGGATGCTCTATATGGCAGAGGGTTCTACCCACTGATCACAAAACCCAGTAGAGTAACCTCAACTTGTGCTACATTAATTGACAATATTTTTATAAACACTTTGGAGAACAATATTAAAAGCGGACTTGTGATAAATGATATTAGTGACCACTTACCTATATTTGTAATATATGACTGTCAAATTAAGACAAAGAAGGAAGAAAACTCCCTTAGATACACAAGGGTAAGAACTGATGACACAATAGCCAAGTTCAGGAATGATCTGGTTAATGAGGAGTGGAAAGGGGTTTATGTGGAAGAAGTAAATGCTGCATATGAGGCATTTTTGGACATTTACTTGTCGCTGTATGAAGAACACTGTCCAATGGTAGTACGGAAGCAAAAATGTAATTATAAAATAAAACCCTGGATGACAAAGGGCTTACAAAATGCAAGTAAAAAGAAAAACAAACTCTATAGAGATTTTATCAAATTAAGAACAAAAAAGGCTGAAAATCAATATAAAGCTTACAAAAATAAATTAACTACTATAATTAGAAATGCAAAGAAAGAACACTATAATAATGTCTTAAAGGAAAATATAAATAATATCAAAGAAACTTGGAAGATTTTACGAAATGTCATTGGAAGCAAAGCTGTATCTGCAGATTTACCCAATTACTTCATTAATGACAACAATACGGTTATTAAAAACGTGAATGAAGTGGTAAATGAATTTAATTCATTTTTTGTAAATGTAGGCCCAAACCTTGCTAAGAATATCCAAAGTCATAATGAAGGGAAAGCAAATAAAGACTGGACAGGGGAAAGTAAAGTGTTGCAGTCTATGTTTCTAGGACATGTGAGTGAAAGACAAATTATAGAAATAGCATTAAATTCAAAAAATAAGACATCAACTGACAGTGATGGAATTGACATGATAATTGTGAAGAAGACCATTGATTGTATAATTAACCCCCTGTGTCATATTTTTAATCTTTCCTTTCAAACAGGCACCTTTCCAGACAGAATGAAAATAGCAAAGGTTATTCCTCTATTTAAATCTGGGGACAAACACAGCTTTACCAACTACAGACCAGTGTCTTTGCTTTCACAATTTTCCAAGATTCTTGAAAAAGTGTTTGCTCATAAATTAGATAGTTTTATTGAAAAGAATAACCTGCTGAGTGAGAGTCAGTATGGATTCAGGGCAAATCGATCAACAGCCTTAGCCTTAATGAATATATATGAAGAAATAACCACAGCAGTAGATGAGAGGAATTACACAATAGGGGTGTTTATTGACTTAAAAAAAGCATTTGATACGATAGATCATCACATTTTAATTTCTAAATTACAAACATACGGTGTGAGAGGGGTGGCGATGAACTGGTTAAGTAGCTATCTTGAAAATAGACAACAATATGTACAACTCTCTGGTTACACATCTGAATGTATGAATATTGAATGTGGTGTCCCTCAAGGTTCGGTCCTGGGGCCCAAACTTTTTATTTTATATATTAATGATATATGTGAAGTGTCAAACATATTGAAATTTGTTTTATTTGCTGACGATACAAATTTCTTCAGTTCAGGAAAATACCTTAAAAAATTAGCAGATGATATTGTAAATGAAATGTGTAAACTTAAGATATGGTTTGATAACAATAAGCTATCCCTAAATTTGGAAAAAACGAAATTTATGATATTTACTAATCGAAAGAAGGACAATGTGGCATTATGTATTGACGGAGTTAATATTGAAAGAGTATCCGAGTAAAAATTTTTGGGTGTTATGTTGGATGAGAAATTGACATGGAAGCCACATATAATGTACATAAAAAATAAGGTAGCCAAGAGTGTTTTTGTTTTGAACAAGGCAAAGAATGTGCTTGATTATAATTCTATGCGAATATTATATTGTTCACTCATCCTACCATATTTGAGTTACTGTGTGGAAGTGTGGGGTAACACGTATGAAAGCAACATAAAGCCATTATTTATATTACAGAAGAGAGCAGTAAGAATAGTTCACAATGTAGATTCAAGAGAACATACCAACAAATTATTTATTAAATCCAGACTATTGAAACTTAAAGAGTTAGCTGAAATACAGACTTTATTAGTTTTGTTTAGAGCAAAATGCAGAGTATTACCAGCAAATATACAGAGGTTGTTCGTTCCCTGTCCAGATGACAGCAGAAGGAAATTAAATTTTAAACACCAATTTGCACGAACAACCTTAAAACAAAGGTGCACCTCAGTTATAGGTATCAAACTATGGAACTCTTTGCAGAACGATGAAAAGAGTTCCAATAATATATTTCACTTCAAAAGGTTGTGCAAAGAAAAGATACATAGACAGTATAGCACAGTTTAGTATAATATTGCAGTTTAGCGTGTCAGGACGTAGCATAGAGTTGTAGTGTAGGCCAGTATGAGTATAGTAATATAGTATATAGCAGCGTAACATAGAATAATAATATATTAAAATATTGTATAATACTGTACCAATATGGTGTAGAATAAATAGTATGATTTAGTTATATTATAATAAAATAGAAATTAGATAGTATATAGAAGTATAATACATTATATAAGTGTGTGTGTGTGGGGGTGTGTGTGTGTAAATGAATTAACCTAAATATGTAGTTTGACTGATAGATAGACAAAATGGGTTTATTTATGTTGATTTAATTTGGTTGTGTTGATGTTAAATTTTTATTTATTTTTTGCAAAATGGGTATATTCTGTTTGGTTTTACACAATATGTCTATCGGTGTGTTGTACGTGTGTAGGGGCAGGTATATATAAGATTTTTTCTTCTTCCTGTTCCTTTCGGCCATGGTATTTTTTGTGAATTATGTGAATATGTACTGTTGGACTGTGGTGATTCCATGTACGGATAAATAAAATGATGATGATGATGATGATGAATATTAGTATAGTTTTAGAGTGGTCTAGGATAATTCCTGGAACGCTAGTAATAGGCTGCGTCGCATATTATACTTAATCCTTTGGCATTTCGTCCCTATACGCACAATAAAAAATTCAAATGCATATGATCGGTATATTATGTTCAATCATGCATGCATGAAAGGGGGCGTCGTTTATGATTAATTGATTGTCAATAACGGCATTCGCTAGTGCAACAGCATACGTTGATCAGAGCGATGGCTATGAGAACAATGGACAACCAAGCTGAAATTAACGTTAGATTGCTCTTACCTGTGGCCGATGAGACTGCAAAAAGAATATTCCAATTATTTGATTGCCATCTGCTAGATCATATGTCCATTTGGCCCACGCCATAACCCCCAAAAGCATAATGATTTTGGCGTCCCAAAGGCGATTCAATGCGATCGAGTGTATATCTTGATCCACGTTAGAAAACTCCGCCCGGAAGACTTTCAGTGATGCACAGAGTCATACTTCCTTCAGAAAGTAAGTGCAACATCGGCTGCATACCACCAGGCCGCGGTATCGGACTGTTGCGATCTCAGACACAATGCCACACATTTCCAGAGCACAGCAGGATGAATTATGAATGGAAATAGCAAATAAAAGAAATAACGATCATAATAACGTATATTTACACGTGGTTGGCGCTCAACGATTGGCGGGCTAACACGTATTAAATCGTTGTTGAACTGTTTGTTGTTTGGTATCCACAGTTTAAAACCTGATTGTCTTCCCTCTTGCTTGATACCCACTTTGACCCTTCGAACCTCCCACTCAGGGAAAAAGTGTTAGTTAAAGCACTAGTCCGGCATCTAGAACCAGTTACAGAGGGTGTGATTTCCTGGCTTTATGGCAGGCTGTCGCTCATTCTCTAATAGATTAGATTAGATGCTCCACAAGGGAAATCAATTTTGCCACGGTCAGTCGCTACATACAGACAAACAAGACAATGAATCAGTTAAAATATGCCAGTAACACCACTGTAAAAAGAAACACTACAATAAATAATAATATAATACACTTTATTTGTATAGCACCTTTCACACAATAATTGCAACTCAAAGTGCTTCACAGCAGTAAAAAAAGAAAAAAAAAAGGCATAAAATGAGCACAACATTGGCAGATCAATGCAAATTGGCAGATCAATGCATAATACAATATAAATAAAAACACAGTACACACAAAAAAAAAGGTGTCATTCTAAAAGAAGAGAGAATTTAAAAGAAACACAATGCTCTCTACTCATTCTGAGAATGTGTGTGGGCGAGCATGTGCATGTGGCCGTGCGTGGGTGGTGTAGGTCCATTTCTTCCAGGTGTGTGGGGGGGGGGGGGTATGTTTGTTGATTCTGTAATCCTCCTGACACCCGATCACACCTCTCTAGTGTTGTTGGCCTGTAGCCTCCCCTATGAGACAACATAATACATGGTATTTTTTTTTTTGGTCTTTTTCCCCCTCCATTTTCCTCCGATTTTTCTCCCATCCCAATGTTAGTCGTATGCCAATTCCCAGTCCCTGCGCACTTACCCCCCACAGTCAGGCCTAACAAAAATAATGGTTGGTTTCAGGTTGCCGACCGACCCTGCCGATTTAGGTGCGACCCAATATATTTTATGAGTTTAAAAAAAAAATTATATATTAAAAAAAAAACAAAAAAAAACAGATTTTTTTTTTTTTTTTAAGAATAAAGTTTCATAGAAATCTTAGTCAAACATTTAGTATTATGGATATTAAACATGCTGGCAGAGTACATGCATCCATGTTGTTGTGAACATTTTAATTAAATAAAGAAATTCCCTATCCATAGTCGCCGTGGGAAAGAATAAAATAAAAAAATAAAATAAAATAAATTCCCTACCTACCCATGGCCAAACTGACAACCAACCTGAAACTAACTATTATTTTTGTTAGGCCTCAGATCATCTGGGAGAGTGGAGGCTACCACGTGCTTCCTCCGACACACGTCCAGCCAATCACCGCTTCTTTTCACCTGGCAGCGCGGATTCTCATCGAGAGGGCGTAGCGTGTGGGAGGATCACACTATCCCCCTCAAGTCCTATCCGCGCTTAGCAGGCGCCCCGACCGAACTGTAGGAGTCGCTGTTTACAACGACCCGGACCCACCCCACCAGCTTCTCCCACCCTCGTATTTTTAATGATGAAGTATTTAGCTTGTTTCACCTGTTTGACTATCTCATCACTTATTTTATTCAGTGCTATAATTTCATTTTGAATTTCACTGCTGAGGTAGTGCACCTTTGTTTCTTTGTTTTGAATCTTCCTCAAATGTTCGCTCATGATTGGATCAAATTGTGCCATCAATTCCACCTGTGACAGGAAATTGCCATTGTGTGGGTCATATCGTATGCCCTCTCAAAGCATGGTTGCTTTCTGCTAGGTGACATATTATGGCAATCACTCTGTACATTACACCTCTCCAGTGCTGCACCTCAAGATGCATAAAATCCTGGTTGATCTGATCTATGGCCGTCTTAGGCTACGTTTAGACGAGCGTTTTGGGATGGAAGTCTGAACAGAAACCGCAAAAGTCGTCTTGCGGTTTCACTTTTAATTTTGCGTTTAGACGAGCGTTTTGGGGTGGAATTCTCCGTGCAGACGAGGCTGTAACGACGGAGCCCCGCTGTCACACGATTGGCGCATATGTCACATGACGTGCTGTGAAGACCCGCCCTACTCTGCCTCTGATTCGCAGACTGTGGATGGGGAATGTGATTGGACCAAAGCAGAGTCACTCACAGACAGTGGGTCCACAAACGCCGCGGGACAGATTCTTGTGTATTTAACCCTTTCACTGCCACACGACAGCCGGTTGTGTGATAGTAAAGGGTTAACCTTCTGTCGTGTGGCAGTGAAAGGGTTAAAAGTACTGCCAATGTAGCCTTCAGGTGATCGCCATGGATAGAATCAGACATGCTTTGTTTACGCTTCTAGGCTACTGGCGGCGCTGGCGCATGCCTGTGATGTAAGCAGTACACGCGACGAGAGCCGTGACAACCCTTTCGTCATCGTTTTATGCGGTTTGACAGTTTAGATGAGAGCGCAAAGGTTTAGCGTTTCTAGGAATTCCACCCTGGAAGGTAGTCTCACTTTTTTGCGGTTTCACCCCGTAAAAACGCCGTTTCCGTATAAACGAAAGGCACATCCGAAAAAATATTTTTGCGGATTCACCTGCTAGCGTTTCCGTCTAAACGGGGCCTTAGTTTTGAGCCTCGTCTGGAGTTCATGCCAACTCGTCATGTTAGTAATGTGAGTCTTTGAATACTCATGTTCCTTTAACACATTGAAGCAGATGATGCTTGCATGTCAATTATTTCAAGTTGCAGGAGACCTTCATCAATGTGAAGTGATGCAAGGAACTCTTGTCCTTTTGTGGAAATAGCAGCTACATTGGCAAATGGGTTGCTCACAAAATGCATCAATTCTCTGGACATGTCAAATTCATCAAATCGACTTGCAAAGTTTTCCCTCAATTTATCAATGAAATCTGTCATTAATTGAGTGACTTTTGGCTCAATTGTGCGTGTTAACGTTGACATCAAAAGAAAAAAGTAAAAAAAAAAAAAACATTAAAAAAAATATATTTTTTTTATTTTTTTTTATTATCATGTAATCTTTGGCGGGCCGGTCAGAATCATCCCGCGGGCCAGTTGAATAGCCCTGCTGTACAGGATCTCTTCTTGTCACAAAAGGGCCAGCTGTGAAGTCTATAAGAGCCTCAGCTAGTTCTCCCTCTCCCTGGTCTGAGGAAACCTCTTCTCCAACAATACTCCCTTGAACAGGAGAATGCATAGATGTAGCCATGGTACAGATCCAGCCAGAATTAGTCATGGAACAGCTGTTTGCCGGCCGGTTTGACGCCGTTTGCATGGTTAATGGTAACAATGACCAGCGGGGGCGCTCTCACACAGCTGGTGACATCTCCCCGACGCGCCGGCTTTTTGTTAATGCATTTAAACCACCATTAAGTTAAACCATGTATTATTTTGGCCATATAGTGGCGCTGTTGTGAGTTTGTGGATACTGCAATGCTGTATCCACATTTAGGAGAAGAAGAAGAAGAAGAAGAAGAAGAAGAAGAAGAAGAAGAAGAAGAAGAAGAAGAAGAAGAAGAAGAAAAGAAGACTTTTGTTTTGCAACTGGAGTCGCGTTTATTTTTCAAATGTAAACTAGTCAATACTATCTTAAACAATGTCACAACAGCAGTCAGTGTATATTTTCAACAATACGTTTGTTTACCAATAGGTTAAACTGTTTTTGGATCTGTGTTGGGTGTTGGCACTCTTTCAACATTTGGATTATAGCTCAGTCACAGCGTTACAGACCAGCGTTAAACGTTCCAGAGACGGTAAATTAATTTAACTTATTCTAGTCTAAAGAAACCTATATATTACTATTTGTTAATCAGAGCGTTATTTGGTTATAACACCGTGTTTGTGCGTCGTGTGTGTGCGTGCGTGCGCGCTATATATTACTATTGATTAATGCGTTTGTTAATATAACACTGTGTGCGCGCTTGATAAAACAAAGCATACTGTATTACTGTGTGTTTATATTGTGAGCAAGTCAAGCAAGTGTAATTGAACACAATACATGCTGACATCATGACATGCATCTTGCTGTTTGTCATTCTATTGCTAATGCCAGGTAATGTGAATTAATGTCACAAAACGAATCCCTTGGATAGGATAAAACAAAGCATCTACTGTATTACTGTGTGTTTATATTGTGAGCAAGTCAAGCAAGTGTAATTGAACACAACACATGCTGTACAGTCTGCTAGGGGTAGGTACAAATAGAAAACTTCTATAACTGAACTGTCTAATAACTGAACTGTCTCATTGTATCTGTCTTTAGGATGCCTTAACTCGCTACTCGAGTGCCTATGTGGACTTTATGGAGTTGGTCCACTATATCCGGGCATTCGAGTCGGCCAAAGAGAGATCTCTCCTGCAGCCAGCAATTCCTCGTTGCAAACGGAATCAGGTACATGGAAATTATGGTTGCTTTATTAATCTTAACATACAGCAAACTAGCTAAAGTTATAGACTACCAATTGCTAAAACTGTGTCAAATCTGTTCATAGTTGTTGAACGCTCGCAGAGTGATGCGCATTCTAACGTCAGCCAGCCTGGACCGGCTGCTGCTGCCATAGATATCTATATATATCTATGGCTGCTGCTACCAGCCAGCGACCGCAGCCAGCTGGGTCGTTTCTTCAACCACAAGTTCAACGCGACACCCCATTCACTTTGGCAGCAAGGGGAAAGCTGTCGAAGGAGCAAGTTGCAGAGTGCCACATAAAAGTAACTGCGTATGTGGTGAAAAGGCTGCATCCCTTTTCAGATGTTGAATCGCCCACATTTCGGTAAGCAATAAGAATAACGTTAAGCTAACTAACTTAGCATGGTAGCTACTAATAGTTATCTACCCCTGACCTAACGTTACAGTAACAGTTCAGGTTTAACTGTATTGACAGATTTGTCTTTGGCACGTTAATCGTTATGTCTCTCTCTCTCTCTCTCGCTCCCTCCCTCTCTATATTTCTCCCTCCCTCTCCTTCATGTAAATATAGATACATTCACGTTGTCTTATCACTCTGTCACTGACTAGCAAGTCTTAGTGAGGCTGAGAAGTGAGAACAGCCATACATATATAAAAATGTATTTGTGTGATGCAAGTAAATAGATGAGATGAATGAATGACCCAAGCGAACTTGTGAGTTGAATGCAAATAAGAGTGACACAGAGGCTACAGGGTGTTTCTGTGTACTGTATATCTTATGTTTGTTTTTGTGTTTGCAGGGCTATGATCCATTCAATTAATCCAAAGTACAGTCATTTACCTAGTATGGTTTTGTCAATAGTTCAATGTACATTTGTGTTTGTTTGTACAGTGTCTCCTCCCCCCCCCCTCAATGTACAGTGTTACTTGTTTATACAGTGTGCCCCCCGCCCCCCCCCCCCCCCAACCACCTCCAATGTAAATTACCCAGTATGGTTGTCAATATCCCAATGTACCCAACCCCCCCCACCCAACCTCCTCCAATGTACAGTTTCTACGTCAAATGTATATACTCCCTTTTCTTGACTCCTTCTGTATCACAAACAGTACTGTATTTGCAAATCTGGTATGTCATAAATGTATAGATGTAGCAGTACTGACTATCTGTATGTCATGTATGTCATATATGTCTATATGAATTGAAAATGGGGGACCCTGATGGAAACAAGACAAACGTCTTTCTCAGGTCTGCATCCCCTTAACAATTGTATGTATTGAGCCGTACTGTATTGTACCCATTCTGCAATCTGTTAAATAAAGTTTTCATTCATTCATTCATTCATTCATTCACACCCCCCCTACAAGGGACTATTTAGCTAACACATTGATCCCATCTTGGTACCAAGTTGAAAAAGCGAATCTAATCTCTCAGCTTAGTGAGGTCAACCACATCGCTCTTACTTCAGACGGCTGGACTAGCCGTACGCAAGACCACTACCTAACTGTCACAGTGCACTATTTAGTGGAAGGCAGCATGAGGCAGAACGTTCTCGCAACAAAAGCTGTGTACACAGCCCAGACGGGAATTGCCGTGGCAGAGGAAATCGGCGACATCCTGAAAGAATTTGGCGTGTTTGATAAAGTAATGGCCGTTACTGTGGATAATGCGTCCAATATGGACGTAGCTATCAAACGGCTGCAGTTTGTGAAGCTCGGCTGCTTTGCTCATTCACTCAACCTAGCAGCACAAAGTCTGTACTCCAGCAACGCAGTGGCTCAGTGGACTGCAAAGATTCGGGCCATCATCGTCTGGATGAAGAGGTCGTCGATGGCAAAGGTGGTTCTACGGGAGAAGCAGGATGTCCTAAGTAAGAATCAATGTCAGTTTAATTGGATACCACAAGGATCAAATTAAAGCAATTCCTCTCTTTTAGTAGTGCAATGCACAATGTACATGTTGCAGGTATTAACATTGGTAAAACAATGCAACATTACATAAATATGTCTAATTACACAATATAAAAGTTGCATGTCATATTGATGTCAATTCTCTATGTATTATTATTTTCTTGTTTGTGTCAGAGCTTCCTCAACACTCACTCATTCTCGATGTGAGAACAAGGTGGAATTCTCTCTACCTAATGCTGGAGAGATTTCTTGAACAATACCCTGCAATACAAGCAGCCAGCTTGGATCAACGCCTGAGAAAGAATATGGACAGGGACAGGTAGAGATAGAAAGATGGATAGAATATAAGAATAACTTCAGCGACTTCGGGTTCCTGAGAAGCGCTTTACAAATTAAATGTATTATTATTATTAATAAAAATAGACAGTAGTGAACTGAAGTGATAGGAAAAAAAATCCATTTTGATCTCTAACTATTTTGAAAATGTATTCTTTCGCACACAGGCTTGATCGGCTGACGGATGGTGATTTCACCAAGGCAGAAGACTTCATCAGGCTGATGAATACTAAAAGCTTCGTCTGTATAGCAATCCTGAACTAACAAAAGCTCCTAACAACAACATAGAAAATATATTTTTTTTCCTTTTTTTTTTAATGCTTCACGTCGAGAGGTCGAAAGATTGGAGGTCAGAGGTTGTTACATCTGTTAACGTTCCAGTTCCCAGCGGTCATGAATGCAGCTCAAGGCCACCGGCTGGAGGAGAACAAACGTGGATGTTTTTGATTAAGGGCATCAGTGTGTTTTTATAGCTGGAAACGTCTTTTCAGAAGGTTGATGGGTTCTTTAAAATATACACAAATCACTCAAGCTTGCACAAATCACTTGTTTAAAATGTACAGTAAAGATTCATTATTTTTATAAACGTTTTTATTGTTGGACAAATGAGATATTCCGCATTAAGCTTTCCTTATGAGCACGAGGTTCATGTTGCAGAGAGTAGAAAAGGGAACAGCGAGAGTGTGACTTGTGGTTTTTCATAAATACAGATACACTGGGCACGTAAGTATGATGTGTTGGATATTTGCACGTTTTTAATATGAGCGGATAGCAGGCGGGATGTGGGAACAAGCCTCCTCGTCCAGAGAGGCGTCAATCACGGGCCTGTACTCCAGAGTCACCTTGCCAGTCTTGGGGTCGACGTGGGACAGAGTGTGTTTCCTCCAGTGTTCTTCAAAGGGCTTCCTCTCCTGGCCCTGCAGCGGCCTGGCATAGTCCAACTCATCCATGCGGTCCTTGTAGTCTTCTCTGGCGTGAGCTCCTCTGCTCTCTTTGCGTTGCTCAGCTCCATGAATGGTCTGGACGGCGTTCAGCATCAGATTCTGGAGCTCTAATGTCTCCACCAAGTCTGTGTTCCACACAATGCCTCTGTCGAAAGTCTTGATATCTTCCAGAGTCCCGTAGATAGCGCCCATCTTGTCACAACCCTCTTTGAGAACAGGGCCTGTACGGAACACTGCCGCATGGGCCTGCATGGTCTTCTGCATATTGAGTCTGATCTCAGAGGTCCTCAGAGAGCCGTTAGCAAACCTCACTTTGTCCAGATTAGCCACAGACTCCTCTCCTGCGTTAGGCTTCAGAGGAGACAGCTTCTCTCCTGGGGTGCAGATCTCAGCGATGGTGAGGGCACAGGCTCTTCCAAACACCACCAGGTCCAGCAGGGAGTTGGCACCGAGCCGGTTGGCACCATGGACACTAGCGCAGCCCGACTCACCGCAGGCAAACAGCCCTGGTACCACCTTGTCCTCTTTGTTGCTGTGAGTGATCACCTGTCCTCTGAAGTTAGTGGGTATTCCTCCCATGTTGTAGTGTACTGTAGGCAGAACAGGGATTGGTTCCTTGGTGACATCGACTCCGGCGAAGATCATGGCTGTCTCAGAGATACCAGGCAGCCTGGAGGCCAACTGCTGGGGAGGAAGGTGATGAAGCTGAAGATACACATGGTCTTTCTCACGGCCTACACCTCTGCCCTCTCTGATCTCGACGGTCATGGATCTTGACACCACATCTCTGGAGGCCAGGTCCTTGGCGTTGGGGGCGTATCGCTCCATGAAACGCTCTCCCTCGCTGTTGATCAGGATACCACCCTCGCCACGGCAACCCTCTGTGATCAGACAGCCCGCCCCGTAGATACCTGTGGGGTGGAACTGTACGAACTCCAGGTCTTGGCAGGGCAGGCCAGCTCTGGTTACCATGGCGTTACCGTCTCCTGTGCTGGTGTGGGCTGATGTACAGCTGAAGAAGGCACGCCCGTAACCCCCTGTGGCGATGACTGTATTCTTGGCTCTGAAGCGGTGGATGGAACCATCCTCCATACAGAGAGCTATCACTCCTTTACACTCTCCATCCTCCATCAACAGGTCCAGAGCAAAGTACTCCACAAAATAACTAGTGTCATACCGCAGAGACCGTCCATAGAGTGTGTGTAACAGAGAGTGTCCTGTCCTGTCGGCCACACAGCAACAGCGATGGGCCTGACCTCCCTTCCCAAACTTCAGACTCTGACCTCCAAACGCCCGCTGGTAGATCTTCCCATCGTCCGTACGGCTGAACGGCATGCCAAAGTTCTCCAGCTCCACCACGGCTGCAGGGGCCTGCTCTGTCATGTAGTGGATGGCGTCCTGATCTCCCAGCCAATCGGATCCCTTCACTGTGTCGTAGAAATGCCACCTCCAATCGTCACCCTCCATGTTACCCAGAGCTGCGTTGATCCCGCCCTGTGCAGCAACAGTGTGAGATCTGGTTGGGAACAGCTTGGTGATGCAGGCTGTGTTGAAGCCAGCCTCTGATAGGCCAAAGGCTGCCCTAAGGCCCGCCCCTCCAGCCCCCACCACCACGGCATCAAACTCATGGTCAACTACTGGGTACTGGGTTGAGATCCCATTGGAGACTTTGGCGTTGTTGGCATCCCGCTTGCCGTAGATGGAGTAGTGAAACGTCCTTTTACTGCCTTGACATACAGCCAGAAGCGTCTTGGATGATAAGATAGTTTTAGTGAGAACACGGAAGGCGGCGCATACCGCAGCCATGATGCTTTGTTCCACTAACTAGAGAGATCTGTGGATGACACTCCTCAGGTTCCGTACCGGACCGTACCACCACAAGAAGTATGAGGGCAGACGTTCCACTCTACTGGTTAAAGTTGCTTACTCGTGAGTAGTACGTTCGTTGATAAAGAAAAATAATGTCCACAGCCGCTCCAGTGTAAAACAAAGATATCCAAATGGTTTATTTCTCTTCCACAGCGAAGTCTTTCTTTACAGAAGTGGTCCTAAAGCTACTTTCCTAAATATTCACGTAACTACTACAAGGTAAGAAAACTGTATTTATAGAACAAATGTTCTAGAATGTTCTATTATGACATCACACCGTGACATCACCAATGTTCTAGAATGGTCTATTATGACATCATACTGTGACATCACAAATGTTCTAGAATGTTCTATTATGACATCACACCGTGACTACATCACAACGGAACATGTTTCAGTTCCATTTGAATAAACGCTCTACCATGGCATGCAGCGAAAAAACTAAATTGCCGGACATGACGGCAGACGAAATGGACAGATTCACGACGGCTTTCAAGGATGAGAAGTTCAGGGCAATGCTGTTTGAATACGCCAGAGAAATATCAGATCCTGAGAAAAAAAGTCAGTATGAAGCTAACATAAAACAGATGGAGTTGGAGAAGGGAAATTCCGTAGAATTTGTCATGCCACAACCATTCAAAGTTCTCAGGACGAATTTGGACGGTAAGCAAAAATGCTTCATCAACATCTGCACCAACGAAAATATTGGTAAACCTGAATTCAAATGGCAGAGATCAGACGATGGCAGAAGGGGGCAGCTGTGGTCCATCCCCAACTCTGTGACCCCTGGGACACAAGACAAAGATGCTAAAGGGAACAAGTTTACGATCTATGATGTCATTTTTCACCCAGACACTCTGCATATGGCTAGCAAGAACGCAAAGTTCATGGATATGGTGGAGAACACATCTGTTCAGGCAATTCAAGACAACTATAAAGTAAAGCTGGACAAAAACACAAGAGCGTTGACTACTATGAAGTATAAAGGTACTCCAACCACGTGTATGATTCGCAAGCCCACCCCTGGCTACACAAGAGAGCCTCTGGCACAACCTGACCCTCTCGCTTTCCCTTACCCTGGTGAAAAGGTTACCTCAGCCACAACAGAGGCCACAGAGGCTCCCAACACAAAAGATAGCGGTGATGTGAAACCAGAGGCCATCCAGGTTGAAGTACCAAAATCCCAAGAGCCGATCATACCAAACTACATAATGAATTGCAGATATCACATTGACCTGCAGGACTTCAGGTATTCCAGAGACTCTGCCCAGAGCCCCAGGCCCAAGGAGATAGTTGTCACCGTTGACCTGCCCCTTCTCAAGAGTGCCGGGGACACTAGCCTGGAAGTGGGGGACAGAAGCCTGCAGCTGGAGTCACAGAAGCCGGCCTACAGACTGGAGGTGGCCTTGGCGTACCCCGTGGACCAGGATAAAGGAGAGGCCAAGTTTGACAAACAGAAACGACAGCTGGTCATCACACTTCCTGTCCTGCCTTCCAAGGAGTTATTCAGCTTCGCTGCCACCGGAGAAGAGGGAGCAGGCGGGCAGAAGAACCAGGGTGAGATGTGCGAAGAGGAGGAGAGAAGAAATGGAGGAGAGGGAGATGGGAATAACCGCGAAGAGCGCAGAGGGGGATGTGACAAAGAGACACAGATGGATACTTTCCGTGAAACAGCTTTCCAAGGAGATACTGCTGCTATGGAGACGGAGGGTTACAGTGCAACTGACGTCCATCACATGGGTCAATCGACTGAAGAGGACAAGTCGGAGGATGTCCGTCACACTGACCTGTCCACTGAAGAGCACAAGTCGGAGGATGTCCATCACACTGACCTGTCCACTGAAGAGGACAAGTCGGAGGATGTCTGTCACACTGACCTGTCCACTGAAGAGGACAAGTCGGAGGATGTCCGTCACACTGACCTGTCCACTGAAGAGGACAAGTCGGAGGATGTCCGTCACACTGACCTGTCCACTGAAGAGCACAAGTCGGAGGATGTCCGTCACACTGACCTGTCCACTGAAGAGGACAAGTCGGAGGATGTCCGTCACACTGACCTGTCCACTGAAGAGGACAAGTCGGAGGATGTCCGTCACACTGACCTGTCCACTGAAGAGGACAAGTCGGAGGATGTCCGTCACACTGACCTGTCCACTGAAGAGGACAAGTCGGAGGATGTCCGTCACACTGACCTGTCCACTGAAGAGGACAAGTCGGAGGATGTCCGTCACACTGACCTGTCCACTGAAGAGGACAAGTCGGAGGATGTCCGTCACACTGACCTGTCCACTGAAGAGCACAAGTCGGAGGATGTCCGTCACACTGACCTGTCCACTGAAGAGGACAAGTCAGAGGATGTCCGTCACACTGACCTGTCCACTGAAGAGGACAAGTCGGAGGATGTCCGTCACATAGATCAATCGACTGAAGAGGACAAGTCGG
Source organism: Notolepis coatsorum (assembly GCF_963971535.1). Lineage (NCBI taxonomy): Eukaryota > Metazoa > Chordata > Actinopteri > Aulopiformes > Paralepididae > Notolepis > Notolepis coatsorum. The sequence continues at coordinate 315,539,152 of NC_140165.1, forward strand.
AGGATGTCCGTCACACTGGCCTGTCCACTGAAGAGGAAGGTTCAGAAGCAGTTGATAATGGGAACAGAACACCACCAGACACTGAAAACAAGCCCATTCCCAGATCGAAAAACAACGAGGAGTTGGCTGAACAGTCCAAAGGTACAGAAGAGGAGGAAGGTGCCAGTCCTGACCATAGTGATGGGTTAAGGGCCCAGGTGGAGACCTCAGCGGTCAGCAAAGACACCAGGACATCTGCAGAGAATGAGGACACGGTGAGAAATTAACCATTATATTGTGATTGTGAATTGGGTTGAGAAAAAGCAACAATAATGCATGACCAGCAACAGAACCGTTTGTGAAGATCTGTTACCATGGCTACATGATCTCTGTTGTCTCTAACCCCCATTTATTTGACGTTTATTTTTACTTCTAGATGGAAACAGACCTCTCACTACTGAATCAAAAACCCAGTGAGACATCTCAACCTGCTGCTGGCCTGCCAACCGACCTGCCATCCCACCTTGACCACAGCAACAAGTTAACTAAAGACTTCAGCGTGGCCCAGGGGAATGAAGACATTCAGAAAATATCTCCGCCAAACAAAGCCAAGAAGTCCAGGAAAAGGAATGCACGCAAGAAGAGGGTCCGTTTTTCAGAGGAAGTCGCTATGGATCCAGTGAAGGCTGAGGAGATAGATGAAGCTGACCTGCCAACAGAGCAGACCGTCCCGGACCGTGACGGCAAGCTGCCACCAGCCTCGCTGAGGGAAACCAACACAGAGGGAGAGGAGACGGTCATCAGTGATCATTCTACATCTGCTGGGTTCACCTTCAAAAACTCCCTGTTATACGAACTGGACTGAGGCATTTTGTGTGGGTTTTGAGAAAATGAATGAATCGTTTTGTTATTCCGTTTTTTCTTTGCTCAGTCATAAGAATGTGAAAGGTTATTGAGTTACTGCAAACGTGTCTTGCTCTAATACATAGCATTATTTGATGCAGGTATATCCGTTTGAACGTTTTCACTGTGCATTTGTTTTCACATTTCCAAAGAGTGCTAGGTTCTGGCAGCAGCAATTATTGATGTTAATGTTGTAAACTTTTTGACAACTACAAGGCTTTATGTGGGTTTAAATTGTGCACTGTCACACTGATACTACCCGTTTAGGAATTAAGTACAAGTATTTGCATAAGAAATTGTGACCAGTTGTATGCCCATCAAATAGATGAGGCACCATAGGTATCTTTTTCTATCAGGGTTGGGATCAAATTAACTTTGAAAATCTAAATTGAAGTGGCCTTGCACGGAATGTTTGTTATGTATTGATATGAGCACAAAGAACATCAACAAAAACGTAATCATTTGGTGTCTTATTACTGGAAGTCACAGTTACCAGTGGTTACAGGTTGGAAGAAAGAACACAACCATTCCGTGCCCTCTATTGAATTGGAAGTGAATTGATTGCAGCCCTGTTTTGTATCTTCCCTGTTCAGGTTTAGTTAATTATATTACATAAAAGTTCACTGCAAAATAAACATTGTCACAACAATACCACACGTTTTTCATTTCCATTTCACTCTGTGCAAGGATGAGCTACGGACAGTTAATATTTTCCATTTTTCTGAGCTCCCTTCTTCGGCATTGTTCCACCACTCTGCCTTTTTCTTTAGGGACGGTACTCTGAGCCTTGTCTTCCTCCATACTCTCTGCCGCCCTAGAACCATCTTTCCTGGGTAGGGTATGAGCGTGGCTCGGGAGAAGAAGAGGAATATTTTTAAATAGCAAGAATTATCGACTGGCAACTCTGTGCTCGTGAATGAATGAATGAAAACTTTATTTAACAGATTGCAGAATGGGTACAATACAGTATGGCTCAATACACACAATTGTTAAGGGGATGCAGACCAGAGAAAGACGTTTGTCTTGTTTACATCAGGGTCCCCCTGTTTACATCAGGGTGCAGCTGCTGGTACTGTATGGAGAGAGAGGCACACAACAACAGACAGACAGCCGGTTTCAATCACTGAGCTGTCTGTCTGTTGTTGTGTGCCTCTCTCTCCATACAGTACCAGCAGCTGCAGGTATGACGAGCAGAGTTGCCAGTCGATAATTCTTGCTATTTAAAAATATTCCTCTTCTTCTCCCCCACTACTCCAACGGGTGTTTGTGCGACCATGTCGACCTGAACAATGGGGGATAATAATAAGAACGAGCCGCCTCGGAGGGAGGATACCGCAGGCGAGTCAAGCCGGCGGCAGCGCGGCGCACGGAAGCCGGGGAGAAACCACCGCATCGCCCCGCTTCACAGCGCGAGAGTGTAAAGGGGGGCGTAATAGCATAGGTCAGCGGCCAATCAGAGGAACCCGGAAACCGAACAGCGTTGTAGAAGGCATAGACGCATCCGGGCTGCTGATTGGTTGGCAGGATGAGAGGGAGGAGCTTAGACAGGAAGTGTTTCAGCTGCAGGACAAGCTGGCTGAGAGCCATGCTGAGAGACAGGAGCTGGAGTCACGGGCTCAGGCCCTCAGTGAGAGGGAATTTCAGGAATATTCAAAGTTGTTGAAATATCATGATCGTTGTCAGAGTTTAGATTTAGAACATCAACTTGAAGCTCAGGAGAGAGACATGCTGATGAGAGAGAGGAGGATGAGAGATGAGCACAGTGACAACCTGGAGAGCGCCCTCAACAGGCTGGAGGAGGAACAACAGAGGTCTATTGGTCTGGCTGAAATTAACTCCCTCCTCCGTGGCCACCTTAGCCAATCAGGACAGGCCAACCAGGTCCTGAGGGAGGACCTCCAGCAGCTCACACTTGATTGCAGCAGAGCCATGGAGGAGGGACAGAGAGAGGGTGATTGGCAGCAAGAGGAGGAGAGATGTGAGGAGGAGGAAGCAGGGAGAGAGAAGAAGGAGAGAGAGCTGTCACAGTTGAAGCATCTCCATGATGCTGAGGTGCAGTGGTGGTAGGACGGGGTAAGATGCCGTCCTAGTAGAAGTGCACGCAATCGCACAAAAATGCGTTCACAATTGTCACTGGACTCGTTGCGCCGTGCGCCAAGTACCCGGCCGGCACTTATCGCCTAGACTTTGCATAATAATAGGATACCGATAGCATAACAACGAGAAGAGCCAAACCAAAATACAAGCCCTGTACCAATTGGTGGGGGTTTGCTTGATCTGTGGTCCCGACTGGAAGGATGAGACATTAAGTTGTGCTTCAGTCTGAAGGAAACTGTCCTTCTGTAAACTGTAAGTTACATTGTTAATTTAGTTTGTATTTACTTTTCTAGTTTAAGTTAATTCAATTAAAGAAATTGTAACTACAATTACATTTAAAACATTGTTATGCATAATAATCATCTGTTCTGTGCACAAGCGAGGGAACATGTATGCGCGTGCGCGTGGCGTCTGGGCATTTCCCATATTACGACTGCACCACTGCTGAGGTGTCAGAGTTGAACAACAGGATAGCTGAGCTGTGTCTCTCCCTGCAGGCCCAGGAAAGGGAGAAGGAGCGACAGGAAGAGGAGAGAGGAGAAGAGGAAGGTAGAGAGAGAGAAGGACTGGGAGAGACAGAGAGAACTCTCCAGTCTGTCTCTCAGGATGTTCTTAAACCGGTGGAGCCGCTGAAGATGCACGCACTCCGGGAAAGGATGGAGTTTTGAGAGAGAGAGAGAGAGAGAGGGAAGAGGGTGAAGCGGAACTGGAACAACTGCGGGCCGAACTGATATCGGAACAGAGGAGCGCAGAACAGAGGATGAGAGAGGCGAAGGATGAGACGGAGAGATGGAGAGAGAGGGCGGGGGAGGAGGAGAGGGAAAGACAGAGACTCGCAGAGAGAGAGGCGAAAGGCGGCGAGCAACTGAGGAACGCAATAAGAGAGAGGGAAACTATTGCAGAGCAGCTAAATAGGACAGAAACTCACGTCCGGAAGAGGGAGCAGGAGATGGAGGCCTTGAACGGACGACGTGTTCTTTCCCTGGAGAGCGCGAGAGACGGCCTCGAGGAGCTGAAAGAACGAGAAACGCTACAAATGCTGCGGGATAACGCGCAGACGAGAAAGCAGTTGAAACTGCAGTTAGTTTGACTCTGGATTGTTCTTCATGCACACCTGGTGATACTAAATCCAAATTGAACTCTGCCATTTCAAAAGAGGAGATTTGGCCCAATCCATAGATGTGCGAGTTGGCTATAATAAGGTAATTTATAGGCCTGATATTCTATATTCTATAATAATATTTCAAATTGCATGTGTCCGGATGGCAGAATTCAGTACTTATCTACAAAACATTCTGTTTAATCATCTTCCCTTTAATCATTTGCTTAGATTTTTTGCACACGTGATCTCAAGAAGGTGCTGAACGAAGTTTTTCATGTCATATGTCATACATATGAATACCGACTAACAGAGGGAGTAACGTATTGAGTCCGCTAGAGGGAGCTGCAGGGCAGGTCCTCTGAGGTGGAGGGATCGTGTGGCCAGCCTGGGCAAACAGGGGAGGAATCGAACCAGGCTGGGAGAGCAGATCCTGACAGGACCCCCCCCTCGAAGGACGGCTTGAACAGGATCAGGCTGGGGCAAGGGGGGGGCTGGAGAACGCTCCCTGGAGTTCCATGTCCGGGGAGGAGGCGGCGCTGGCCGCGGCGGTCGTGCTGGCAGTGAGGCCGGTGGAAGAGGTTGTGCCAGGTCTCCCTCGTCCTGTTTGCTGGGTCCAATTCTGGTCGGTCCGTTCTGTAAGGATTCGTTGTTGGTGTGGACCCAATCGCAAAAACAGGAACGAGGAAGAGAGACAGGCAGGACACAACGGGGTGTAGTTGGAAAAAGGCTTTACTTGGCTTCAACTACAACAACAAAATAATAAGTACCACAGCATAAGCTGGCAGACAAAACAATACCTAACGTGGAGAGCACAGCACGGAAGAGTGCTGCGTCGAAACACAACCACGCGTTGATATTGATAACAACGGATGTGATAAGATAGATTAACGGACCGACAGGGGAGTGACAGGAACAGACAGAATATATAGGGAGACTAATCACTAACAAGACACACCTGGACAGACAAACAATGACAACAATATACAACATGACAGTAAGGAACAACAATGATGCATACAAATACAACACTAAACCAGACCGGGAAACGGAGTGGGCAACACAGACAAGAAGACATTACACACATTGAACATTAAGTTAAACAGTAAGGACATAAGGAGACTATGAATACCGACTAACAGAGGGAGTAACGTATTGAGTCCGCTAGAGGGAGCTGCAGGGCAGGTCTTCTGAGGTGGAGGGATCGTGTGGCCAGCCTGGGCAAACAGGGGAGGAATCGAACCAGGCTGGGAGAGCGGATCCTGAGATATAAAGAATCTCTCAACTCTCAAAAAAATTAAAACTAACTAATTCATCTGATAAAATATTCAATGTAATCAATTAAAAGTTAATAACACCATATTGCATGATCCTCTTCTTGTAGCTCAAGCCTTTAACCAACACTTCTCTTCAGTCTGTACTCCCACAATACCAGATCCTTATGTCATCTGTAACAATGCACCACCTTGCAACAGCTCCTTCTCGTTCACGAAAATCTCACCTATTGATTTTTTGAATGCCATAAAAGACCTCAAAGTGTGTAGTGGCCCAGGCCTAGATGGTTTAGAAAGCAAATTTCTTAAACTTGCTCCACACATTTTGATGTACCCCCTCTGTGATCTCTATAATCTGTCTTTATTATCACATGAAATACCATCTATCTGGAAGCACTCAAAAATCACTTCTCTCCACAAAGCAGGCAATGTACTAGGTCCCAATAATTACAGACCAATAGCAATTATCTGTTCCATAGCAAAAGTCTTTGAAAAGTTAATTTATAAACAACTGTCTAATTATCTCAGCAACAACAATATTTTATCACCTTCGCAATCTGGTTTTCGCTCCAATCATTCCACAACTACTACTTTATTAAAACTCACTAATGATATATTTTCTTCAGCTGGTAATGGTAATCTCACTGGTGCAATATTTATTGATTTAACAAAAGCCTTTGATTTGGTCAACCATTATCTCCTATTAGACAAACTGTACGCTATTGGCCTCTCACGCAATGCCCTACTCTGGTTTAATTCATATCTGCACAACAGAAAACAATGTGTTGCTATACAGGATGGTAGATCTGAATTGGCAGTACAGGAACGTGGGGTGCCACACGGCTCAACATTAGGCCCGCTCTTGTTCTCAATATTTATTAATGATCTCCTCTCAATTTTCACAGGTTGTAATACTCAACTCTATGCCGACGACACAGTGATATATACATCTCAAATTACCTTACCTCAAATTCAGTCAAGTCTATACCGAACACTGTGACCTCATTTTCTTCTTCTAAAATTACATGCTATACTATGTTATTTGATACTATCTTGTCTAGCACAGTCTCTGGAGCGTAACAGTAAGAAGCATTTTGTATGAAAGTATTCTGTACTTCTGTATGACAACTATTAAAGAAACTTGAGAAACTTGAACTGCAATCAAATTTCAATAAACTCGAATCATGGCTCTCGGCTAATAAACTTCTAATCAACAAAACTAAAACTAATACTATGCTCTTTGGGACCTCCCGTAATCTTGCATCCAAAACCATTAATCAACCATTTAATATCACTTGTCTGGACGGTACACAACTGCATAGAGTTGATCACATTAAATACCTTGGTCTATGGCTTGATTCAGAACTCATATAAATGTCACATTGATAATATTGTTAGAAAAGTAAACTTTAGTGCTGGTGTAACGGTTCTCATCTGGTCAGAGATTGAAGAGACGGAACTGCTTTCGACTGTTTATTGCCTATAAAAGACATGAAATAAAACAGCTGTAGTGTTTTTCCTGGTCACTGTACATCTTGTAGACCTCAACAGATGGGTACAAAACTGCTCTTTTTATAATGTCTCAATGACACAGTATTTATAAAAGTACATGTATTTTACATTCTCATAACAATTAAAATAACAAACCCACTACTTCCCAATACAATGTACCACAACACAGTAACACCATAGTCCCCACCAGACTGGTGGACAAGCTGATCGAGCTGGGTTTGAGCTCCGCCCTGAGCGCCTGGGTACTGGACTTTCTGAGTGAAAGACCCCAGGCGGTCAGGGTGGGGGGTCAGACCTCCAACACCATCACCCTGAGCATCGGGTCCCCCCAGGGCTGTGTTCTGAGCCCCCTGCTGTACTCACTCTACACACACGATTGTGTGGCCAAGTTCAGCTCCAACTCCATAGTGAAGTTTGCAGACGACACGGTGGTGGTGGGGCTGATCTCGGACAACGACGAGAAGGCCTACCGGGAGGAGGTTGAGGTACTGGAACGCTGGTCACAACAGCCTGCTCCTGAACATTGGTAAAACCAAGGAGCTGATCGTGGATTATAGGAGAGGACAGCAGGAGACACACACACCACTGATGATAAACGGGGCTACCGTGGACAGGGTGAGCAGCTTTAAGTACCTGGGGGTCCACATCTCAGAGGATCTGACATGGTCAACACACATAGACACAGTCGTAAAAAAGGCGAAGCAGCGCCTCTACCACCTGAGACAGTTAAGGAAGTTCAGAGTATCGGAGAAGATACTCCAGTCCTTCTACTCCGGAGCTGTAGAGAGCATCCTGACTGGAAACATCACTGCCTGGTATGGAAACAGCACGGCACAGGACAAGAAGGCCCTACAGAGAGTGGTGCGCTCAGCCGAGCGTACCATGGGTATTGCACTACCTCCCCTGCAGGTTCTATACAACAAGACGTGCAAATCCAGAGCCTGCAGAATAATGAAAGACCCTCACCACCCCAATAACAGCCTGTTCCAGCTGCTGAGGTCAGGCAGACGCCTGCGAACCCCAGCTACTAGGACAGAGAGGCTTCGGCTCAGCTTCTTCCCCCAGGCCATCAGAGCCTTGAACAATGAACAGAGTGCCACAGAACACTGAACTCTCCACACACAAGCACACATGAGCACACACACGACACGCACGCTGTGCACGATCGCACACTAGCAGCCACTTTAACATGAGCAGGCACACACTCATGCTGCACACGCCCACACTTAGGGCCACAAAGGAAAGGTCACTTTAAAAATAGTATAGCAACAGTAACAGTGTATTGCACTACCAAAGGACCTAACATGTCCTACATGCTCTGTAAATAACTATGTACAGATACCGAGATGTCCCACTATATTACCTGTCTATTGCACAATGTTGTTTTTATTGGATTCTATTATATGTTGTACTACTGTATTGCACATCGTTTCGGGCAAGACCACCCGCATTTCATTGTATACTTGTATGCCGTGACAAATAAAACTCTTGACTTGACTTGACTATCATACCATTAATTTGCAAGTCTATAAACCAAATTGGTAAACTTGCACGACCTGCTGGACATAGCAGGAAGTGCATCAGTACATTAACACTTTGATCGCCATGGTTCAAATTCATAATTTACCATCCCTAGCCAGCTCTATTTGTCTATGGAGAAGTTCCCCTTCTTTGCAGGGCTATAACTTTTTAAATTCTATTGCTAAATTGCCATTATTATGGCCCATTCAATGTCCTATATCCATTGTTCAGGGTGTAGCAACGATATACTTTTTCATTCACATATTCATACTAAAATATGGTCTAAAGTATAAGTATGTTTTTATCGTTTTCTGCAGCTTTCTCCAGAACTTGATTTATAGCTCCAAATGCATTATGTTGATGATCAAATACAGTTTGGTAGCGATCGTTGCCAGATGAAAAATTTCAACTGGAGGTACTTCTAGAAGTTACTACGTATCATCTGATATTGACCGGATGGGCGAGGGGGCATTTATAATTCCGTGGGCAATGTTATACCATTCATCTAGTGTGGGTCATATGATCATCAGATCAGTTAGTATAGAATACGTTAGAAAATAACGCTGGATCTTACCATATCTTCCTCGCACCGTTGGACGATCAGCGTGGAGTAGACAGTTTTCGATTATGGGATGTTGATCCTGATGAACCATTTCCAGGTTGTATAATACTATATACGTCCAAATAACGTTGTTTATTGAGTTAGGGCGAGCGATTGATTATCCAGTGTGTTGAGATGGAGTCCGGCTACCGATCGCGAGTGCCCGGACGGATTATGGATGAGCACTTCCTGTTTGGCGCGCCCCTCCCTCTTGGCCGATCTGCCACCAGATGGCGCTCTCGAACCGTTAGACAGTTGAGTGGAGCTCACCAGTACATCTCATGTCTCCGGAGGAGAAATATGATTTCGATCACAGATTTTTTAATTATTGATATCAAAGACGAGTTACGGCGTCTTCGGCAGAATGAGCATGGCGAGGAATGACGTCTAAACACGTCATCGGCGATTAAAGTGTTAACAACAAATATAATGACGTCGAAAATAACATGTTTGCACTACGTATGAAGCCACATACCTATAAAAGACATGAAATAAAACAGCTGTAGTGTTTTTCCTGGTCACTGTACATCTTGTAGACCTGCATGTACAACATAAAATGGTACATTAGACTTCCTTCTCAAGATTATTGTAACAAAGAAAGTATTCACGCCATGACACGTTTCCCCAGTTCTAACGTTTGCAAAACGCAACACACACATAGAACCAATACCAGCGGTCAAACCAACACAGCTATCATTACATTATGTAATACAGTGAGCGTTATGCACTTAGAGCTGCCGCGGTATTGATGTTTTCCTTACCGCACAAATTTGCGAAATATTTCCTACCGCTGCGGTTATTACCGCACACACACACACACACAAAAAATAAAAAAGTTTGAATGCATTTTTTTTGTAGTCTACTCTTTATAGCATATAGCCTGCCTCTAGTCTAAATGTCTATCTTTAGAGGATGACTTTGCAGCATGAATATTGTTTGGGATTCGGCAAGCATGCATTCGTTATTAAAAGTGAAACACGGATTCGAAGTCTCCCCTCTGTGTCGCGGGCAGGGGTGGTAGCGCCGCGCCCGCCGGTTACCCCCCGACCATTTCTTCTTATTATTATTATAACGTTACTACTTATGATTACAAAGGCATTCGTTTTGTGGCATTAACGTTATATAGTTACACGTTCAATAACATCAGCGTATTTACCGGACCATAGCAAGGCAAGCGTTACTCAATTCATATCTCAGTTCCTTTCTTTGCTCAGAGCGTGCCGAGTTGTACCCATTCTGCGGTCTGTTAATAAAGTTTTCAATCAGACAAGTGTATAGAACGAAGGGCTTTTATTCTAACATTTCGTTGCAGTAAAATCATTATGCCTCGTTCCCTGAGGAGCGACGGTAATCCACTCCGGTCTCCGGTGGGAGCTAACGTATTAGCCGTGTTGTGACTGTGAGCTCTGATCAATGGCTGACATTCAGGAAGTAAAAGCACTGCAAGACGCTCCAACGTGTGAAGCGTATCTCTTCTGACCAATCAGTGGTCTGCAGTGTTTCATGTGACTTTTCTGGTACCCAATAGGGTCGCTTGGAACCTCGACAGAGAAGTAGGGTATATCTGCAGAGCCGCAAGCCCAACGAGAGCAGGGTACTTTATTATTATTATAAAAAACAGCGGTGATGCGGTATTCAGCCCAACTCTGCGGTGGGCATGATGTAACAGCGATACCGCGGTAATACCGATACCGCGGCAGCTCTATATGCACTATGTTGTTACAATTTAATGTTTAGACAAATTCTAACCAGAGAAAATAGTGAAATAGCAGAGCTACACTTCAATGGGGGACCTACCTCAACAGACGGGTACAAAACTGCTGGGTAGGTACGGCATCCCCACAGGGACATGCAACGCGATATACAATGACCTCAACACGTCACCAGGTGGCTCCCAAAACAAATACGGTATGATGTTTCTCAATTTAGATAAAATTCACATGCAAACAAATATAATTTCTAACTCTGTTACACCGGTGTTCTCTACCGCAACAGAAAATGTTTCACACTCCCTGTCAGAAAGAAACTGGTTCATCAACTAATTTTACCCATCATGGATTACGCTGACGTAGTTTACCTAACTGCATCTAAAACCAACCTTCTTCCATTAAACACACTATTCAACCGTCTATGCAGATTTGCTCTTGGCTGCCCATATTTGACACACCACTGCACCATGTATGAAAACCTTAATTTGCCAGCTCCCACAGTAAGACGACAGCAGCACTGGTTACAGTTCATTTTTAAATGTATTCACTTCTGTTACGATTATGCTTCTTTGGCATGGTGAACCCAGATGGCAGAGTAAATAGCGATGATAGAGGAGACAGAAGTCGACGTGGTGATGATAATAGTTTACTTCACAAGACACATACACGACTGACAAACAAAGGTAACATTCAACAATGATCCCGCACAGGAGGGCAGGGCAGACAACACTAATATACACAGACTAATTGACAAGACACTGATAGACACTAGGCTTGGGCGGTATGACGGTATTAAGGTATACCGGGGTATTTCGCAATACCGACGGTATTGATTTTTAACACCGTCAAAATCAGAGTTTGGTTTAAAGGTGCCATGCATTATAAATGTCATTTTTCAGTCTCTAGCATTGTATTATAGTAATAGGAGTTCGTATCAATGTGTTTTTGGGCCTAAATACTATATTGGCGAATTCCTCAGCTACAGCCCATCCCCTCTTTGCCTCTAGTAAATCAGGTCATGTTGATTTGACGACCTGGTGCACGTCACAGGGCGCTGTTTATAGCGCACGGTGATGTGATTGGCTCTGTGGTTTTAGCTAATGCCCGCCTCCATTCTTGCTACCTGCAGCCGATACAACCTAGAAACAGAAATCCCGTCACTCGCCTCAATTTCACGATGAGCAAACCCCGCAGAACATGTAACGTTCCTGGTTGTAGAGCTACAAAGAAGTCTTTGCACAGTTTCCCCGTTGATGCCGAACTTCGCCAACAATGGAACAAGTTCCTTTTTGGCGACCCTCCAAGTTCCGTCGCAACGTCTAATACTCGGGTTTGTACTGCACATTTCTCCACCGAGGACGTCGCCAATCAAGGTATTTTTGATGCTGGCGTGGTCTCCATGTTGGTTCTAAACAAAGGAGCTGTGCCTTCAATACGCGACCCGACACAAATAGTAAGTATATATGTCGTAATTAGCCATATAACTTACTGACTGTTGCTAGCTACGTTCACTGTTTGTATGTGTGAGGGAACATTGAGGGTTGTGTGAGATATGTTATCATAAATACCATCTAACGTTATAGTATATAACTGCTGCTCTTTATAAAGTAACGTTATAGAAAACTATTGAAGCAAGCTAGTCATAACTTCTAAATAAAAGAACACAACTAGTGAGAGGTAAACAAGGTAACGTTATATTTAGTGGCTTGGATTATATTGTAATTGATTTACGATTTGGTCATTCTTAGGCCACAAGTTCCAGCGCGAATGTCCGCCTTTCTCCTCCTGCTTCAACGGACTTCAGTTGCCAGACAGACAACCCAAAGATACGTTCTGTTGGTACACAGCTTTCTATGAAAACACTACGTTCGCATGTCAAGAATCAAGGTAGGTTTGTAACTCAGTGTGATGTAATGTAATAATGTGACCCAGAATTGTTTAGATTGGCCCTTTCACCCACCGCTTTCACCCAAAGCTGTAAAGGAATGTGGATTGTTTGTATAGTGTCTCCCCCCCCCCCTCAATGTACAGTTTTACTTGTTTATACAGTGTGCCCCCCCCCCCACCTCCAATGTAAATTACCCAGTATGGTTGTCAATATACAGTATATATACAGTATATACAGTCAAATGTATATACTCCCTTTTCTTGACTCCTTCAGTATCACAAACAGTACTGTATTTGCAAATCAAATCTGGTATGTCATAAATGTATAGATGTAGCAGTACTGACTATCTGTATGTCATGTATGTCATATATGTCCTGATGAATTGAAAATGGGGGACCCTGATGTAAACAAGACGAAAGATTATTCATCTGTGTGTGTGTGTGTGTGTGGTGTTTCTATGTGTGTGTGAGTGTGAAATAGAAAGGGTATATCCGAGGAGTCATTGACCGCCCAGATAACCTGTATGACCTTCACTCAGGTCTTCTGGGGGGGGGGGGGCATAATGGTAATGGTTTTGCCTGTATCGCTTCAATCAATGGTTGATTGTTATGATATGATGGTATGATTGGCTTATGATTGGCCTGAGATCATACTGTCTTTTACTAGTATGCACTTTGCTACTAAGTAATCTACTATGCCTATATTACTACTACTTACTTATCTCAAGAATGTAGCGCTCACGTTCAACAGTTTGACGAACAATGTTACTTACCCTTAGCTGCCAGGGTTGTACTCCTGCTGCCTTGTTGTACAGAACTTGTAAGTCGCTTTGGATAAAGGCGTTTAGTGTTATTACATATTATTTACAGTGTGACTATATATTAGGCTACAATAGTATTACATAATAATATATTACTAATGACATTAGTGGGTGATAACTCACCACTAGAAATGGAAGCGGGAAGTTAGTGTGTAAAATGCTAATGTACCTGCTTATATGCATGTTATAAATTGTAAATATTACACCAAAGTGGCATTACGGTCATCTACTACTGGTTTATTGAAGGTTCCCAACCACAGCCAAAAGAAAATCGGGGATGCAGCCTTTGTGAATTATGGAAAACCCTACATACGGACATTAGGGAGGCTAGATCACTAAATATTTTCAAATGTAAGCTAAAAACACATTTCTTCACCTTAGCCTATGCTTTGACTCAATGCATCCAGACTGTGATTATTGTACTGTAAATGAGAGCTATTTTATTGCACTGCTTTTATTCTGTCTATTTTATACAAATTGTATGTCTATTTTACTTTATGCATTGTTTTTATTTGGTCAGTCCTCTGCTTATTTTATGCCTGTCTATATTTATGCCAATTTTATGTCTATATTACTGCTGTGAAGCTCTTTGGGCTGCAATTCCTGTATGAAAGGAAACAAGACGAAAGATTATTCATCTGTGTGTGTGTGTGTGTGCGTGTGAGTGTGTGAGTGAGTGAGTGAGTGAGTGAGTGAGTGAGTGAGTCAGTGAGTGAGTGAGTGAGTGAGTGAGCAAAGTTATCAATAAATCCCTTGTTTGACTAAACTATGTTTTGTAAATAGGTGTTCAGGCGAAAGTCGTATCTGTATCTGTCGCGGTGGGGACCCAAAATACTGGATACTGGTCTAATCAACAGGGACCATCCACGTCAACACCTGTGAAGGGGTTTAGACCCAGTAAAAGACCACGACTGGAGTCTGATGACGATGAAGTGACCTACAGCTCGATCGATGTTCCAGAGCCGCAGGATTCCACTTTCAACATTGACTCTTTGATTAGCGAGCCCTCAATTCTAGCGTAAGTTAGTTGTTACAAACATCTCCATGGCCCGTAAAAATACAAAAGCTGTATAGTTGTGCCGTGTTATTTATTTGTGTTTTTCTCGAGCAGGGAACCGTCAAAACCAATCTATGAGGTCCAGAAATACATCGTTTACGAAGACAGTCTACTGGAATTATTTCAACAGTGTCCGGTGTGCGATGCTCAATGTCATATCACCAAAACTACGCGAGGGACCTTCTTGGCTGTCTCCCAAGTTTGCCCCGGTTGTAAATACAGCCGTAAATGGACAAGTCAGCCTCTCATCGGGAGCACACCAGCTGGAAATATTCAGCTTTCTGCAGCAGTTTTTTTCACTGGCTCATCTTTCACCCAAATGGAGAAGGTATTTGATTTGATTGATTTGATTGACAAGTCAGATATACATTATGTTTTTGTTTGTGATTCACACGTGCATATTAACAAAGCGTTATTCATTTATTCTTTTAGGTCCTAAATGCGTTACACGTCTCCACAATAAAGTACAGAGCGTTTCGGGAACACGCCAAGAAGTTCTTGGAACCTGCTGTTCTAAGTATGTGGTCTAAAGACCAAGACGTTACCCTCGCCAGATTAAGCGAGAAAGAGACCGTGATAATCGGCGGTGACATGAGAGCCGATTCTCCAGGTTAGAAAAAGCTCCCCAATGTCAAATTTCTACTTTATGAATACATTTTTAATATTGCACTACATTGATTGAAATTGTTATTATTATTTTCAACAGGCCACAGTGCTAAGTACGGAAGTTACTCTGTGATGGAACTCGCCACCAATCATGTCATAGACGTCCAACTAATTCAGGTAATTAACAAGTCTGAAGAGACACCGCACCCTTCATTGTGCTCAAACGAACACAAAGCTCTCGGTCTTGAATCTTGAATCGCTGTAGGTGTGAAGTGGTCTGGCTGGCTGTGTGTGTGAGCGGGGGTTAGGAAATGGAAATTGTGGAATTTTGAAAAGGCTATTTCATTGCTCTTCCCTTCCTTGTTCCAGAGCAATGAGGTGGGAGGCAGCTACCATATGGAATTAGAGGGCTTGAGGAGAAGCCTCGCTCTTCTGGACGACAAATCCGTGACCTTGGACTGTATTGTCACAGACCGTCACCCGCAGATTCAGAAGTACCTGAGAGATCACGACATCAAACACTTCTACGATGTGTGGCACGTGGCCAAAGGTATGTCGAAAGGCATCCCACATTCAATCCCACCCCTCCTACCAACCCCCCCCCCCCCCAGTACTGTAATTGCAAATCTGGTATGTCAAAAAATGTATAGATGTAGCAATTAAATGGTAAATGGTGCATTTATATAACGCTTTTATCCAAAGCGCTTTACAATTTGTTCCTCACTTTTTTCACCCATTCACTCACACATTCACGGCAGAGGCAGCCATGCAAGGTGCAAACCAGCTCATCGGGAGCAATCCCACCCCTCCTACCAACCCCCCCCCCCCCCCCCACCCAACCAGTACTGTAATTGCAAATCTGGTATGTCAAAAAATGTATAGATGTAGCAATTAAATGGTAAATGGTGCATTTATATAACGCTTTTATCCAAAGCGCTTTACAATTTGTTCCTCACTTTTTTCACCCATTCACTCACACATTCACGGCAGAGGCAGCCATGCAAGGTGCAAACCAGCTCATCGGGAGCAATCCCACCCCTCCTACCCCCCCCCCCCCCCAGTACTGTAATTGCAAATCTGGTATGTCAAAAAATGTATAGATGTAGCAATTAAATGGTAAATGGTGCATTTATATAACGCTTTTATCCAAAGCGCTTTACAATTTGTTCCTCACTTTTTTCACCCATTCACTCACACATTCACGGCAGAGGCAGCCATGCAAGGTGCAAACCAGCTCATCGGGAGCAATCCCACCCCTCCTACCCCCCCCCCCCCCCACCCACCCAACCAACCAGTACTGTAATTGCAAATCTGGTATGTCAAAAAATGTATAGATGTAGCAGTACTGTCTATCTGTATGTCATGTATGTCATACGACTGTTATGTAATGTTATGTTATGTTATGTAATTCAAGGTCTGTCTAAGAAGCTTGACAAAATTGCACAAGCGAAAGACTGCAAGGTCATAAAAAAATGGCGCCCTCACATATCTAACCACCTCTACTGGACAGCTGCCACATCTAAGACGGCCGCTGAGAGGGTTGCTAGGTGGAAGTCATGTCTCAATCACATGATGAATGTACGTACATGAACACGACGAAGAACCACTCTATCCGCGTTGTCTTCATGCTGACCGTGTATCGAGAGATAGTAGCAAGTGGGTTAAACCTGGTATGTCTGTCTGTCTTTCATCATGAATATATACTCAACATATTTATTTATGTCCTCATTCTAGATTGGTGTGATTTACAAATGTATACTTGCTTGAATAATTCTAATCTACTGTAATATACTCTAATGAAATATCTGAATGCAATTTCTTTTTTACTTTAGACTCAAAACCCGCCCACCAGCTCGAGAAGGTTTTGCTAAACACAAGTATCATCAAAGATGTCGCCAAATTGAGTCCACACCATCAAACGTCTTCATTGGAGTCCTATCACAGTGTGATTTTACGTTTTGCCCCAAAAAACGTGGTTTTTTCGTACATAGGAATGCTTTGCAGGTATTTTATATTGTGTACAAATGACTAATTATGGACTCCTGATTTGTCAAATAACTCATTATGTTGCATTAGATAACCTCAGATCAACTACAAATATATTGCTTGTGCTTATTGAAATTTTCCTTTCAGACTATACCTAGCTGCAATGCATTTCAATGAAAACTCCAATCGCCAGCAAGCCAGAAACGCTTCTTGAGCGCCGGCTTACAAGATGAGTTTTCCAAAGGCCAAAAAGGGTGGACACACAATTAAACCAAGGAAAATCCGAGGAGCGACAGTCAGTAAGTCAAAATATCAACATTTATTATTGCACACACATGACCTATATAAATAGAAAAATATTTCCACTTACAGTGGAAATGCATTAATAACAATAAATTGAATAAATAATAACCTTTTTAACATGACAAAACAAATAACAATTTCTCATTTACAGACTATGTCAACCAGCTGATGGAGCTACTATTTGACTCCGTCCTTCGTGACCCCCAACAATATATCCAGGTGGTAGAGGCGATTAACATCCCAGAACATCTGTGCGCACAGTTCGACAGGCCTTCCATGGACGAAGCGGTTTCGACCTATGTGTCACGCTTCAATCTTGTACCGGTCTGAAGCCAGTATAGACACCATCAGCATCCGGAAATTCGGTGCGGATTCGAACCACTACACAGGAAGGGATTACTACCCTCACTCTGCGGCCTAAGTATCCAAAACACCACGCGACAAAGCACCTGTACGCGATATATCTGAAACGGCTAAAGAAAAACAAGTATTATATTTATGCACAAATAAAATAAAAAAAAAGCTGGGAAATAACCATTTGTCATGTCATGTCATTGGACAGTAGCAAGCATTGATTATATGTGATGTGCAATAAGGATTAGATTGTGTTTGCAAGAAAGATTAGTATAGTCTGAGAGATGCAAGATGGAGAAACACCTGTAAAAAAATATATAAATCTGTAATAAATATTATTTACTTATTGATTCCGCTTTCTGGTATCCGGCCAAAATCTGCCTTGTAGATATTAGTTGCCATTTGGATGGTATAGGGCAGGGGTAGGCAACCCTAGGCACGCGGGGGCATTTGCATAGGCACAGGGGGCAGCATTTAAAAGAAAATAACAATAATAATATTATATATATATATATTTTTTTTTTGCTTTGAAATATTATAGTGAAATATTTTGCACTGTTGTCACATTTATCTTGTTGAAATCCTCCCACAGGTTCTTTTTACTACCACATATTTAATTGAGACCCTTTATTTGTTTATTATTTCAATTTAGCTGGAAATACATTGCTACATCATTCAGTAACATTTGCAGAGCCTTATAACAAAAACATTATTACGGTCACCATTGTGACCAGTGGGATTAATCAACACATTTTATTATTTATTTTTCTATTTCATTGAACATTGCACATGTTAAAAGCATTTTTTTTTATTCAAAATGTGAGTATTACCAAGTCAACTTGTGTTCTTAAAACAATGACAATAAACATAGTTTTATTAGGTTGAAATAATGTGGTTGTGTACTTATTTTTCTGTTAACTTATTATGGATTGAAAACTGAAAACCTTAATGCACAGTAACTGAACTCAATATTTTTAAGTTCTGGTAACTTATTATTATTTATTTTTTTACAGTGTAGTCTTGCGATCAATCAAAACTTATTTACACGATATACCTCACATTCACCCTCCATTTACATCCTGGTGTTCTCCTGGTGTTCTCCATTAGGCCTGTAGGTGGAGCTATGACAGCACACGTACAGTACACACACCGATGGTGTGTGATGTGTCCAAAAATGAATGGGCAAATGTGAGTGAAATGGTCGCACTGTATGCAGCTGTTTGTCTGCATTGCACCCCCCCCCCCCAACTCAGATTTAGGGTTGATACAACCATCATAATAATATTGTTAATAATAACAATAACAATAATGATGTAATAATGTAAAAATTATCATTAAAAAGACCTGATTATGAGGAAAAAAAATTACGATGCATGGAATATTGTTGAGGCACACTAGTTACAACTATATTTCAAACAGGCACTCCATGTCAAAAAGGTTGCTGACCCCTGGTATAGGGGTTGAAGCACACTGGATCCAATCCCGGATGATCAACCATGCACAGTAGTCCAGTTGGTTCCTGGTTAATTCGACGTCTGACCTATATATATAGAAAATTAAATCGTTAGCCATATGCATGGTTTTCAGTGCTACCAAGATGCAAGTTTGTGTTACTACTTTACCTGTGGAACTTCCATGCAGCATACATTCTCAGCCTCTGTTGGCATCCGTTCACAATTTCCGCACGTGCACCTAGTAGATTGATTTGAGGGTGAATGAAATTATCAATCAACATACCATATTTGTATTGCTACAGTACTGCTCAATACCAACAACTGCTATGATGGAGACCAGAGAAAGACTTTCGTCTTGTTTACATCAGGGTCCCCCAATTTCAATTCATGGTAACATATATATAGACAGTACTGCTACATCTCTATATTTATGACATACCATATTTGTATTGCTACAGTACTGCTCAATACCAACAACTGCTATGATGGAGACCAGAGAAAGACTTTCGTCTTGTTTACATCAGGGTCCCCCAATTTCAATTCATGGTAACATATATATAGACAGTACTGCTACATCTCTATATTTATGACATACCATATTTGTATTGCTACAGTACTGCTCAATACCAACAACTGCTATGATGGAGACCAGAGAAAGACTTTCGTCTTGTTTACATCAGGGTCCCCCAATTTCAATTCATGGTAACATATTTATAGATAGACAGTACTGCTACATCTCTATATTTATGACATACCATATTTGTATTGCTACAGTACTGCTCAATACCAACAACTGCTATGATGGAGACCAGAGAAAGACTTTCGTCTTGTTTACATCAGGGTCCCCCAATTTCAATTCATGGTAACATATTTATAGATAGACAGTACTGCTACATCTCTATATTTATGACATACCATATTTGTATTGCTACAGTACTGCTCAATACCAACAACTGCTATGATGGAGACCAGAGAAAGACTTTCATCTTGTTTACATCAGGGTCCCCCAATTTCAATTCATGGTAACATATATATAGACAGTACTGCTACATCTCTATATTTATGACATACCATATTTGTATTGCTACAGTACTGCTCAATACTAACAACTGCTATGATGGAGACCAGAGAAAGACTTTCGTCTTGTTTACATCAGGGTCCCCCAATTTCAATTCATGGTAACATATATATAGACAGTACTGCTACATCTCTATATTTATGACATACCATATTTGTATTGCTACAGTACTGCTCAATACCAACAACTGCTATGACATAGTACAATCTAACGTTAGTGTGTGTTTTCGACGGGCCGCGCGCGACAGAAGTACACAACCATTAGATAACAGTAACTAACTAACAGTGCAATCAATCAACTTACCAATCGGAAACGATGTAACGTAAGCCTCGATCGCTGTTGTTTGGGGGGGGGGGGTCAGTACAATCTAACGTTAGTGTGTGTTTTCGACGGGCCGCGCGCGACAGAAGTACACAACTATTAGATAACAGTAACTAACTAACAGTGCAATCAATCAACTTACCAATCTGAAACGATGTAATGTAAGCCTCGATCGCTGTTGTTTGGGGGGGGGGTCAGTACAATCTAACGTTAGTGTGTGTTTTCGACGGGCCGCGCGCGACAGAAGTACACAACCATTAGATAACAGTAACTAACTAACAGTGCAATCAATCAACTTACCAATCGGAAACGATGTAATGTAAGCCTCGCTGTAGCAAATTGCCTTCTTCTTCTTCTTCTGAATCATACTGTGGGTCGCTCTCTGGATCCCAAACATAATGTACAGCCATGTTGTATTAGTTAGTAAAATCGGTATATGTTTTTGCGTGTCGAAATAAAAACCTGAAACCTAAGACCTTCACCTGGATGGAATGACGGGGAGATGGGCGGAGCTATTTGGTGGGTGGCTGTCACTCAAAGCATTCTGCTAGTATGGGTGGAGCCAAGCCAATAATAGCCTGCTTTCATGAGGCTGAAAAATGCTGGTTTTGAGTACAAGATTAGAAATATAAAACAATGATTATTTTTGGAATAAAAATTACAGATGTGTTACATAGACTCACAGGAAGTGTGTAAAGTTGCCCAAATAGTGCTAGGAATAGCAGTGCATAACCCCTTTAAGTTTCTATTTCCACTGAAACAGAGTTTATACAGGGACGGCATTGGGTTTCGGTTTCCATTAGTGAAACGGAGTTAACTTTCGATTTGGTTGAAGTGCGAGTTGAAGTGCGTGCACACACACACACAGCACGGCCAGCAGAGGGCAGGGGAGGCGGTCCGTATTTCCCGCACAGAGCTGAGCTGAGTGAGCAAGATGGCAGCATGTGGCGGCCCCGAACGCGGAGAATTGGTTAAAAAAATAAATGCTTCTGCGCCCGTTTGGGACTATTTTGGATTCACTCCGAATGAAAAAGGTGAGCCAGTCAACCCCAACGAAGCTGTGTGTATTATTTGCAAGAAGACTGTTGTGGCAAAAGAGGGTAACACATCAAACCTCCGTTCACACCTCAAAGTACACCACCCTATAACTGCATCAAAACTGAAGCCATCGTCATCAAGGAGCAACGTTACCGCAGCCAAGTCGACAACGGGTCAACCAACAATATCGGGTGCTTTTGCAAAATCAATAAAATACAAAAAAGATAGCGACAAGTGGAAAACGTGCACAGAGGCAGTAACCAGATATATTGCTAAATATATGGTATCATTTCATACCGTTGAGAAACATGCTTTCCGCGATATGGTCAACACGTTGGATCCCCAGTATGAATTACCAGGACGAAAATATTTCTCACAAAAAGCAATACCCAACTTGTACAATAAAGTTCGGGAAGAAGTGAAATCGCTTGTGATGGGGGCAGGCAACTATGCGTTGACAACAGACATGTGGTCATCACAAAACATGGTACCCTACATGTCTTTGACGGCGCACTTCATAACGTCCGACTGGGAACTGGGATCAAAATGCCTTCAAACCAGCTTTTTCCCAGAAAATCACACAGCCGACAACATCAGTGAAGCCCTCAGCGATGCACTCACAGATTGGGGTTTGGATGATAATAAACTGTCGGCCATAACCACCGACAACGCAGCAAACATCCAGGCTGCAGTAACAAAAAACCTTAAGTGGCCGTGGCTCAATTGTTTTGGGCACAACCTTAACCTGGCCGTAACCAATTCACTGGCAGACCAGAAGAATAAGACCGATAGGGCATTTGGAGTATGCCGGACCATCATAGCCGCCTTCTCCCACAGCTGGCCACGAAAGAGGGAACTAACGAAAAAGCAGCAAGAGTTGGGACTACCTGAGCATAGTCTCATAACTGTAAGCTTAGTTGGCAAATAATTATTCTATCCAAATTATAGGCTATCCTGTCTTTTGCTTAGGTTAGGTAAATAAGGATACACCTCTATTAGTTATTAATAATTATAATTTATAGCTTGCCTTACATGCTTGCTTGCTGTAACTATAAATGCTTCTATTATTAGCGTTTATTATTATTATTATTATTATTTTCGGCCATTATTAAATATGATACTATATTTCCATGTGCAGGACTGCCCTACTCGCTGGGGTTCGAAGCAACAAATGATTGCTCTGATAATTGAGCAAGCTCGAGCCATTCGACAGGTGCTGGCAGATGACAGACGGGCAACAAACCACCTGACATGGCAAGACATTGATGTCCTTAAAGCGGTCAACGCGGGACTGGAACCAGTGAGCACATTCACAGATGCGCTGTCGGGTGAAGCCGTGTGTGACCAGCTCATCCATCCTCCCCATTCTACAACTCCTAAAGGAGGACATTCTGGCTCCATCGGAAAGTGATGTGGAGTTAACCGCTCAGCTGAAGTCGGGGATGTTGGCAAAGCTGGACGCCAAATATGACAATGCCTCTGTGCAAAAACTGCTGCGAAACTGCACCTTTGTAGACCCCCGCTACCGTGAATATTACAGCAATGATGTGGATGAGACAAAACGGGAGATTGAGACGGATGATAGTGCTGGGAAGGAGTCAAGTTCAAATCAGAGTGGAGGAAGGAGAGAGTGCGCAACAAGATGCGGGAGAAGAGCAGCCCGCCAAGAAGAAGAAAGCCACGTTGGCCAGTCTGCTGGCAAGAAGAGCGGTTGCAGCGAGACCAGTCCTCACTGTAGTGGAGCGAGCACACGCAGAGCTGGTCGTGTACACACAGGAGGACACAATCGACACGGGGGAAAACCCACTTCAGTGGTGGAAGTTAAACGAGACACGTTTACCGTTGCTGTCCATGGTGGCGCGCAAATACCTCTGCATATGTGCGTCAAGTGCAGCGTCTGAACGTATTTTCAGCACCGCAGGGAACACGGTGACACCCCAACGCGCACAACTAAAGCCAGAGAAAGTGAATATGCTTGTCTTTTTAGCAAAGAACCTATAGGTTGAGGACAGGTCCGCGAGATAAATGTGAAATTGATTAGCCATTTCATATTCGGCTAGACGGCTACAGTACAAACCATATGCCATGCTTGTAGGCTTATTACAGGTTTTTTGTTGAAGTTATTATATTAATCCTTTTTAGTTAAGCTGTCCTCCTTATAGCCTAAATTATTTTAAGTTTTATAAAAAGTTTATTCCCCTTATTTTCATTCTCCGTTGAGAACATTTATGCCATTTATTTATTGTTTTCATATTTAATTAGGGCCTAAGTTTAAGTTATTCAGCCTTTTTATTTGTATAGGCTGGCCCTATTTTTCTATATTGTTCAGCCAAAAGTGCCATTTGTACTATTTTCTGCCCTTATGCAAGTCATTTTCATTCTCTGTTGAGAAGAACATTTATGCCATTTATTTATCGTTTTCATATTTAATTAGAGCCTAAGTTTAAGTTATCCGTTGAGAGCATTTGTGTGCATGTGTGTAAATAAAGTTATCTGAAACATATAGAAGTTGTAACTGTTTTATTGATGGAGAAATTACGAATGTATTACAACGGGGACAAATTTAAAATGAAACTAATTTATTACAACAGGGATGATTTAAGAAAGACCTATATTATTATTATGTACACTGTGCATTATGTAACAATTTAAATATATCACCAAATACATTTACGTTATTCTATAATGTATTTAATTGCACTTTAGCGACAAACTCTGTTTCCTAATGATTGATTGGCTATTGTGAGTCATGTGAGCAGTGGCGAATCCTTGTGGAAGCCAACGGAAGCCATGCCTCCCTATAAATTTCATATCAAATTATGAAATATGAAGAATTTTTTTTTTTTTTTTTTTTTTTTTTTAATATAGTTTACATTCATTTTCATCTGTGCATCTGTGTTTTTTTTTTTTTTTTTTATGTCTCCCTCTTCTCCTTCTCACTCCCTCTAACACACTGTCAGACTGTGCTCACTACTGCAGCTAGTATAGGAGAGAGGCAGTGGGTAGGTCTCTTTCTCCAGGCTTCCAGCATTATAGAGTGAGTCCAAACTCCAAATCCGATCCTAGCCAATCAGATTCGAGCTGACTGCCACTGTGCCACACCCTAAAAGTTTAAAACGGAGCTGGGAGGAAAACGTTCAGCATATTTTCCACCTGGAGGCGGGGCAGGTCAGAAGTTCACGTTTCCACCTGACTACCTAACGTGACATCCCATTAGTAGAATAAAACTGTCTGGCGTCACTCAGTCTAGTAGTCTACTACAGTGCCATTGTAAGAAAAAACACCATAATGGCAGATCTAGATAATAATATAGTAGATTATTTAGTCACTCATGACTTCACAAAGTTGCCTTTCGAAAAACAGCTAGACATAAAGCGTAAAGGAAGGCCTACACCACAGATGTGTATTGTTCAGCCAAGGGTTGGGAAGGGACAACGCAAATTTAATGCACAGAACTACACCAGAACCGAGTGGCTAACAGGTTCTGCTACCACGGGACATCTATTCTGCTGGAGCTGCCTGCTATTTGAAATTGACAGAGGACTGAACAATCCCTGGTCCACCACAGGATATGCAGACCTCGCCAATCTGACCAGGTCCATTGACCGGCACGGAAAATCGAAATCACACATCACTGCGAGCCTGAAGCTACAACTTTTTGGTAAAGTCAGGATCGACAAGGCTCTCTCCCAGGCGGCAGTGGTTAGTGTTGCAAAATTCAACACCCAAGTGACAAAAAACAGAGACATTTTGAGGAAGCTCATAACGGCTGTTACATATTTGGGGAGGCAGGAACAGGCGTTCAGAGGACACGACGAGTCGGCAACAAGCCTCAACAGAGGCAATTTTGTCGAACTAATAAATGCATTTGCGGAGTTTGACACTGCCATGGCAGAACATCTCGGGTCCTCAACGGTGTTCACGGGGATGTCATCCACCATCCAAAATGAAATAATTAAAAGCATCGCAGACGTCATACAAAGAGAGATAGATGGCGAAATCAATTCGGCGCCATTTATATCTGTTCAAGTGGATGACACCACAGACATTTCATGTAAATGCCAGCTGTCGGTCATAGTACGGTATGTAAATGTTAAGGGTGTTATCTGTGAGAGGTTCTTGGGGTTTATCGACGTGAGCGCCGAGAGAAATGCAGCGGCACTCACTGCTGTTGTCATGGAAACCATAGGCAGATACAACCCAGCAGCCAAACTGATCTGTCAGACATATGATGGGGCAAGCTGTATGAGTGGGCAGCGAGGTGGTGTCCAGGCTCTTGTGAAAATCCAGTGTCCATATGCCCTCTTCATTCATTGTTATGCCCATAAATTAAATTTGGTTTTAGCTCAGGGGGTTAGCAATATCCAAGATGTGAAAGTGTTTTTGCAGCTGTTGACAGCTTTCATAACTTTTTTACCCGGTCATGCAAAAAAACAGCTATGCTGACCGAGGTTGACAACAGCATTCGGGTACCAGGTGGTTGTGCCACACAGTGGAATTTCAAAAGCAGAGCAGTGCATGCTATACATGAAGGCCAAAGATCACTGGATATTGTTTTTGATAGGATCATTGCTGAGCCTGGTTGGGACAACGAGTCAATCTCCCAGAGCGGAGCTCTTAAACAAAAACTGAACGAGTTCATGTTTATTTTTTTACTTGGGGTTTTCCAGGCCATTTTTGGCATAACAGAACCACTGTTTCAGGCTCTACAGAGCAAGTCTCTGGATGTGAGGAATGCCTGTGTACGAGTGCAGAGTACACAAGATGCTTTGAAGGCTATACGAAGTACCACAAAGTTCCAAGCGATATATGACGACACTGTCCAGACAGTAGGACATGAAGACCAAAGACGGAAAAGATGTCGCCGTGGATGGGATGACTATGAGTCAGGACTCAACCCTCACGCTGACAACAACCCAGGCCCCCAGGACCATTACAGGCGACTGTACTATGAAGTGATCGATGGAATCACACTTCACATGGGAGAGAGATTTGCAGATATGAAGAACCTGCTCTTTTTCCGTCTCGTGGACCACAACCTATTCCCCATGTTCTTCCAGGAGTTTCCTGCCGGGGATTTCACACAGCTGCTCCAGGCCTACCCAAAGATCTTTGACGACCAGAGGATAAAAAATGAGTTACAGGTTGTCTATGCTGATGCCTCCTTCCACAAACCACCAGGTGAGCTGCTGCAATCACTTGTTAAAGATGAACTGTTCAACTCCTTACCCGAGATATGCAAACTCCTGAAACTGATGCTCACCATTCCCGTGACAAGTACATCAGCTGAAAGGTCCTTCTCCTGTCTGAAACGTGTCAAAACCTACCTACGCAACAGCTGTGGACAAGACAGACTCACACATTTGGCCAAAATGTCGATGGAAGCGTCTGTGCTGCATGAACTAAAGACCCGTGAAGTGTTCTATGAGAGAGTTATTGACTGTTTTGCCAACATGAAGGAGAGAAGGATACCATTCCTCTACAAATAGGATGGGTGAGTGATTACCTTTTAAATTAAAAACACACACACACCTGTAACAGACATATAAAATCAGTTTTTTACATTAGGATCTATAACATCCCAACAGGCCACCGTGTTTATGGTTTGATTCAGCTTTAAAAATAGACAATAATAAAAAGAGTAAGATAGAATAGACAGAGTAAAATAGTGCAGTGCAATAAGTAGTAGAATAGAATAGACACGAAATTAGCACATAAAGTGCAGACATATAAAATCAGTTTTTTACATTAGGATCTATAACATCCCAACAGGCCACCTTGTTTATGGTTTGATTCAACTTTAAAAATAGACAATAATAAAAAGAGTAAGATAGAATAGACAGAGTAAAATAGTGCAGTGCAATAAGTAGTAGAATAGAATAGACACGAAATGAGCACATAAAGTGCAGACATATAAAAACATTTTTTTTTACAGTGAAAGACGGCGGAAGCCACCATGCAAGGTGCCACCCTGCTCATCGACTGATCGACAGCAATTAGGGGTTACGTGTCTTGCTCAAGGACACTTATTAGACACGTTGCCCGGGAGCAGGAATCAAATTGAGAACCTCTGGATTACCAGATGACTGATCTACCTGCTGAGCTACTGTATATATGTATATTTATGTAAATTGACTGTAAAATGACTGTACATTGGAGGTGAACTGTTATCCATATCCCTTCACTGTGGATTACAAGTGTGCTTTATCATCAACTGGTGGATGGCAGTCTACTAGTTGTGCCTAGTCCGTCTCAAAATCCATTAGGAGAAACCACACAGGACAGGGATTTGTTGGGATTCAGTGATTGAATGACTGACGAAATGAATGGATAATTTTGTCTGGGTAGAGATTTTCTTGTGGAAACCATAATGACAAATGTTATGGCATATACACTACTGTAGGTCCCTTAATTCATCCTGCCTTATCAAACATAATTGATGATGTAGCAGGACATGACAAATACAATTTTGTTGGTACATTTCCAGTAGGCTATATCTGTTTCTTTGCCTGCTCGAGGACAAGAGCATAGCACATATTGTCACCATATGTATTAGTATGCAAAACCATACATGCCTTTGATTAAAATCTTTTAATTACCAAAATAAAAAGTTCCAACATTCCCAAATACAAAGACCAGACCTTGCACTGCCTTTCAAGGGAAAGTGCAACCTGCTCAGCTACTGTGGTTATGATTGTATGGGACATCTTTTCTGTAATAGCAGCAATGTTGACTTGTTGTGAGTACAGTACAGTAGTGCTTGATGTTTTTAATGAGCAGGAAATGGGAGGAGGAATTGGAGGAAACTGGATTATGTATGTCAGGATCAAGGAAGGAAGGGGAACAACATGTCAAACCTAGTGCCAGAGGCATATTGTCATGCTCCGTTTCTCCAAGATGGACAAACGCTTCAAGCAAACCAATGCAGTTAGAACACATTTCAAACCATTTAAAAACAGTAAAACACAATTCTTTAGTAATCAACTAACTCAATCCAAGGAAGGACATTTCAAGAAGACAGGGTTGTAGGGAGCAAGTGAGTTATCCTTTGTGCTCTTAATTGTTCTGATTGTCTCATGTGATGTTTCTGTATTTATGAACGCACTATGACACTTGTGAATGTAACATCTCGACGACACTGTAGACTGTACATGAGTTTAACTACTCAGTGTATTTATTTATCGAGTATAAATACAGATTGAATGAAAGTCTATACTGTTCAGTTAAACTGGTGGCCTAAGTCTATACTGTTCATTTTAATGCTTGTCCAACCTCCTCTTGCCAAGTTATTGAATGTAATGTTCCAGAGTACTATTGACCTATATATATTATGCTAGTGAGTTTGAGAAAATTAGATTTTGCTGCTGTTTTTGTTCTGATGTTACCAGAAGCTGTTGTAACAATGTTCAGAAGTCATTTGTTTTTATTGTGATTTCATTGTGACTGCCGTCGTGCTGCCTGTCACTGAAATAAATATGTTTGGAAAGTCAGAAATGGTCATTTTCATCTAAAGGAGAGTACAGATTAAGGGAATGATGCGATCTGAAAAGTCAGTGTAGTAGTAAGGTTACACATCGTCTCCATCTGGTGGTAAGCCTACGGTACTTCATAGTGCTAGTACATTTATGTGGAACCGCGTCTATTAGTTCACTTCTGCCATAGCAAGCTACCTTCGTAATAAAAATAATGTAATATATTTGACAGCACAGAGTGACAGACAGCAATGCAAATGTGACCTTGCATAGTGGCATGGCTAAATTTAGTAACTGGTGAATCAAGTGTGACTGAAATAAACACCGGTCGTCGCTGGGCGGTGCTAGCTGGCTAACTAGCTAACGTTAGTTTGTGTCATAACGTTAGCGTCAAAACGAATGGTTTGGCGTCAAGTTATTTATATTTGACATTAGCTATAGAATATTCTGATTCTAGCTCACTAGATCACTCATTCACGTTAAACTGTCCCCCGTTTGCGTATAGCTTGCTTGCTAGCTAAGGTAACATACATAATGTGATCTGGTGTCTGGTGGATGTAAACAAAACGACACCTCGCTGGACTACTTCCGGTTCCGGGTTAACAAAACAGGTTGTCAAAATAAATCGAGACCATGGAATAGTAGTTAGCTGTATGTTTACACTTGAAATGTGTATTTTTATTTAGTGTGCATTTTAATTTTGTCACAATATTATTTGGCTTAAATATATATATATATTTAAAAAAAAAACAATAAAAAAAAATTTTATATAAAAAAAATTGGCTTCCCCAGATATTTTACCCACGCGACGCCACTGCATGTGAGGAGAACACAGCAGCGTCACACTAACCTACCTGTATTCATTTCCGAGCAGCTGCTAAAGCTTAAGCAATAATAATATTAATAATATGATGTTATTGAACGATGAAGCGTCGAAGTTAACCACCGTCACTCCAGCCCACGATGAGCTCTCGCATTTGGACAATTAAAGGACTGCAGTCTGTTTGGATTTAAGCAAAACCCTCGGGCCATGAGTCGACTCGCCACCAGTGACTTCATCGAGCACAACGAGACTACGAGAGACGGAGGCACTTCTTTGGGAATGTAATATAAAACGGGGTGAGTGAGTGTTGACATTTTTTTATCCTAATGCAACTGGCTCACGTTGATGCATGGTGCCGGGCTGCCGGCCGGGCTAACTAGCTACCGTTAACTCACGTCGATACCTGGATGGTGCCGGCAGGCGGCAGTGGCTACCTTCTGTGATTTGTTTACCTCGAGGTTTCAGGTCGAAAGAACGTCTCAACGTGTTTCAATTTAAGCAAGCGTTATGTATGGTGATAATAACAAGTATATATTTAGCTGCGCCGCAGCTAAACAACCAGACTAAAACATATTTACAACCCACAGACAGGGGAACACAAGACTAACAAAGTGGAGACAACAATGACAATACAGACAATAAACATAACTGGCAGTAAATAATAATAAGTTGGTGTGTGAGCTGATGCCAGATCTGCATCAGCCCACCGGTTGGTAATGTTATGTTATGAGGGTTATTGATGGGGAGTTGTGAATGTCTGGGTCCTGGTCCGGAGGAAGCGTGTGACAGAATCAGTCTTCCATGTTTTCCCCACAGTCAAGAATGGAGTATGAACCTAATGTGCTTCACCCTCCCAGAACAAATGACCAAGGTGGTGCACAACCACTACAGAATACATTTAAGAATGCCAATGGAGCTGCCAAGAAAAGGCAGCAGCAAACCACTAACATAGTCTACAATAAAGGAACATCCGTCCGTTTTCTTGCTTCTCTCACCAATCTTCTGAAAGGCGTCACTGAGCCTGTTCTTGCCCTGCACCAGTTGCAACGTAGGTGACTGAGGGAAGTGCCGTATGTGTCTGTTAGTCTGTTTGTCTCTGTGTCGGGGCTTCACCAGACAAAGGTTGCTAAAGATGAGTAACTAGGGAAGTGCCGCGCAGTAAGTGTCGTCTATCAATATGACGTTATTGTGGAGCGCATATGATAGACCAGGTAGTATTTTGTTATTTTGTTAGTTTGTTTAAGTCACTTGTTATTGAGATGTCACCTCTGCACCGTGGATGGCCGGCAAATAAAACAACACCAAGATCATTTTTCCGACTACGCCATCATTTGTGTGACTTTGGAGGGGAGAGGAGAAGGACCCCGTCACAAAGCGTGACACACTTCAATTATCCGCAATATCTCAAACAGTATATGGACCCTTTCACCTCTAGACATCAACTGAGACACTGTGCACAGCTATTTTTTTTTAAAGTTCCAACAAATGTAACTACCTCAGGCCCCGTTTAGACAAGCGTTTTGTGAACAGAAACCGCAAAAGTCATCTTGCGGTTTCACTTTTAATTTTACGTTTAGACGAGCGTTTTGGGGTGGAATTCTCCGTGCAGACGACGCTGTAACGACGAAGCCTCGCTGTCACACGATTGGCGCATATGTCACATGACGTGCTGTGAAGACCCGCCCTACTCTGCCTCTGATTCGCAGACTGTGGATGGGGAATGTGATTGGGTCAAAGCAGAGTCACTCACAGACAGTGGGTCCACTCACGCCGCGGGACAGATTCTTGTGTATTTAACCCTTTCACTGCCACACGACAGCCGGTTGTGTGATAGTAAAGGGTTAACCTTCTGTCGTGTGGTAGTGAAAGGGTTAAAAGTACTGCCAATGTAGCCTTCGGGTGATCTCCGTTGACATACTTGCTTTGTTTACGTCTCGGCTACTGGCGCATACCTGCTACCTGTGACGTAAGCAGTACGCGCGACCAGAGCCGTGACAACCCTTTCGTCATCGTTTTAACAGATTTATACGGTTTAACAGTTTAGACGAGAGAGCAAAGCTTTTGCGTTTCTAGGAATTCCACCCTGGAAGGTAGTCTCACTTTTTTGCGGTTTCACCCGTAAAAACGCTGTTTCTGTATAAACGAAAGGCACATCCGCGATTCACCTGCTAGCGTTTCCGTCTAAACAGGGCCTCAGTTGGCAAAAAATCATTCATGTTCAAAGATCCATCTGACTGGAATAATCTTCCAGTTCATATTCGAGCTATAACATCCTCACAACTGTTTAAAACTGCGCTGTCCTCTCACCTTGAGATTACTTGTTCATGTTTCCACCAATAATATTATAACAGATCTTTGATGCAATCACTTGAATATGTGCTCTGTGTTTTGTTGTTTGTTTGTCTTATGTTCCTCTTGTTTGATGTTGTTTGAACCTGTTTATTATTAATTTGATCTTGTTTTGTGTTTGGTTTTTGTTTGTTTCTTTTGTTTTGTTATGTTTAATACATAATAATTTATGTATTTTGTAAACTGTGGACCCCCTTGAAAACGAGATGGTTCATCTCAAGGGGTAATTCCAAATAAAGAATGTCAATAGCAAGTGATACAAATTCTGAATGAATTTACTTGGATGAGGAAATGGAGAGATGGAGAGCTTTTTTCTTGGCACACGGTTTACCCGGATTTTTAGAAAATTTGGACCTGTACTACAAAAGACTTCAGGCTATGGATTTGCGGTGTTTTCCAGCTTATACAAAAAATATATATTATTTTGGAATATTACAACTACTACACAAAAAAGTTCAACTCAAGTTCAGCCCTATGTTACTCATTAGCACTAAAGGTGATTTTTCTTTATTGTGTAAGAAACTTCAGAATGTTATCTTTCAAAAGAGACCAGGCTTATGCATGTGCTATAAGCATAAAGTATAAAGATAAGCTTTGCAAAGAAAGAATACAGTCCTCAAGTTCAAGTTAAAAAAAAATGCCCGCTTTTCTGGGCGCATGTTATGTGGTTAAATTTGGGATATTGCAACCACTACAGAAAAATGTGAGTACACAAGTTCAACTCATGTTCAGACCTATGCTACTCTATTTCATTAGCACTAAAAGTGATTTTCCTTTTTGCATTAGTAACTTCAGAATGTTATCTTTCAAAATAGACCAGGCTTATGCATGTGCTATAAGCATAACGTATAAAGATACGCTTTGCAAAAAAAGTATGCAGTCCTCAAGTTCAAGTAAAAAAAAGATTGTCACTTTTCTGGGTGCATGAACATCAATGAGGTTGAGGTTAAAACAATAAGGCATCTTTGAGTAGAGATTCAAGAGGTTCAAGAGGTTTATTCATCACATACATACACAAGACATATAGTGAAATGAAGGTGGCCATGCCCGCTTTGATTGTGCAAAGTATCATTAAGTACTGTATCTCGAGGCTGGGGCCAGCATGTTCTCTTTTTTGGAAATCAAAATATGGTCACCCTAGGCCGCTAGCCTGTAAAAAAATAAACAGGGGAGGAGTAGGGGGGGTAAAATAATGTGTGTGCGTGCATGTGTATGCAAACAGATGCGTGTGTCTAGGTGCGAGTATGAAGATGAATGAGTGCTTGTATGTTACAAAGGAAATAGTCCTATGATCAATCAAATGGAAGTCGATTCTTGAGTATGAAAGGTGAACTGGTGAGAAGAATGAAAACGGTCTGGTAGTGGGATTGGAGTGTCTCCACGCATGATTTTTAAGTGTAAACTTGAAGCACACACATGATTTTTAAGTGTAAACTTGAAGCACACACATGATTTTTAAGTGTAAACTTGAAGCACACATGATTTTTAAGTGTAAACTTGAAGCGCACACATTTTAACCAAAACCTGTAGTTAACACTTTCATTGCCAGCCATGCGGTGCGCCTTACCCCCCTTGAATGCCACCACCCACTTCAATGATAGAGCTCTCATATTTGCAAACGCATAAACTATGTCTTAAATTATGGCTGTGTCTAATCTGGCCGTCGCTTATCAATGACTTGTTTGCAGTCAACATTGTGGAAACGGATTGTTTTTTTAATCGGTTCATTTCCGTTTTATACCATTTTGAAAAACAATTTTTTTTAAGTTTCGGGAAAATATAAAGATTCCGTGATCATTTTTCCCTTTACTGGAATATTCTGGAATACACAAAAAACGTTTTTCGGCCTATTTATGAATCGTTTTCAAATAAACGCTAGATTATCGATAGTATATGTGTACTTATGCACGCTATAGAAGCGAGCTGAAAAATCGATTATCTCATTTCCTGATCAGCACACACACACGCACACACATAGGGCACACGTTGATATCTCTGTGAAAAAAGCTCTGATTATCCTAAGACTGGTAAAATAGATTCCTTACCTCAGATCAGATGTTCTCCAAAAAGCTTATTCCAATTCCTGATCGCCATTCCAAATACCGATCGTGTTTATTGATCCAACGCTGGGTACTGGAAATATGTATTCCACGCTGTTCTGGGGCTCCACAATGAATCCGATCCTCTCGGGTGACTTGCCTGAGAAGTAAAATGTGGAAGCAGGATTTTTTCCCCCCATGTGTTTCATTCAATCCTTTCCAAAGGGGTGCAGTACCACAGAGAGACGATAGGGGGCGGTATTTTCCCAATGGAGCTCAGAGAGAGTTTGCAGCACTAACGTGAGGCTAGATTGATGAAATATGAATTCAAATCGCTAATTAAAAAAAACTAGATCTCTCGTCGTTGGCAATGAACGGTCGGCATGAACAAACGAGTTATCTCGTCGTTGGCATTGAAAGTGTTAAATTCCCAAGTCCTTTACATCCCTCTCTCTCCTAGGCTGTTTGTGTTTCTCTCTCTCACTATCTCTCTCTAATGACAGGATGGGGTTCAGGTGTGCTGTTGGGTCAGTCTCCCAGCTGTTAATCATCACCTCATCAATTCCTCTCTAGTCCATTAACCACTTCGTTGCCAGTTCGTAATCTCTGTCTCACAGTGAGCACTGAGCACGCTACCAGCCTTTTCTGTATTTCATTCCTATCTGGTATTTACAGAAATGTTGCCTTTTTGCATTTGTGTTTTTTGATCGTATTCTCCTATGTGCTTCTGTCGCAGTCTGTGTGCGTGTTTTGACGATAATAAAATCAACAACCGTTTCTATCACCAACTGTATCTAATTTGAAATGACGTGAAGTTCTCTGGCTGAGGGATGTGCGGTTGTTGACCATTATCTTCTAATTAACAAAAGCTTTTACTATACAATCAAAAGTGCACTTTAATCATAACAAACGCATAGAGCAGGCGAGGTAGCCTAATTGTCTGGTTAGGCGTGTTCTGTTCCGCAATGCTTCACAGGAAACCGCTAAAAGAATGTCTATTAAGACTGAGAACGTCTTCACTTAGTCAAACAGTCTGACCACCTCCGGATCATCAGACTATGAGTCATAAATGCTAATTGAATAACATCGATTTCCAAAGGAGCCTACATGGAACAACTGCCCTGGCGTGCTCATTAAAAACAAGAGTGGGGAAATTGACCCATTGCTATTTCTATATATTTTTTTTTGGTCTACTTTTTCTCCCCATTTTCTATTTTTCTCCCATCCCAATTTCGTATTATCCAATTCTACCCTCCCCTGTCTCGAACGTTGTTAGACCATGCCTCCCACTGGTCGGCTGCAATGTGGACGAAGCCTTGCATCACGTCTCCCCTCCGGTACACGAGGAGGCAACCGTCGCATCTTTTCACCTGCACAGCGCGATCTCTCAGCGGCGAGGAGTAACGCGTGGGAGGCTCACGCTGCCCCCGTTGCTTCCTGATTCTGCTGTACAGGCGCACCAAACTACCTGTAGGAGTCGCTGTCCACAACGTCCGATCCCCACCCACCGGCTTTCCCACCCCCTAATACTGCCAATTGTCTTAGTATGAACGACCAGCCAAGCCGGAAGCAACGCAGAGAGCTGGGCTCGAACCCAGCATCTCCTGCGTTGGTGGCGAGCGCCTTGCCCACTGCGCCACTTAGCCGCCCTTGCTATTTCTATTTCTCTCCCTCTATATCACACTCCTATCTCTCTCACTCATCTATCCATCTCTCTCACTCATCTCTATGTCTCTCACTCATCTCTCTCACTCCTTTATCTCTTTTTCACTCCTTCAGTCTTGTTGTTTTTCTGTTCCTCCTGGACTAATTAAACCCCAGATACAGTAACATGATTACATTTCCTCAAATCCCCCAAAGAAATGCAAGCTCCACTAAACACTGGGCACCAATGGGTACGGAGTCCAATTCATTGTAATCATAAAATGAAGCTTTTGTAAATGGAGTAAAGGAATATTATACAAAAAATTGCACAAGTAATGTAAGAGGGTGAACATGTAACAATGTTGCTGCATTGGGAAGTACATTTCTCCCTCTCTCTCTCACTCCTCTTTCTCCCTCTCTCTCTAGCTCCACTAAACACTGGGCACCAGTGGGTCCAATCCATTGTAATCATAAAACTACGATTTTTTTTGCCAGGGCTGGAGTCTTCTGAGCCCACCGTGGCTAATGCAGTGGCTGAAAGAGCCTCCAGAGAGTTACCGCCAACCAAACGCCAGGCACTCAGCCAGCAATGCATCGAGATACGCCGCAAAGAACACGACTGATGCGTGAGATAGGCTGTCAATGGGGGAATAATGAAACAACTGCCCAAAACAATGTAATAGCAGCCCTAATCTTACCAATTCAGACTCTCTCTCGCTCTCTATCAGAGTTGAAAAGGGCTTCCAATTACATGGTAGCATGGGTTGGGTAACAACAACACACTGTGCCATCAGGAGGATTGACCATCAGAGTGAGAGAGAGAGACTTTTAAGTTTTAACAAGCCTTTATTGTGCACTTGCAACTTGTACACGAATACACATTAACACATTAGCCAAGGGTGGAAATAAACTCATTTAATTCACTCTCGTTACTGTAATTGAGTAGCTTTTTTGTGTAATGTAACTTATTGTAACAGTATTGTAAAGTAATCAGAAAGTAAATCTGCAGAGCTAAATCCAACCGAACTCCCATCATCTCGGATTAAGCTGAATATGGATCCTAGGCCATTTTGATTTGATTTGATTTGATCTTTATTTATCTTGAACAACCATAAACACACAAACTCCAAAAAATAAAAAATCTAATTAAAACTAAATAAAATACAATGATTCCCTGGTCACTTCTTAGCAATCAAGGGATCACATCAGCTTTAAGTACTGTAGGTACTCAAATGTATGAGCTAACATTAGCCAGGAAGCCATGATCCATCTCACTGATGATTTGTGGTTAGCCTGATTGTCTAGCTAGCTCACTGTGCTATAATAATGAGCTTGCTAGTTTGCCAGATAGTGAACATTTTATTAAAAAAATTACCTTTCAGATCAAATAACATGGATTTTAGACTAAAATCGACAAGTGGAATGTAAAGGTCTATTTCCAGACACCCAGCATAGGCTATTAAAGCATTTGTGTGCAATACAGGACAGTGGCTCAGGAGGTACAGCGGCTGGTAATTGGAAGGTTCCCTGTTCGATTCCCACTCATCCTGGTGTAACGGTCTCTTAACACATTGAGTGCCAGCAGGGGGCGCCAGATTTAGCGCTTGAATGCCAGCCTTTTTGGACTGATTTTCCGATGTTTCATGATTTTCGCGGAGATATTTCTATATTCTATATTATGGCTATGTGTCTAATACGCCCGTCGCTTATCAATGACTTGCTTGCAGTCAACATGTACAAAACGGATAGTTTTTTCATCTGTACATTTCCGTTTTGAAAAACGAAAGTTTTTGAAAATTTCCAGAAAGAAATGAAGATTCTGTGATAATAGCTCTTTAGTGGAATACACAAAACACGTTGTAATTTTTGAATTATGAATCGGTTTCAAATAAACGCTAGATTATCGATAGTATATGTGTACTTATGCACGCTAGAGAAGTGGGCTGAAAAATCGATTATCTATTTCCTGGTCAGCGCTAACGTCATACACGCACACACACACAGACACGTTGAGATATATGTGAAAAATACATCTGATTACCCCAAGACTGGTAACATAAATTCCTTACCTCACATCAGATGTTCTGCAAAAAGATTATTCCAATTCCTGATCGCTATTCCAAATATCGATCGCGTTTATTGATCCAACGTTAGGTACTCGAAACACATATTCCACGCTGTTCTGAGGGTCCCCAATGAATCCGATCGGCTCGGGTTACATGCCTGAGAAGTAAAATGTGGAATCCGGATTTTTTTTCTCTCATACATTTTCATTGAGTCCAATCCAATGGGTGCATTACCATCCGGGAGACGATAGGGGGCTGTATTTTCCCTGTTTGAGCTCATAGACAGTCCCAATGGTAACGTGAGGCTAGATTGATGAAAAAAGAATGGATATCGCTAATAAAAGCAATAACGATTAAATAATGATATTTCTCGTCATTGGCACTCAACGCATGGCATGAAATAACAAGATTTCTCGTGGCTGGCACTCTGAATGCCCAAAATGAGATATCTCATGTTATCAGCCCGCCCCCTGAATGCCCACGACGAGAAATATCGTTTTCTTTTTTTATTAGCGATCTGAATTCATATTTCATCAACCGAGTCTACCGTTGGTAAACCAGCTCCACCAGGCGCTCAGATGTGGAAAAAAGCGCCCCCTATCGTCTCCCAGATGGTAATGCACCCTTTTGGAATGGACTCAATGAAAATGGATGAGAAAAAAAAACTCCGGAATCCACATTTTACTTCTCACGCATGTAACCGGAGCCGATCAGATTCATTGTAGACCCTCAGAACAGCGTGTAATATGTCTTTACAGTACGTAGCATTGGATCAATAAAATGATAGATTTTTGGAATGGCGATCAGGATTTGGAATAATCTTTTTGGATACCATCTGATCTCAGGTAAGGAATCTATTTTACCAGTCTTAGGATAATCAGACCTGTTTTCACGGAGATATAAGCTTTTCCCCTATATGTGATATGGCTGTTTGACTGTGCGAGCGATCAGGAACTAAGAGAATCGATTTTCAGCTTGCGGCACCAGCGTGCATACGTACACATATACTATCGATAATCTAGCGTTTTTTTGAAAACTATTCATAAATAGGCCGAAAAATTACAACGTTCTAGAATATTACAGTACAGGGCGTTTATCACGGATTCTTTTTTTCCCCTTGAAAACAAGGGCTTTTCAAAATGCTATAAAACGGAAATGAACCGATAAAAAAACAATCCGCTTCGACAATGTTGACTGGAAAATGAGTCATTGATAAGCGACGGGCAGATTAGACACATAGCCATAATTTAAAACATAGATTAGGTGATATTAACACTTTCTCCACCAAGAACGCCTAAACTCGTCATTCCCCGCCATGCTCATTCTGCCAATGACGCCGTAACACGTCATTGAGATCAATATTTCAAAAATCTGTGATCGCAATCATATTTCTCCCCCGGAGACTTGAGATCTACTGTTGATCCCCTCTCAACTCTCCAACGGTTTAAGAGCGCCATCTGGTGGCGGATCGCCCAAACCGGAAACGGAAACTGGTGCTCATTCCAATTCGGTCTGATCACTCGCTAATAGTCTCGGGACACGAGCTAGACACAATGGATAGCAATCCGTTACCAATAACTCGATAAACAACATGATTTGGACGTATATACTATTATACAACCTGGAGATGGATCGCATATAGATGAATCATCTAACGTTGGCCACGGAATTATAAACGCCCCCCCCCCCCCCCCCCCCCCCCCCCCCCCATCCGGTCAACATCAGATGATAAGTAGTAACTTCTAGAAGCACGTCCATTTGAATTTTTTTATCTCGCTCCGATCGCTATCAAACTGTATACAATCATCAATATAATGCATTTAGGGCTATAAATCACGTTCTGGAGAAAGCTGCAGAAAACGATAAAAACATATTTGTACTTTAGACCGTATGTGAATGAAAAAGTATAACGTTGCTACACCCTGAACAATAGCTACTTGATGTTGAATGGGCCATAGTAATGTCAATTTAGCAATACAATTTAAAAAGTTATAGCCCTGCAAAGAAGGGGAAATTCTCCATAGACAAATAGAGCTGGCGTAGGATGGTTTAGGATGGATATAAGCCTGGCGAAGAAAATGTTAATGCTAACATTGAAGTGGATGGTGGGCATTCAAGCACTAAATGTGCGCCCCCTGCTGGGCACTGAACATGTTAATGTGCCTATTCTATTTCTGTGTTGTTTGGTTGCAGTGCCATGTTTGGTCACTGGGTGGCGCTCCATTGTTTGTGCCTAATGTAGCTACAGGTTTGTGTTATTTAACCTGAGCCAGTGTTTTCACTTCCTGCTTCACCTGACGTCTGACAGCAGCGTCAAGCATCAACTTGTCATATTATTAGTTATCTAGTAACGATGTGGCTAGTGTTGTGATCACCCTTTTATTTATATAGTTTTGTACGTTGTATAGTAAGTCATAATTTTTTATATTGTTGTTAATTAATAAACTGGTATGTACAGAATCCCAAAAGCGACAACGTCTGGTAAGCTATCCTGGTGCTAATCTTTTCAACTGACAAGTTGACGTTCACACAGCCAGACACCGTTACAAGTGGTGCCCGAACACCAAGAGCCAAGAGGTCGGCCAGAGAGGATTCAGCTCCACATTCCTCTACCTGAAATAGAGGTGATCCGTCTACACCCATTCCACAGAGAGAGGAGGAGAAGGTTTATGCTAGAGGTAGAAACCTGAGAAACCTGCCTCGAGTCGGGTATGAAGAACAGGAGGTTCCGGAAGAAGACCATTATTATTACTGTTATGGCTGTAAGCAGTCCTTCCTCCAGGAGTGTGAGGTCCATGGTCCTCCTGTCTTCTACCGTCAAGTTGCTGTAGATCCAGGACAGGTCCAGGAAGACTCTACCTCCAGACTTCAAGTTGGAGAAGTCTGGTATACCAGAAGCTGGTCTTGGCTGCGAAGAATGGCTACTCCTGGATGATATATGGCAAGGACAAACACAGATGAGGAGGAAGCTGCGAAGAGTGGCTACTCCTGGACGATATATGGCAAGGACAAACACAGATGAGGAAGCTGCAAAGAATGGCTACTCCTGGACGATATACGGCAAGGACAAACAGTGCTGAGTACATCGATGCCAAGAGAGAGACTCATTCAAACTGGATGAGGTATGTGAACTGTTTTGACCATAAAAAATTACAATAATATATATATATATATAACCAAAAAAAAGAGAAGGAGAATAAAAGGGTAAATTTCCAAGAATATATAAGAAGATTGTGAATTATGTCCTTGTCATTCTGATTACACTGCTGGTTATTTGATCATTTTATTTGTTTAGTTTTTTCTGCAAATGAGAATGTCTTTCACTGACTTGCAGACAGTTACCTGACTTTGACTTAGACAGTGATGGGGAAGGCTACCAAGCACAGGCTCTCCCTCAACCAACTCTTGAGATACAGGTTCAGTGCCTACAAACTGAGGTTGAAGAACTACAGGGTTGTCTGCATGAGTCCCTTGTCCTACAAAGGAGCACACTGGTACACTGGGAACATGCCGGAACAGTCACCTGCTATCCCGGTGGCCGCTTCAACCCCATACGCTCCAACTGTGACTGGTGAGGAACCCACACCTTCTGGTCGGGCCTTTTCCAACAGAGCTCACACTGAAAATGGTCCCACTTTCATTCAATCTAATTCGCTTGAGTTCAACAACACAACCAGAGTACCAACACACCAGGCTAAACTCGAACCTTCTGTGTTTGCTGGTGACGGTAGACTTCACCCAGAGGAATGGCTGCAGTCTGTAAACACGTACAGGTCTTCCTTGAATCGGACCGATATTCAAATGCTTCATGAGCTGCCAAGAGGTCAGCCAGAGAGGATTCAGCTCCACATTTCTCTACTCGGAAGAGAGGTGATCCATCTACACACCCATTCCACAGAGAGAGGAGGAGAAGGTTTATGCGAGAGGTAGAAACCTGAGAAACCTGCATCGAGTCACGTATGAAGAACAGAAGGTTCCGGAAGAAGACCATTATTATTACTGTTATGGCTGTAAGCAGTCCTTCCTCCAGGAGTGTGAGGTCCATGGTCCTCTGTCTTCTACCGTCAAGTTGCTGTAGATCCAGGACAGGTCCAGGAAGACTCTACCTCCAGACTTCAAGTTGGAGAAGTCTGGTATACCAGAAGCTGGTCTTCCAGTTGGAGAAGTCTGGTATACCAGAAGCTGGTCTTGGCTGCGAAGAATGGCTACTCCTGGATGATATATGGCAAGGACAAACACAGATGAGGAGGAAGCTGCGAAGAGTGGCTACTCCTGGACGATATATGGCAAGGACAAACACAATGAGGAAGCTGCTAAGAATGGCTACTCCTGGACGATATACGGCAAGGACAAACAGTGCTGAGTACATCGATGCCAAGAGAGACTCATTCAAACTGGATGAGGTATGTGAACTGTTTTGACC
Organism: Notolepis coatsorum; assembly: GCF_963971535.1. NCBI lineage: Eukaryota > Metazoa > Chordata > Actinopteri > Aulopiformes > Paralepididae > Notolepis > Notolepis coatsorum. The sequence goes on from NC_140165.1 coordinate 315,581,568, forward strand.
ATAACAAATTACAATAATATATATATATATATAACCAAAAAAAAGAGAAGGAGAAAAAAATGGTAAATTTCCAAGAATATATAAGAAGATTGTGAATTATGTTCTTGTCATTCTGATTACACTGCTGGTTATTTGATCATTTTATTTGTTTAGTTTTTTCTGCAAATGAGAATGTCTTTCACTGACTTGCAGACAGTTACCTGACTTTGACTTAGACAGTGATGGGGAAGGCTACCAAGCACAGGCTCTCCCTCAACCAACTCTTGAGATACAGGTTCAGTGCCTACAAACTGAGGTTGAAGAACTACAGGGTTGTCTGCATGAGTCCCTTGTCCTGCAAAGGAGCACACTGGGAACATGGCGGAACAATCACCTGCTATCCCGGTGGCCGCTTCAACCCCATACGCTCCAACTGTGACTGGTGAGGAACCCACACCTTCTGGTCGGGCCTTTTCCAACAGAGCTCACACTGAAAATGGTCCCACTTTCATTCAATCTAATTCGCTTGAGTTCAACAACACAACCAGAGTACCAACACACCAGGCTAAACTCGAACCTTCTGTGTTTGCTGGTGACGGTAGAGTTCACCCAGAGGAATGGCTGCAGTCTGTAAACACGTACAGGTCTTCCTTGAATCGGACCGATATCCAAATGCTTCATGAGCTGCCAAGAGGTCAGCCAGAGAGGATTCAGCTCCACATTTCTCTACTCGGAAGAGAGGTGATCCATCGCAGTCCTTCCTCCAGGAGTGTGAGGTCCATGGTCCTCCTGTCTTCTACCGTCAAGTTGCTGTAGATCCAGGACAGGTCCAGGAAGACTCTACCTCCAGACTTCAAGTTGGAGAAGTCTGGTATACCAGAAGCTGGTCTTCCAGTTGGAGAAGTCTGGTATACCAGAAGCTGGTCTTGGCTGCGAAGAATGGCTACTCCTGGATGATATATGGCAAGGACAAACACAGATGAGGAGGAAGCTGCGAAGAGTGGCTACTCCTGGACGATATACGGCAAGGACAAACAGTGGTGAGTACATCGATGCCAAGAGAGAGACTCATTCAAACTGGATGAGGTATGTGAACTGTTTTGACCATATGACCATACAAAATTATAATAATATATATATATATAACAAAAAAAAAGAGAAGGAGAAAAAAAGGGTAAATTTCCAAGAATATATAAGAAGATTGTGAATATGTTCTTGTCATTCTGATTACAATGCTGGTTATTGTTATTAGCATTGTTATTTGCAGCATTGATGTGCAGGTTGGCATCTTACATGGTCGCCTCCACAGTCGGTGTGTGAATGTGTGAGTGAATGTGTAAAATGTGAGGAACAAAATTGTAAAACGCTTTGGATAAAAGCTGTTATATAAATACACCATTTACCATTTGTCATCTCTGGGCCGACGTGTATATTTAACTAGATGGGGTGAGAGAGAGACACGTCAGCTGAACACATTTACTATGCATTTGGACCTAGATCTTGTGGGGGAAATACACAGATGCCGTGTTTAGGATTGACCAGCAAGTGAATACGCCTATGGACCGAGGAGAGGATAAGATCTCTCTGTCGTTCTGCATTCTCTACGTTTTTCTCTTCTTCTGCTCTTTTCCAGATATTCTTTTTCCTACTATTCTTTTCACCACCTGTACCACCCCACCGTAATTATTATTATTGATATTTTAATCACCACCTGTACCACCCCACCGTAATTATTATTATTGATATTTTAATAAATACAAGACATCTTGACATTCTGTGTCTAATGTCTCACGTTATTATGTTTAGTGAATAGACCAGCTGAGGTGTATCCAAAAGAAATGCTCCACACAGTATGCTTGCCCACTACGTACCACATTTATGAACTAACGGCAGCAGAACTCGAAAACTTCTGACTCTCACCTAAACTCCATGGACTACAACATATAATTTATGGCATATATCACACCGGTTAGGGTATCTGTGTAACAAGTGTTAAATTAACCTTGTTTATTATTTCTGTGTCATTGAAATGTCACCAAATCCTGGTGTTTATGAACACCATTTTGTGATTAAGAGTTCACGTTACTACTCATGTTAGCAGATTTGTGGTATTTGATGACAGATTCCACCTCGTCACAGCAGGCAATATCAAAAGTCCCCTCGACTGGCCATTGTTGCACCGTTGTCGTTCTTTTGTGCCATTTTTTCATGCATTTTAGAATGTACTTTTTACAGTCTGGGTGTTTGTTGAGGATCAGTTCTGCTGGAGTAGTTACTTCCTGACCCGTGTTGGACCCTTTTCCCCTCTTCCCATTATTTTTCCTACCCATGTTGAACTGTATTCTATGATGGTTTCCCACCTGCCCAGAGTGTGTTAATTATACAAGTCTTTATTAATCACACAAAATCCACTCACCCACTTTCTCAGATTTGTTATTATTATCTGTGTTAGTGGTTGTTCCGTCCAGGTGAATTTGTTGCACAGATATTTTAATATTGTGGCTAACGTGGGAACTAACGTGGGAACTGTCCACAGATTTTGTAGTAGCTTTGGCCAGGATACACCAGGAAAGTGTTCCTGAATGTTATCAATGTTTGTCCATCTAGTAAGTTGCCACAATTTTAATTCTATTAACTGTTGATCTTGATAGTGTTCCTCGCCAGATTTGCTCAGATATGTGCTTTCTTCCCAAAAATTCAATTCCACAGAGCACAACGAACCGCTAACTTTCATCATATTGAGCAGATGATGACAGACCTGGGCAATCCAGTATCCAGGGACCAAATCATCTTCTTATGTGCTGGGAATCCTCCTGTTCATGAACACCTTATCATGGGGAGGCGTCACGACTACCCGGAGGTGAGAGGAAGACATGTTTATCCAGAGCACTTTTAGTGCCATGAGTCAATATATTCTTATTAGTACAGTGGTGGACGGTGCTAGTGTGTATTTATAGTCTGCAAGAAAATGGAGAAAAAAAAAATCAGGTAATAACCCTAACCCTCCATCCTTGGCACGCACCTCAGTCCGTTGTGACGCATAGCAACTAGTAGCATCATTTCCTCCAGTCAAGTCGCATTTTAACGTTATTGAGCAGCGTTTTTTTTATTCTGTAAACTGCAAGTGAGAGAAAAGGGTGCCGATCAACATGTTTACACAGGCGCCAACGTTTACACAGCCGCTACAAAGCGTTGTGGCACTAGAGGGTAGTGCCGCAACGTTTGAGGCTCAAGTTAGTGGCTCTCTTGGCGTCCGCCCTCAGCCAGAGTTGTTTCCAACGCAACCACCTCCCGCCATGAAGCTCGCGCCTCGTGTGGAGAGGAAGAGGAACTACTCGTGCTCCAATGCGGAGGCCCACTGCATTGATATAGAAAATGTGGCTATGCTCAAAAGGCTGGAGGCCATCAAGCCCACCGCGGGCCTGAGGCGCTCCAAGCTGCTGGAAGATTACCAGCGCCCGGCCAGCTACCCGTGCGTTAAGGACTCCAGACGCCCCACCGCTGCCCCCCCCTGGTACCAGGCCAGCTGCTGCCGCCGTGGACTCCCGACCGGCTTGGTCTTGGTCGACCCGGGTTTGTCTCCCGAACCTGACGTACATTTGCAGCATGTCCTTCCCCCCCATATCTTCTCCCGTCCTTCCTCTCCTCTGCTCTCTTGTCGGGCATGTCTGACCAGAAATAAAGCTGTAAAAATGCTAAAAATAAATAATAATACAAATTAAATAGTTCACTGTCGAGAGCTTTGCTCTTCCGGTTAAATTTTTACAAGCTCACTGTCGAGAGCTTTGCTTTCCCGGTTCAACCATTAGTTCGCGCCACACGCCAACCTAGAGACCTTTTGTCGTACAGGTTCCCCAACCATGAGAGCAGAACCTACAATAAATGGCTGTTGATGCCGACACCAGACCGCCCGGTCTCCTCCTTTCCTTTGATGTTTAACGTCACGGCCATTGGGGCCTAAAGAACACAACGCAGAGCATAATGGGTGCTAGAACAGACCAGCGGACAGGACACCCCGTTACATCTGCACCTGTGTACTGCATACCTTACTTACTCATAGTATATATTTATATAATATATATATATATATATATAACAAATGTAAAAAAAAAATCACTGCTGTTACAACCAAGCCTGACAACTTGCCCTAAGGCCTCAACAATCAAGCGGAGATGGCTTGTTTTCCCCCCCCTAGGCCTTGGTTGCAACTGGGTGGACACATGGAAGTCGGACACGTTTTTAGCAAAAACTATAATATTTATTCAACTATTTCTAATTTACAAAAGACAAAAGTGGAGAGCTGGTGTGCACCAGCCTCCTTGGTTCAGGATACAATAATGCAACGTTTCTACAAGCAGCAAAAATAGAGCAAGAGCAAAAATGGTGTGAGCACAGGTGAGAGCACTGCAGTGACGAGCTCCTGGTCTGCTCATACATAGATATATATAGATATCTATGTGCTCATATAGGCCGTGGAGCCTCGTCACCACACCTGTGTTCAATTACAAGAACAATATTAGTGACACCACACTCACAGCACAGTAAATAGACCCACCACCATGTGAACTTTTACTTGCTCATAGTATATATTTTGTATATTTAGTGTTTATTAACAACCATATTATTATATAAAAGATAACTCCAGAGTAATCCTTTTCGTAGTCTTCATATTGTCTAATTATTTTCATCTTATACATTTTTTTTAATCGATAAATATTTTTACATCCCTTTAGGTCATTGTGGAGAGAATTCCACATTTGTATTCCTAATTATCACTGATATGAAGGACACATCTGCTTCCGAGTGGTCCGTGCAAACTGATGTTTAAAATAAAATGTCCTCCTGCTATCCCCCACTTTTTGAACTACATACAAACTTCTTTTGTAAATTAACTGGCAGCTAATTGCTTTTTGCCCTAAACATAAATAATAACGTCTGTAGTTTCACTATCTCTTCAAGTTTCAATACCCTCGATCTGATAAATAGACTGTGTGTTTTCTATACTCGACATTATGCATGATACGTACCGCTCTCTTCTGTAATGTGTATAATGATTTTATGGTAGTCATATATGTATTTCCCCATACTTCAGCACAATAACTAAGGTATGGTGAGATAAGTGAGCAATATAGTATTCGCATTGCATCGTATTTTAACACAAAAATACTCGAAGACATATTTTTTTTAACGTGTGCTATGTGGGATTTCCATGTTAGTTTGTCATCCATTATTACACCCAAAAATCTAAACTGACACTCTTTCAATAGCCACGCCTATCTATTGATACATCTATGTCGTCCTTTTGTCGATTACGGAAAATCATGAACTTCAATACTTTCAGCGAACTCGTTTAAATCGTATCCAGAACAGTGAAAATGTGTGTCATCTGCGAACAAAACAAATTGTAATATTTTTGACACGTCACAAATGTCATTGATGTACAAATTAAAACGTTTTGGTCCTAAACGGAACCTTGGGGGACCCCACATTCGATAGTAATACACTCAGATGTGTTACCTGAACATATTGTTTTCTTTTATCTAGATAGCTTCGCATCCAGTCGAGCACCATTCCTCTCACACCATATGTATGTAACTTAGAAATCAAAATAGAGTGGTCCAAAGTATCAAAAGCCTTCTTTAAGTCGATAAATACCCCTATTGTATATTTATTTTTGTCTGTTGATGTTATTTCTTCAATGATGTTCATTAACACTTTCAGTGCCACGGACGACATATCTCGTTTTATTAGCCCCACCCCCCACTGAGTGCCGATGACGACAAATATCGTTTTATTGTTTTATTAGCGATCTGAAATCATATTTCATCAACAGAGTCTCCCGTTGGTACAGCAGCCCCTACAGGAGCTCAGAATGGAAAAAAGCGCCCCCTATCGTCTATCCCTGTGTAACTGCAGGTCAGTCGCTTAGATATGTGCTGGCAAGAAGTCTGATCAACATGGAAGTCATCGCGGGACGGGAATCAGCCTGGAATATATATTTACAGCAGCCAATACTCAATCAATAAGCGTGATCGATATTTGGAATGGCGATCAGGAATTGGAATGATCTTTTTGGAGAACATCTGATCTGAGGTAACGAATCTATTTGACCAGTCTTGGGATAATCAGAGTTGTATTCGCTGATCTCAGCGTTTGCCCTATGTGTGATGTGTCTGTGTGTGCGCGATCGCTGATGAGGAAATAAGAGAATCGATTTTTCAGATCGCCTCTATAGCGTGCGTATATACGTACACATATACTATCGATAATCTAGCGTTTATTTGAAAACTATTCATAAAGAGGCCGAAAAATTACAACGTTTTTGTGTATTCTAGAATATTCCAGTAAATGTCTTTTATCATGGAATCTTTATATTTTCCTTGAAAACGAGGGCTTTTCAAAATGCTATAAAACGAAAATGAACCGATAAAAAAACAATCCGCTTGGACAATGTTGACTGGAAAACTAGTCATTGATAAGCGACGGGCAGATTAGACACATAATTTAGAACATAGATTAGGTGTTTTTAATGCTAACATTGAAGTGGGTCGCGGCATTCAAGGAGGTTCCGGGGCACCGAGCTCCGGCACGGAAAGTGTTAACACATTGGTTGCCAGCAGGGGGTGCGCGATTTATCGCTTGAGTGCCAGCGCTTTAGTCAATGAGAGGACAGGGATATTTGCGAACACATAAACTATATCTTAAATTATGGCTGTGTCTAATACAACCGTCGCTTATCAATGACTTGCTTGCAGTCAAGCATGTACGAAACGGATTGTTTTTTCATCAGTACATTTCCGTTTTATACCGTTTTGAATACGAGTATAGTTTTGGAGATTTCTAGAAAGAAAAAAAGATTCTGCGATAATAGCCATTTACTGGAATACACAAAACACGTTGTCATTTTCCCGCTGATTTATGAATAGTTTTCAAATAAACGCTAGATTATCGAGAGTATTTGTGTTCTTATGCACGATACAAAAGCGGGCTGAAAAATCATTTATTCGTGTCGCGCTCAGCGCCTAACGCCACACACACGTTGTGAACGCTGTGAAAAACAACTCTGATTAACCCAAAACTGGTAACATAGATTCCCTACCTCAGATCAGATGTTCTGCAAAAAGATTAATCCAATTCCTGATCGCCATTCCAAATATTGATCGTGTTTATTGATCCAACGTTATAGCTCCGAGCCTCGCCAGTGAATCTGGTAACAGACACTGCTTGCCAGATATGGGAAAACCCTGGACCGGAGTTTTTCTCTGATGCACTTTTTCACTCAATCCAATCCAATGATGTGCATTACCATCCGGGAGACGATAGGGGGCGCTATTTGACCTTTTCGAGCTCAGCCATTCCCAATGATAACGTCAGGCTGGACGGATGAAAAATGAATGGATATCGCTAATAAAAGAAATAACGATTAAATAACGAGAAATCTCGTTATTGGCAACCAACGCATGACGGCCAATAACGAATGTGTTAAAATCCGTAATCCCCAACATTGCTGCACCACCTGCACTACACACCTTTCTGTCTTGTAGTTGTTTGTCTTGTTGATGTAGTGGTGCAACACACACAGAGTGCAGACTCTGGAAAATGACAAGATCCTTCACTTTCACTCTCCCACTCTGGTTAAAATGTAAAAAACCTCCCTCTCCCTTGTTCAAACATGAAAACCTCAAGCTATCCTGCTCCCCTGGCTGTTGAAGAGCAAAGGCAATCTTTGTTATCCTCTTCTCTTCCTCGAATAATCATATGAAAATAATTCTCCTTTGAGGCCACAATGATATATTATTAGTTTGGTTTTCTCTTGCACTCTCGTGGGATACTGCTCCTCATCCTTCACGGGGACCTGGCACACATAACGCACTATAAGAGCACTGCAAATTTTGTACCAATTATGTCAAGCATGCTTGAAAATAGCAGGGCACTGTGGCTCAAAGACTGCTGAATATTGTGAGGTTTGATCATAGATCCATTGTTGTCCTTGAGATATTCCACATATCTATGTATCATTTTCCTGACTGTACGACTACAGATCCGGGAGATAATGCTCATTGGCAAATGTTTACGTTTGGCCTGATGGTGGCGCTAAAGGAAAGGTCTTGGTGTCACCAAAGGTCAAGGATTCTTCCTCTAGAGCCGGGCTGCCTAAAGTAGGTCCCGTGGGCCAAATCTGGCCCTTCACGACCAAAGGGTTCCAGAGAATTGTAATATATTTAGGTTAAATTGAATTACATTTATGAGGTATATTATTGTTAAGTAGAAAAAAGCAGGAAGCCGGACCAGCACTCTCAGGTTTCGACAATTTTAATCGCAGCCGGATACAACATGTTTCAGAACAGGTGTTCCTTCTTCAGTGTTAACACATTGATGGCCACGGGAATTAGACGGGCCCCACTCTAGACGACCAGCATTATGTAAACAGACTTGGGGCTGTTTGTAGAGCTAAATCTATACTTTATAGTATTGCTATCTGTCCATTCTCATTGTCAATTGAGACCATAAACCGTCCCTTCAAAATGGATTAAAGAAAAAAAAATCATCAATACGTTCTCATTTTATAGCGCCGTGAATATAAGCGTTATACGGCATTTGGTCTAGTATATTTCCTGGAAGGCGAGCTACTGACGTTATATCCAATGGCATTTCCGTTATACAAAAGCTACAGTTAAAACTCAAACTGCATATGATCGGTATGATCCTCAAGCATGTATGCATGAAAGGGGGGGGGGGACGTCGTTTCTGATTATTGATTACCAATAACCGTGTTCGTCTAAGTAGCCACATGCGCTGGTCGGCTGGTTGAGTATCATAGCAAGCTCTGATCAGCATGTAATTTACATTAAAAAGATCTTACCATGAGCCGGTTGGATCCCCCGAGCATTTCCCCGTTATCGATCGCCATCTGGTAGATCGATATGTCCATTGGCTGATGATAAATCCCCTTATTGCATAGTGAAATTCGCGATCCAAAACGTATTCCATGCAACAGACAATAGGTATCGCTTCAGGTGAGTAGAAAACTACATTTTTGTGACCATCTACGTCAACAAACATCAGTCGCCATGAGCGGCGTGAAAAAAGGAGAGTGATGCAGCCAAGGAGGATGGTGACCAACAGAGAACCAAGGTCGAGTCAAGCTCCTTGACCGCTTCATCTGTGGACAGCAACGACACCAAATGCAAGATGATGACAGGTGTTACCTGGCCAGTGCTTCAGCACTTGTTTTCTTTCTTGCACACAGAGAAGACAAGGAGCACCATAATCTCACCCATAGATCAGCTATTTATCACCCTTGTCAATTACATACAATTATACATACAATTGTTAAGGGGATGCAAACCAGAGAAAGACTTTCGTCTTGTTTACATCAGGATCCCCCTGTTTACATCAGTAATCATCGGTAACATTTAGAATTGATTTCAAGGTCCTCCTCCTTATATACAAAGTATAAACATTGCGATCATCTACTATTGAAGGTTCCGAGCCAGTCTAAAGAAAATCAGAAATCAGAAAAGAGCCTGTTGGAGGATTTCAACAAGATAAATGCGACAACATTGCAAAATATTTCACTATAATATTTCAAAGTGAAGTAAAAAATATTATAATAATTATTTGATCATGTTAAATAAGTGTTTTGATGTGAAAAGTGATGCTGCATAAGATGACTGCACTTAGCACTGACTGAGAAAGTACACATTACAGTTCTACTTAATAAAATGCTAATTGTAAATATGTTTGTCAATGTTAATAATATGAGAGTCCACATTACAGTTCTACTTTTGTTTTGATGTGAACTTAGCACTGACTGAGAAAGTACATATTACAGTTCTACTTTGTTGGACCAAAGCATTGCATGTAATTAGAATACAGGCACATAAAAGTAATTTAGTTTAAAGTACAATCTTGGCTGTCTTTTTCTCTCAACGCTTCAATAGGTAGATGACTAAATGTAAATGTAAAATCAAATTTTAACAGATTGCAGAATGGGTACAGTACAGCTCAATACATACAATTGTTAAGGGGGTGCAGACCTGAGAAATACTTTCGTCTTGTTTACATCAGGGTCCCCCAACAATTAGCATTTCAATGGTGTGTGTGGGGGTTGCCAATCAATCGAATGTCACACCTACACAGGCTAGTCACTCGACCCCCCTGTTGGGATGGAGTGAGAGACGAGACAGACTATTTTCAAGTTTAATGTACATTAGATCTCTTGTTTTCGAGACTATTCTATTGGCTTGCCTTAGAGTAGCCTGTTGTACATAGACTGCAGGGATGGGTGACCTTTCACCCCTATGATCTTCCATGCGGTCTGCATCAGACGGACCAGTTTGGACTTTAATTGTACAGACAGGTTACCAAACCAAGCTGTAATACCATATCTGATGAGAATTATGCTTGCTGAGAGGTTTAAAATGAAGGATCTGGGAAAATTAAAACATTTTCTAGGGATTGATCGATTGATTGATTGGAAACTTTATTAACAGATTGCAGAATGGGTACAATACAGTACAGCTCAATACACACAATTGTTAAGGGGATGCAGACCAGAGAAAGACTTTCGTCTTGTTTACATCAGGGTCCCCCATTTTCAATTCATCAGGACATATATGACATACATGACATACAGATAGTCAGTACTGCTACATCTATACATTTATGACATACCAGATTTGCAAATACAGTACTGTTTGTGATACAGAAGGAGTCAAGAAAAGGGAGTATATACATTTGACGTAGAAACTGTACATTGGAGGAGGTTGGGTGGGGGTCAAAACCAGCCACTAAGCTACAACTGAAGAAGTTTGCTCAGTATTTGTTTGGCACTTAGTTAGAGTGAAAGAAAAGCATGGATGTGCCAATATGTTTTTTTTGTTGTTGTTGTTTATTTTGTATTGCAGGCCAAAGAGGGAGAATATATATATATATATATTTTTGTTTTGTACCACAATAAGCTAAGTTCGAGTGGGGGTGTTAAATATATTATTATTATTATGTGCGCCCTTGCTCATTTGTGTTCTACAGAGGGCGATGTAGTAAATCCAGTATGTGACGTCACTGTTATTGTTATTAAACACAACGTTACATACAAAACTGTCTGATTGGACAAGAGATAACAATTATTTGCATCTTTATTGTAACAAATGTATGAACAGTCAGCAATAGATGTCAAATGATTTACAGTAATATCAAGTAACAAGTTGTCAGTCAAGTCAAGAGTTCAGAATTGTATTAAAACACACACACACAAATTACAAGATACAAGGTTACACGTTAACTGGCTTATTTACCACTTTGACCTCCATTATTTGCTATGACTAGTGGCAACACTTTTGCCAAGCCAGCTATGAGATTGTTACATACATCCACTGTTAGTTTATTGCGCCAGTAAAACCTTATGGCCGCTACTAAAGCATCTTTCGTGAAAGGTTTCGCCTCTCTGCGAATATAATCTTTCATTAGGTGCCACACAATTTCAATGGGGTTCAAATCGGGAGACTCAGCCGGGGTTTTGACCCAATTGATTCCCTCTGCTGCAATGCAAACTCTGGCAGCGCTGTGTTTGGGGTCGTTATCCTGGAAGAAACGATGGCTCTTCCCAAAAGTAGCTTGTATGTACGGACCGGCGGCTGCTTTGATGATCGATTCTTCAAAAAAGACACGGTCCATTATTCCATCGAAAATAACAAGCGGGCCTGGACCGAGCTTGGAAATCGCGCCCCAAACATGCACTTTTAACGGATGCTTAGGGGCCGGTTTACCTTGACGAAAGCCTTTTTTTCGTAAAGCTTTGTCTTTTTTAATCATGCATATCTTGTGTCTTACCTATTTTATTTTTTTATGCCTATATTTTTATTATTGTATTTTGCACAATCACAATGTTGAGTTGTTTTTTTGTGGTGGACATCTTCAGTTTTGCAGGATTTTGAGAAAGCATGGCACTTGAGACAAAACACACTATATCCTATATAATTGTATTTTAATTCCTCTTGTTTCTTTATATACATTGCGTACAGCTTGTTATATTACATTTTATTGTATTTTCTTGTGGCCATCTTGGTCGACAGGTCATTTGTCAAGTAATTGGTCAAACGTTTCACACCGAAACGTCATGATATGATTTCAGGCTGCCAATAAATTTGGAAAAACCTGGAGTGCGTGCCTGGACATTGTTTACCTATTTTTACGTGTGGTACAATACACCATTCCCATCAGAACACTTGAATAACAGAAGAGACAGTTTTGTATGCAACGTTGTGTTTAATAACAATAACAAAACACCAATACAAATTGCATAAATAGCAGCATTAACATCTCTCATTTACATAACATAACTATTATTATTTGATATATTGACAATTGTTACCCACTCAGAATATCCTCCTTCCAGAAAATCCTCCTTCCAATGTGCTGCTTGCCTGCATGGTTAAATAAAAAAATATATATATAAAAATCACAGCATGGGTATAGTGTGCAAATCAGCTTCAGAATAGAAATCAAAATAGCACTTATTAGGAGTTGTTTGTAATTAGGCTGTACATCGGATATAAATGAAGACGTCAATACAAATTTATGAAGCTACACAACGGTTTATTGAACATAGCATAACCTAGGATTTTTTACAAGGTTTCTTGACCCTTCTTGACAGAAACTGAGGGAGCCTACGGCAGGTGGGACAATACCATTTTCCTTTTGGCACAACCTCAACATTAACACATGAATAGTGAAACCACTGAATATGACATTTTGTATTGTCACACAAAATCATGTGACCAAACTCAACCTGGCCACAGTAACACCAGGTTTCTTCTTGCCCGCTGGCACTTGCTGCAGTATCTGAACCAGCAGGGACAGATGCACCAGGCTGTAGGGATACATTAGCCATGGTAGACGAAAGCCTAGTGTAGAACTTGCCAACTAGCTCTGGCATAATGGCTGTGCCAGTTGTGCTAAGAGCATTGAACAATGATGCTAATTCATCACTGGTTGGATGTTGGGTTTTGTTTACTTTAAGAGCAGAACAACTAGCACTTTCCTTTTGCTTCTCAAGTGACTGTAGTACATGACCAGCACAGTCACTTTTAGCCCTTATTTTACTTTGTATCTCTTTGCTGCAGTGAAGTCAATCTTTCTGCATTCCTTGTACTCCACCTTTGACATTGCAGTAGGCAACATCCAATACGCCTTTTCCTGCGTCACTGTCTTTGAGTCCCTCAACTTCACTGTTGCTTCAATGAGAAACAACAATGCTGCTACATGTGTGCAGGTCTCGCCCAGGCCAGCCATACATGTACAGTGGGCTCCAACAATCCTACCAGACTTTTCAGCCATTATCCAGGGCTCCAGGGGTTTTTCTCTTATTCGTTGGGAATGGAGTACCTGAATAAAAGACAACCAAATATAAGCTTGTAAATAAAAAGCGAGTTTGAATGAATGAATTTATTTAACAGATTGCAGAATGGGTACAATACAGTACGTGCTAAGGGGATGCAGACCAGAGAAAGACGTTTGTCTTGTTTACATCAGGGTCCCCCCATTTTCAATTCATAGTGACATTTATGACATACACAACATACATGACATTTATGGCATAGGGACATACATGACATACAGGTATATAGTACTGTTACATTTGTGACATATACGATATGCAAATATACAGTACAGTGTTACCCATAGATCCTAACAGAGATATGCAAATATACAGTAGCCTACTCATCAATTTACTTATTTATTAATAGTGTTTAATTGTTTATGACCGATCAGCATTTTGATCCAAAAATGTGTACTAGTAGACTATTAGAAAATAAAGTTAGGTATTACAATTTCCTAAATGTAAAGATCAGTTGATCTAGTAACGTTATGTGAACCACCTACCTTGGCTTTCACAAGACACATGTCATCGATAATCTGGTACTGTGCGTCTCTCACCCATCCACACACCATCTGGTTGTAGGCATCCAACCCTTTGTAAGCCTTAAGATCTTCATTCGTGTATGGGCTTGGCGAAAATACTAGGTAGTTGACTATATCTGGATAGGCAACAGAAGGCAAAATTGTGGGGTCGCAACTCCAAGTCGACGGAGCTAGCTCGTAAGGATCTTTATCACCTATTCGTCTGAGTTTGTCACAATATCGCGCCCTTTCCTGCTGACCAAGTCCTTCTCTATATGTTCGAGCAGCTTCCAGCTTACTCTTTTTGGGTTTAGACATATCTTAAATATGTAATTCATCGCGCAATTCATCCATTCATTCATTCGTTCATTCTATCACCTGTTGTTTACATTGCAGAGTAACGCCAAGATGGCGGCGCACCTGGCCACTGACGTCATTTGTGACGTCGGTGAAAACACTCTATTGTGTATATTGAGCTGTACTGTATTGTACCCATTCTGCAATCTGTTAAATAAAGTTTTCATTCATTCGTTCATTCACTTACCGACGTTGCATCTTCATCTGTGATCCTCGAACCGCACGTTTTGCATACTGCGATTCGTTTTTTGTTTATCACCGCATAGTTTTTATAACGAAACGCAACAATCCTGGGTAGCATTTTACATTTGGCCGTTATGAATGAGTGAACTCAGCTGTAACCTTACTGACTGTGGATCGCTCGTGCTATCGCGCAACGTGATTGGTTGTTTCAAAACAAAGTGGGTCTGGGAAATGATTCTTATTATATATTATTACTATTGTATTATGCACATCGTTGCGGGCAATTTCATTTTATAAATAATTAAAAAAAAATACATATAATAAACAGGCTGGGATTCGAACCCCGGGCGTCAGCTTGAAAGGAATAACCTTAAACCACTAGACCACGGTACTAGACAAAATATATCCATTATAAATAGAGCCCACCTAGCACCTCCACTGCTAATTCGACAGGTCTTAACGGTTTAATTATTTTATTCAGCAACATTGCGTACACAAACTTATTGTTACCAAGAAGCATTACACTAACGCTTTCTTTTGATGAAATGAATGGAAAAGAGAGCCGTACGTCGGCCATCTAATGAAGTTAGATTTGACACGTTTTAATATATACACTTTGACTGCTGAATTGACACGTTTAACTTATTCATTCTTTAATTCAGCAACATTCATTCATGCAGTCTGTAGACATACTGTAGGACGTTGTAGCATCCTATGAATGAAGTCACCAGCTGTAATGGAATTGAATGGAACTCGAGCTTAGTCCAGCGCGGAGCTCCTCCAATGAATGAACAAAAAGCCGGCGCGTCGGGCAGTTGTCACCAGCTGTATGAGAGCGCCCCCGCTGGTCATTGTTAACATTAACCATGCCAAGCGACGTCATAACGGCAGGCAAACAGCTGTTCCTGGACTTTTCCCAGCTGTATCTGTACTTATACTTTAGACCGTATTTTAGTATGAATATGTGAATGAAAAAGTATAACGTTGCTACACCCTGAACAATAGATATAGGACGTTGAATGGGCCATAGTAATGTCAATTTAGCAATACAATTTAAAAAGTTATAGCCCTGCAAAGAAGGGGAACTTCTCCATGTTAAATAGGGCTGTCGAGGGATGGTAAATTATGAATTTAACCCCGGCGATCAAAGTGTTAATGGCCGGGTGCGCTCTTGAGCTAAGCAATTATAAGCCGACCTCCTAATACAAACCGGGTTACTAATATACTGAGCTGCATACTGAGCTGCTAAGGTAAAGTTACTTGATTTCACTTTGAAAACGTTGAAATGACCAGTGACCACCTGTAATTGCACTGTTTACTATTTCATACAGTACTTGGTTTCAATAAATGAACCCAGTAAATTTTACTGGGTTCAAACTGACACAAAATGTTGATTTATTCATTATGATCTGTTTGAAAATTAGAAATATAGGCCTCTCTCTTATACATGCCTCCTCCTAATAAAAGCCTGGTACCCGCTACAGTTTAAGCAAATACAAGCCCGGGTCACTATTAGAGGAATTACGGTACCTCAAGGTCGTTCAATTGTCTATTGATCTCAGAAACATAAGCACTCTTATTTTGGAGAACGATTCCCGAACCTTTGTCTGCTTTTCTAAAAATGTAATCCTCATTCTTCATGAGTTCTTTAACACATTGGCGCCCGACCACAAGTTATACGTGCTTCGAATCCATGCGTTGTGGACAGAATCACGTATAAAGCCGTGGCAAGTTGTTATTGCTTTTATTCCATTTTAACACTTTCAGTGCCAGGCCGTGTTTTCCTTTTTACCCCGTCCACGGCCCATGTAACGTTAATATCGCCTAATCTATGTTTTAAATTATGCTATGTGTCTAATCTGCCCATCGCTTATCAAAGAATCATTTTCCAGTCAACATTGGCAAAGCAGATTGTGTTTTTATCGCTTCATTTCCTTTTTATAGCATTTTGAAAACCACTCGGTTTCGAAGAAAAAACAACACATCCCATGATAATCGCCTTTTACTGGAATATTCCAGAACGTTATCATTTGTCGGTCTATTTATGAATAGTTTTCAAATAAACGCTAGATGGTCGATAGTATATGTGTGCGCACGCTCGTGCCGTGCGCTGATAATCGCTGCTATTATTTCCTCATGGCTTTTACAGTGAAACAGCCATTTCACATATAGTGGAAACGCTTATATCTCCATGAAAACGAGTCTGATTATCCTAACACTGATAACATAGATTCCTTACCTGACATCAGATGGTATCCAAATGGTATATTCCAATTCCTGATCACCATTCGAAAAAATCGATAAGTATATTGATCCAACGTGTGTACAGTATAACCCATGATCGCCGCGGCTCAGATGCTCCAGAATGAACTCTGGTAACTCCGGCTGCATCAGTGGACTGGAAAATGTGGACTGGAATATTTTTTTCCCCCATCCATTTTCATTGAGTCCATTCCAAAAGGGTGATTTACCATCTGGGAGACGATAGGGGGCGCTTTTTTCACATCTGATTGCCGGCGGCCCCTGGATCTCCAACGGTAGGCTCGCGTGATGCAATATGATTTCAGATCGCTAATAAAAAATTTAAATAAAAATCCAGAGAAAAGCCGTGACGTGGCTTTCAACGTCACAATCGTAAACCCGGGATTAGCCGTGAGTGGCGCTCAAAGTGTTAATAACCGGTTCAAGGTCGCAGAGCGGCACTGCAGATTTTCAATACTCTATGAATTCTACAATATGCAATACCGGCCAGATCCTCTTAGGGGCGCTATCGCGCTACTGCAATGTGCCCTGTGGGTGAATGGATCACTTTATTTTTTTTTTTTTCAATGGAGATTTTTAGTAGCCGGATTCTGAATCAGCATTCTGTACCTTGGATTACGTTTCGAATCGCAGATTTCACCATGCAATAAGGGGATTTATCATCAGCCAATGGACATATCGATCTACCAGATGGCGATCGATAACGGGGAAATGCTCAGGGGTATCCCACCGGCTCATGGTAAGATCTTTTTCACATAAATTACAGCCCGATCAGAGCTTGCTATGATACGCAACCAGCCAATCAGCGTATGTGGCTAGTTAGACGAACACTGTTATTGGTAATCAATAATAATAAACAACGTCCCCCGCCCCCCCCTTTCATGCATACATGCTTTGGGACAGTCCCGATCATATGCAGTTTTAGTTATTTCTGTAGCATCTGTAAAACGGAAATGCCATTGGATATAACGTTAGCAGCTATTAGCCATTTATCTAGCCTTCCAGAAAATATCCTATAATCCGCTATAAAGCTTATATTCACGGCGCTATAAAATCACAACCTATTGGTGCATATTTTTTTTCTTTAAGCCATTTTGAAGGGACGGTTTATGAACTCAATTGCCAATGAGAATGGACAGATAGCAATACTATAAAGTATAGATTTAGCTCTACAAAAAGCCACAGGTTTGTTTACAATCCCCGGTCCTCTAGCCATTAATTAGACTCAGCCCAGTGGTCGCAAAAGTGTTAAGCGCTCCAGACTCTGATTCAAGTAAATTAGGGTAAAGCTGGGTTTTGTGACTGGTCTCACATAAATTGAAGACATCATTTTGTACTAGTCTGCAAAAGGTATCGAGATGAGGGGTAAACATGCTACGTGGTTTGAATACTTTTCTTTTAGGTCTAGAATGGGTATCGAGTTCTGCTTCAGACATTACATCATCATTATCAATTGTGGGAACTGTTAATGTGGGCACATTTTCATTAGAAACATATTGAGTTCTGGCGTAAAAGGCTTTTAGTTGAATATTTCTGAAAAACTTAAAGAGTTCTACATTGGTAGTGAAAGAGTCCACCTTACGTGCAGGAACAAACGATAACCCTTTATAAAGGACATTATGGTGCGAGTCACTCAATTGTGCATCTGAAATGTTAACAATGTTAGAAATGGTGCTTATCTCCGGGACCGTTGAACGTTTCTTTCTCTTACTCCTCCTCGTCTTCCTATAGGCCTCTCTCACCGACCGGGGTGGAAGAGGGCCGTCCGGAAAATTCGACTGGCTGCGGAGGGAGTATTTCGGGGACATCTCTTGGATGGGCGCCTCATCCGAGCTCAACGCTGTAGAAGAAGAATCGGGGTGCCTAGGTAGGTCTCTGGGCTGCCAAGTAGGCCTGCGGCTGCGGGAGTGGGGGTGGTGAAGCCAGGGATGCACCATGTATGTAGCAGTCTTGCTCATCTCTTCGTCTCTTTGCTCTTTATTGTTAACACATTGTGCGCCATAAACGGCGTAAGCCGTTATTGCCCGCCATGCGTTGAACGCCAACAACGGCGAAAATCGTTTTTGGGATCAATATTAAATTTTTTCGCCATGGCATTCATAATTCATCCAGCCTCCGTCCAGACTGCAGCGGCACCCTGTCTGAGATTGCAACGCCTCAATACCGCCGCCTGGTGGATGGTCGGGCGAGTTACACTCACGTCAAACCGGAAGTGGCGATCGGTGCATCGAGGAAATCCCTCCGGCAGTAATATCTTGTTACGTGGGTCCAGACAAACACTTGAGTGCATTTGGATCGCTTTCGAAACGCAATAATCGATATGATTTCGGCGTTTATTGCGCCATACAAACCGGAAATGGATCTAGGAGATCGGCGTCAAATAATTGGGATCTTTTTTCTCCAGTCTCATCGGCGAACGGTAAGAGGACACTAACGTTATTTTCAGCCCGATTGTCCATTTCCTTGTTTTCAATCAGTCTGATCAATATATCAACCTGTTGTGAAGGATCAGATTAAACCGAATATATATATTTATTTATGGATATATATTTAATAGTATTTGTATATCGTTTGATATCCCTTGTATATTCCTTGTACATATACACTGAATATCCCTTTATTCTACTACAGCCCATAATAGTTCATTCTCTTATTGGACAAAAGGACCAGGCGCCAGGGACAAGCCCCTGGCGTTCAAGTTCAAAGGTACCGCCGAGACATGCCTTTACTAGCCTCAGCTCCGCGCAGGAATACGGCTACCGAAAGCAGAGCGGCACTACTTGTCCACTGTGCATATAAATATGGCGCAAGAAATGTAGAATTCCTCTTAGTCCTTTACCCAACTAAGTAACAAGACGTGAAGCCTCACCCCACGATACCGCGTGCGGTGTAGTATGGCCTGTTTGGCCTTAGAATAGCAGTGAGACCTCGTGCGAATTAATAGCTGAATTGCCAGAGTTTGGCACCGTATTTCTATTAAGTAATAATAGTCTATGTATGGTGCATCGTTCGGTTAGAGTTCTAAAGTGAGCAGCACCCCCATCGTTTCCTCGCGTTATCTAGAGTCTTAACCAGGCTGGGCAGACCACGCGTGGTGCTTTCATCCGAGGAGTTCTGGGCGAGGACGAGTGGACCTGCACATTGGATTACCTACCCCGACGACTGCTGAGCCCTATACGGCATGGAATATCTATTTGCTTTGGTGCTTTGATTTGTGGAGCGGATAATCGCCAACACCGGTGAGTGTTGGATTTACCCCGAGAGGAGCCAAGGTGAGACGGCGCTCAGACCAGACTGAGGTCGCCTCGCTTCTTCTTCGTTGTGGACCGACAGCGACAGCTACAGCTATCGTCTACAAGAGAGCCCAAGTGTATTCATCTGTGGATCAAGGTTCCACGGGCACTGTTTTCTGTACCTGAATTCTCCCTGGAAATCGTTGACCAGACGGGATACAGCCGACGGCTCTCCTACCCCTCCTACTGGCTTACAACCGGCGGGACCCCTTCAGTATATTATCCAGCTATAATCATTAAGTGACCATCGCTATAATCCCCTAAGAGCCAGGTTGTATACTTGCTTCCTGTGTAACCAGAGATTGGACATTCAGTGTTGATTTGCATACGAGTACTCATTTGCCTTACAAGAGCATTCAATCCAAATCATAAATGTAATAAGTAATTATTATATGTACCCTTTGCTATATATTAAATATTTGACTATTACCTTTGTGTGGACCTGATTTCATATGTGGGAAAGTGTTCATCATACTTAGATATCGTGTACTGTATGGCCAGTAATTAAAGTACATAAAGCGGTAGTGGTTTAATGATACCATACTTATCAATACAGTCAGGGAATTGTACCCCTCAGTTACACAACCCATACTAAATAAAGCTGTTACTGACGATCAAGGAATTATAAACGACCCCCCCCCCCCCTTTCCTTCACGCATGATGAAGCATAATGTATACCGATCATATACATTTGAATTTTTTAATATAGCGTGTATAGGAAAGAAACGCCAATCGATAATCTATCATATGCGTCAGGGGCCGGGCCTATAACTAGCGTTTTTGGAATTACAGCAGAAAAGCTTAAAAACATACTTATATTCTCAAAGGTATTAACACAACAATGTATGAATGAAAAAATATAACGTTCCCATATCCGGAACGATAGATAATCAATGGGCCATAGTAATGTCAATATAGCTATAATATTTAAAGTTATAGCCCTGCAAAGAAGTTAAACATCTCCATAGGGTTACAGTGCTGTCAGACTGGGTATAATGATGGGCACAATGCCCAGCGCCCAATGTGTTAATAATAATAATAATGCATTTTATTTATAGAGTACACTACACATTGGGCGCCGGGCATTGTGCCCATTAAAATACAATGTAGTCTCAAGGTGCTTTAACATGGCATACTAAATAAATAAATATGCAATATGCATCACAATAAAACATTAAAAAGAAGATAAATGAATAGAATGGCCAAGGAAAGCACTTGATAAGGAACCACTCATTGACATACAACCTGAGACAATGTAGTCTCAAGGTGCTTGATAAGGAACATTGACATACGATCTAAGACAATCTACAATCTAGGACACGTTATTTACTAGTAAAATCATCTGTTTCCAGGCGCATTCATAACTGTTTGTCCAGGATTCTTAAAGTCTTACATTTAATAATCAGAATTTGGGGCCTTAAAAAGTCAGATAGGTCTTACAATTGTATTGGATTAGGAAATGACTTCTATGTTGTGATAACTTCTCTGTATCATGTTTAAATGTGTTTGGGCGGGAAATGTCCGGGCTGCAGAGTAAGCAGTATGGTAATAGCCTATCAGGCCAATACATATGGAATTACTTCTTAGTCATTTTCCTTAATAATTCTTTGCTGGTATGGCGATGAAATACGTATTAAATTATATTGAAAGTGGTTTTAAAAAGGTCTTATAAAGTCTTAAATGTAACCTGTTGAATGGCTGTTTTTTTTAATTTTTATAAATGCCTGCTTTTTTATGTAGCGCTTTTATCCAAAGCACTTTACAATTTGTTACTCACATTTTTACATTCACTCACACATTCACACACCGACGGCGGAGGCAACTGTTAGGGATTAGCCTATCCCTGGTCGTGAGTTCTTAATTGATATGGTTGTGGACCAGTCGGCCGAAAGACGAAGCGGAAGACAGAGTATTTCTCAAGCGGAGCTTTTATTCATTAGAGAAGAAGACAGTCACCCCGCGCGGGCACATCACCTGTAGACAAAAGAGGCAGAATGTCCATATTACATGTCATTTTATACACTCTTGAGAAAGGGGAGGGGGGTGTGTGTATGTCTCTGTGTGTGTATGTATGGGTGTTTGTGTGGTGTGTGCTTGTGTGTGTGTGTGTGTGTGTGCTTGGTCAGAAGAAGGGGGGCTAATTGCTTCCAGATGTAGAAGACCCTTATTCTTGAACAACATCTCCATAACTCAAAGGGGCGTGACAGCTTGTGCGCGTGCATGTGTGTGCATGTGCGCGTGCATGTGTGTGAGGAGGGAGCCGGCCCTGTGTGTGGAAGGGGCCTTCAGCCAGAGGTCATCAGGTCACGCCACATGCAGGGGGAGAGAGACACAGACTTCTAGGCATATTCTTCATTAAGGCCTTTAGATATATAGAGGATATTCGATATCAATGAACTGAAAAACCTATCAATTCCCCCTTTTGACGTTAAATAAAACGTCAACACACAGTTCATTGATCTGTATCCGTCGATTGTCACCTCATTACATGCATCACATCCAATACCAGACGGGATAATCAACATCAGGAGAGCAGAGAGAGAGATAGAGGGGGGGGGGAGAGCGGGAGAGAGAGAGAGAAGAAAGAGAGAAACACAATTCTGGCAACTTAATAGAAGATACAGTAACCCCGTTGGACCCCCCTTACTCAGGCACACACAACGTCCATCAGGGCGCTACCTCCCCTCTGTCACAGTGCACCGCCCACCTGGGTCGGCCCCGTCTTCTGGAGGGCAAGGGCTGACCTCCTGAGGTTGGTCCCCGTTCCAGGGTGCGGTCCCCTAGACAAACGTGTCTCCCCTGGTCCGCCGCCTTCCCAGTGTCTCAGACTGTCCTCTCCACCTCTCGCCGGCCGGCCCACCATCACTCCAACTCAGCTCAGTGTCACTCCTGCTGTCGCTTCCCCCGTTCTAGTCGTGGATGACCTGCGTGTCGTAGACGACGATCAGCTGTGATTGATCTGCGGTCTCCGCGGTGCCTGGCTGCGGTGTTCCTCTCCGGCCTCTCGCACAGCTGCCATCTCCTCCGGTCCGCCTCTCATCCTGGCCCGTTTGTCCTTCGTCTCCTCCTGCCTGTCATCCGGTCGTCTGGTGGTCTGGTCACGGACGTCTGAGGGGCTGCTGGTATCTCACCCCTGGTTCAGACGCGCTGCAGACAGCTGGTAGTGACTGTCTGGACCTTCTGCATCGTCTTCTCCTCCACCTCCGCGTGTCCATTCCTCCGTCCTTGGTTGCGGCTGGCCCACATCAATTCTCACTGGAACCTCCATTTGTTAGGGATTAGCCTATCCCTGGTCGTGAGTTCTTAATTGATATGGTTGTGGACCAGTCGGCCGAAAGACGAAGCGGAAGACAGAGTATTTCTCAAACGGAGCTTTTATTCATTAGAGAAGAAGACAGTCAGTCACCCCGCGCGGGCACATCACCAGTAGACAAAAGAGGCAGAATGTCCATATTACATGTCATTTTATACACTCTTGAGAAAGGGGAGGGGGGTGTGTGTATGTCTCTGTGTGTGTATGTATGGGTGTTTGTGTGGTGTGTGCTTGTGTGTGTGTGTGTGTGTGTGTGTGTGCTTGGTCAGAAGAAGGGGGGCTAATTGCTTCCAGATGTAGAAGACCCCTATTCTTGAACAACATCTCCATAACTCAAAGGGGCGTGACAGCTTGTGCGCGTGTGCGCGTGCATGTGCGCGTGCATGTGTGTGAGGAGGGAGCCGGCCCTGTGTGTGGAAGGGGCCTTCAGCCAGAGGTCATCAGGTCACGCCACATGCAGGGGGAGAGAGACACAGACTTCTAGGCATATTCTTCATTAAGGCCTTTAGATATATAGAGGATATTCGATATCAATGAACTGAAAAACCTATCACAACCATGCAAGGTGCCAACCTGCTCATCGGGAGCAATTAGGGGTTAAGTGTCTTGCTCAAGGACACATCGACACACTGCCCGGGAGGTTGCGGGGATTCGAACCGGGAACCTCCAGATTGCCAGACGACTGCTCTACCTCCCGAGCCACTGTCGCCCCAGAGTTGAAACCTGTCCGTCAACATCCACCTTCAGTGAGACCATTGATAGTTTTAGTTCTGCACACAGCTCTCTGTGTCTCTCTCCCCCTTCCACACACAGGGCCGGCTCCCTCCTCACACACATGCAAAATCATGTAGCAGAACATGCAAAATCCTAGTTCACTCTCTCTCTCTGGCAGTTATACATGCAAAATCATGTCCCTTCCTTTCAGCACACACACACACACACACACAAGCACACACCACACAAACACCCATACATACACACACAGAGACATACACACACCCCCCTCCCCTTTCTCAAGAGTGTATAAAATGACATGTAATATGGACATTCTGGGCTCCTTTCCTTTTTTGTCTACTGGTGATGTGCCCGCGCGGGGTGACTGTCTGTCTTCTTCTCTAATGAATAAAAGCTCCTTTTGAGAAATACTCTGTCCTCCGCTTCGTCTTTCGGCCGACTGGCCCACAACCATATCAATTAAGAACTCACGACCAGGGATAGGCTAATCCCTAACAAATGGAGGCCCCAGTGAGAACGGGGGAAGCGGCCGCAGGAGAGACACTGAGCTGAGTTGGAGTGACGGTGGGGCCGGCCGGCGAGAGGTGGAGAGGACAGTCTGAGACACTGGGAAGGCAGCGGACCGGAGGAGGCACGTTTGTCTAGGGGACCGCACCCTGGAACGGGGACCAACCTCAGGAGGTCAGCCCTTGCCCTCCAGAAGACGGGGCCGACCCAGGTGGGCGGTGCACTGTGACAGAGGGAAGGAAGCGCCCTGATGGACGTTGTGTGTGCCTACGGGAACCAGCTCAGGAGGAGACCCACGTCCCCTAGAAGACGGGACCAGGGGTGCACTGTAATAGAGGGGGGGTTCCTCTGGGTTAGGTGATGAGTAAGGGGGGTCCGGCGGGGTTACGTGCTATCTTCTGTTAAGTTGCCAGAATTGTGTTTCTCTCTTTCTTCTCTCTCTCTCTCCCGCTTTCTCCCCTCCCTCTATCTCTCTCTCTGCTCTCCTGATGTTGATTATCCCGTCTGGTATTGGATGTGATGCATGTAATGAGGTGACAATCGACGGGTACAGGTCCATCAATGAACTGTTGTGTGTTGACGTTTTATTTAACGTCAAAAGGGGGAATTGATAGATTTGTTCATTGATTCCTGGTAATATTTGATGTCTGTGCCACACTGCTCTCTGTGTCTCTCTCCCCCTTCCACACACAGGGCCGGCTCCCTCCTCACACATGCAAAATCATGTAGCAGAACATGCAAAATCCTAGTTCACTCTCTCTCTGGCAGTTATACATGCAAAATCATGTCCCTTCCTTTCAGCACACACACACACACACACACACACACACAAGCACACACCACACAAACACCCATACATACACACACAGAGACATACACACACCCCCCTCCCCTTTCTCAAGAGTGTATAAAATGACATGTAATATGGACATTCTGGGCTCCTTTCCTTTTTTGTCTACTGGTGATGTGTCTGTCTTCTTCTCTAATGAATAAAAGCTCCGTTTGAGAAATACTCTGTCCTCCGCTTCGTCTTTCGGCCGACTGGCCCACAACCATATCAATTAAGAACTCACGACCAGGGATAGGCTAATCCCTAACAAGATCATATTTCATATTTTCGCCATGGTATTCATATTTCCCTTACGGAGCCTGGTCTGATGCTGTGTGAGCCGGCACAACTCTGCAAAGCTTCAATACTGCCCCCTGGTGGATGATCGGCGAGTTGCCAAACCGGAAATGCCTGTTTGGATATCGGTGCGTCTCCTAAATACGTCCGGCCACTCGCATATCGTTGTAGGACTCTAGCCACACACCGTGGATATGGATCGCTGCCATAACTCAATAATCAACATGATTTGGGCGTGTATTGTTATTATACAAACCGGAAATGGATCTACTCGATCCCCATCAAATAACTGGGATCTTTTTGCTCCAGTGTCATCGCCCAACGGTAAGAGGAGGCTGACGTTACTTTCAGCCTGATTGTTTATTATTATCCATGCAAACTGCTCTGATCTATATATCACCCATACTACATAAAGCATTTAACGACGATCACGGAATTATAAACAACCCCCCCCCCCCCTCCGTTCACCCGCGCATGATCAGTCATAACGTTTAAAACCATGTACAGTTGAAATTTTTTATATAGCGTGGATCGGCAAAACAAACTGCATTTGATAATCTATATATGCATTTATGCCTATATCTCACGTTCTAGGAATTATTGCAGAAAACGATAAAAACATATTTACCGTATATTCTAGACATGGAGTGCCTGTGTGAAATATAGTTGTAACTAGTGTGCCTCAACAATATTCCATGCATCGTACATTTTTTTTCTCATAATCAGGTATTTTTAATGATAATTTTTACATTATTACATCATTATTGTTATTATTAACAATATTATTATGATGGTTGTATCAACCCTAAATCTGAGTTGGGGGGGGGGGGATGCAATGCAGCCAAACAGCTGCATACAGTGCGACCAGGGACCGAAACTAAAGCCCGCCGCCCGCCAGGGGCGGTCTGTTTTTACCTTTGGCGCATGACACTTAGAGGGCTGCCCGCCGTGTGGCGTGTAGACGTGTAGTTCATAAGCAGGCCCCTAAAAATATTTGTATGCGAACGGTAAAAATCAATTACGCGCACGCTGTGCGAATACAGATTATAGCCTCTCTCGTCTTTTTTTTCCTCCGCTGCGAGATCGTTAAAAAACTACAAGTCCCACATTGCACTCAAGCCAACGGTCCAATCACAGTAGAGTGAAGTGACTGGTTTCATGGGAAATAAAGCAAATGACCAATCGGAAGCCCTCATTTTTCTTGTTTACTTCCTGAAACTCCGCGATCAGGGCTCTCGTTTTCCGAGACACCAACTTATTATAGTCTCTCTTACCAATAGCAATAGATTTTAGAACACCTAGATTTATCGATAGCAATAGTAATATAACGTTAATGCAACAAAACGAATGCCTTGCTTTGTTAATCATAACGTTGATGCAGTAGCGTATGTCGGTGTGTTGGCTGTAACGGACATGACAATAATAACATAACGTGTACACATTAAAATTGCGATAATCTATTCTAACATTTTCAAATCGATGCAGTTGAATTTCCCCCTTAGGATCGATGCATTGTTACACCCCTACACCAAAGTCACTGGCCCACTGTGTATCTGTGTGTATAATAACTTGGCTAGCGTTATCAACAGCAGAGGTGGGCAATGGGTCCAGCTGCAGCACCGGAGTGCAAGCGATGTGATGTAATTGGCAGACTCGACTGTCAATCAATGGTCTACCTGACACGCAAACTCAAACAATGTTTCTGTACTGGAGGTGTGATTGATTGATTGATTGAAAACTTTATTAACAGATTGCAGAATGGGTACAATACAGTACAGCTCAATACACACAATTGTTAAGGGGATGCAGACCAGAGAAAGACTTTCGTCTTGTTTACATCAGGGTCCCCCATTTCAATTAATCAGGAAAGTGTACAGTAGGAAAGTGTACAGTATTTCAATAGGCAACCCTGAAAGGATTATTTTTCTAGAAGAGCAACACAGCCAAAACAGACAGTGGAGCTGTTTGCAGATAGCAAGCATTTTGACTTATTGCGTGGTGGCGATGTCTCGCAGATAATACAACTACAAGTATGATTATATAATATATATTTTATTTAAAAAAAAATTGTATATATAAAATATATATTGGCAGGTAAGAAATATGCTTGGCGGGTAGACTCTTCCCATCTACCCGCCACTGGCCGGTGAGTCAAAAAGTTAATTTCGCTCCCTGAGTGCGACCATTTCACTCACATTTGCCCATTCATTTTTGGACACATCACACACCATCGGTGTGTGTACTACAGTGTGCTGTCATAGCTCCACCTACAGGCCTATTGGAGAACACCAGGATGTGAATGGAGGGTGAATGTGAGGTATATCGTGTAAATAAGTTTTGATTGATCGCAAGACTACACTGTAAAAAAATAAATAATAATAAGTTACCAGAACTTAAAAATATTGAGTTCAGTTACTGTGCATTAAGGTTTTCAGTTTTCAATCCATAATAAGTTAACAGAAAAATAAGTACACAACCACATTATTTCAACCTAATAAAACTATGTTTATTGTCATTGTTTTAAGAACACAAGTTGACTTGGTAATACTCACATTTTGAGTAAAAAAAAATGGCTTTTAACATGTGCAATGTTCAATGAAATAGAAAAATAAATAATACAATTTGTTGATTAATCCCACTGGTCACAATGGTGACCGTAATAATGTTTTTGTTATAAGGCTCTGCAAATGTTACTGAATGATGTAGCAATGTATTTCCAGCTAAATTGAAATAATAAACAAATAAAGGGTCTCAATTAAATATGTGGTAGTAAAAAGAACCTGTGGGAGGATTTCAACAAGATAAATGCGACAACAGTGCAAAATATTTCACTATAATATTTCAAAGCAAAAAAATTATAATTTATTTTTTATTCTGCCCCCTGTGCCTATGAAAATGCCCTAGGGTTGCCTACCCCTGTTCTAGACGGTATTTTCGTATGAATGAAAAAGTAAAACGTTCCTACATCCTGAACGATAGATAATCGATGTTGAATGGGCCATAGTAATGTCCACTAAACATGCAGTGTGCGCGGTCAGGTGGCGTAGCGGAGATTGTGCTCGTCACCAATGCAAGAGGCTGCGGTCTCGACTCCCGGAGAGTCAGCATTGCCTTGGCTCGGGCTGATCGCTATACTAACTCGTTTGGCTGAGTTAGGGGGAGGGGAGCCGTGGGTGGGTCCTGGGCGTTGTGGACAGCGACCCCTACAGTTCGGTCGGGGCGCCTGCTCAGCAAGGGTAGGATCTGGAGAGAGGTAGTGCGACCTTCCACACGTTACACTCTCCCGGTGAGAATCTGCGCGGCCAGGCTGGCTGCCGGCTGGCTGCACATGCGTTGGAGGAAAGCATGTGACAGTCTCCGGCCTCTCGGACCAACAGTAGGGGAAAGTGCGCAACAACTAGGAAGGGGGTTGGGAATTGGCATAACGACTAACAGTGGGATGGGAGAAAAATCGGAAAAAAGAAGGAGGGGGAAAAAGATATCTTCTTAAACATGCAGTGTGCTTAATTGTAGTGAGCTATTATACTTGAAGCACAGAGTGTTCACGCCATAGGTGAGCTTGTGCAAGTCGTAATTCTTTATTCTTTTCCCGATTCATTGGCCAGAATTTTGTCTGGCCATATTTCCAGCCAAGACGTCTACGCGCTCCCCGTATCGCACTCAGTCCGACACGGACACCAAACTCGTCATCCAGCTGTTTCTGGACTTGTCTTGCAACCATGCAGTCGCGGGCCGTGGTCATCTCGTCAATAGCAACCATGACATTGCTATAGAGAAAGAAAAAAAGAGGACATTAATTGATGCATACAGTCACATCAATATGATGATTATAATAAGTCCCTGCAACATATGTTTGCATTATTAACACATTGACTGCCACGCTTCTATCCATCAATGTATGATCACTGCCACCAGTCTAAGCCTATGGAGATGTTCACCTTCTTTGCAGGGCTATAACTTTTTTAATTGTATTGCTAAATTGACATTACTATGGCCCATTCAACATCGATTATCTATCGTTCAGGATGTAGGAACGTTATACTTTTTCATTCATAGATTCTTCCAAAAATACCGTCTAGAATATAAGTATGTTTTTATCGTTTTCTGCAGTAATTCCTAGAACGTGAGTTATAGGCATAAACGCATATATAGATTATCAACTGCCGTTTGTTGCCGATACACGCTATATTAAAAATGTCAACTGTACATGATCCTAAACGTTATGACTCATCATGCGCGGATGAACGGGGGGGGGTTGTTTATAATTCCGTGATCGTCAGTAAATGCTTTATGTAGTATGGGTTGATTTATTGATCAGATGGTTTGTAAATAAAGAAATGTACAATCGCCTTGAAAATAACGTTACTGTCCTCTTACCGTTCACCGATGAGACTGGAGGAAAAAGATCCCACTTATTTGACGTTGATCGACTAGATCCATTTCCGGTTTGTATGGCGCAATAAACACCCAAATCATATCGATTATTGAGTTATGGCAGCGATCCATATACACGGATGTGTGTCTAGAGTCCCGCAACAATATGTGACTGCCGGACGGATTTCCCAGATGCACCGAGATCACCACATCCATTTCCGGTTGTAACTCGCCCGATCATCCACCAGGCGGCGGTATTGAAGCGTTGCACTGTTGTGCAGAGTCCCACTGTCTCAGCAGAGGCTGGGTGGCGGAATTATGAATACCATGGCGAAAAAATGAAATATTATCTCAATGACGTCGTACGCCGTGGCTTGGCAGAATTCGCATGACCAGCAAACCCGTCGTACAACGTGATTGGCGGTCATCTCGTCAATAGCAACCATAACATTGCTATAGAGAAAGTGATTATAATAAGTCCCTGCAACATGTTTGCATTATTAAACCATGAAGATGCTTTAAAAAATAATTAAATGAAAATGTACTAAGAGTAGTCTACTGACACACAGGATCTGATATTTCTCTGGCGTATTCAAACAGCATTGCCCTGAACTTCTCATCCTTGAAAGCCGTCGTGAATCTGTCCATTTCGTCTGCCGTCATGTCCGGCAATTTAGTTTTTTCGCCGCATGCCATGGTAGAGCGTTTATTCAAATGGAACTGAAACATGTTCCGTTGTGATGTAGTCACGGTGTGATGTCATAATAGAACATTCTAGAACATTTGTGATGTCACAGTATGATGTCATAATAGACCATTCTAGAACATTGGTGATGTCACGGTGTGATGTCATAATAGAACATTCTAGAACATTGGTGATGTCACGGTGTGATGTCATAATAGAACATTCTAGAACATTTGTTCTAGAACATTTGTGATGTCACAGTATGATGTCATAATAGACCATTCTAGAACATTGGTGATGTCACGGTGTGATGTCATAATAGAACATTCTAGAACATTGGTGATGTCACGGTGTGATGTCATAATAGAACATTCTAGAACATTTGTTCTATAAATACAGTTTTCTTACCTTGTAGTAGTGATGTGAATATTTAGGAAAGTAGCTTTAGGACCACTTCTGTAAAGAAAGACCTCGCTGTGGAAGAGAAATAAACCATTTGGATATCTTTGTTTTACACTGGAGCGGCTGTGGACATTATTTTTCTTTATCAACGAACGTACTACTCACGAGTAAGCAACTTTAACCAGTAGAGTGGAACGTCTGCCCTCATACTTCTTGTGGTGGTACGGTCCGGTACGGAACCTGAGGAGTGTCATCCACAGATCTCTCTAGTTAGTGGAACAAAGCAAACGAGCATCATGGCTGCGGTATGCGCCGCCTTCCGTGTTCTCACTAAAACTATCTTATCATCCAAGACGCTTCTGGCTGTATGTCAAGGCAGTAAAAGGACGTTTCACTACTCCATCTACGGCAAGCGGGATGCCAACAACGCCAAAGTCTCCAATGGGATCTCAACCCAGTACCCAGTAGTTGACCATGAGTTTGATGCCGTGGTGGTGGGGGCTGGAGGGGCGGGCCTTAGGGCAGCCTTTGGCCTATCAGAGGCTGGCTTCAACACAGCCTGCATCACCAAGCTGTTCCCAACCAGATCTCACACTGTTGCTGCACAGGGCGGGATCAACGCAGCTCTGGGTAACATGGAGGGTGACGATTGGAGGTGGCATTTCTACGACACAGTGAAGGGATCCGATTGGCTGGGAGATCAGGACGCCATCCACTACATGACAGAGCAGGCCCCTGCAGCCGTGGTGGAGCTGGAGAACTTTGGCATGCCGTTCAGCCGTACGGACGATGGGAAGATCTACCAGCGGGCGTTTGGAGGTCAGAGTCTGAAGTTTGGGAAGGGAGGTCAGGCCCATCGCTGTTGCTGTGTGGCCGACAGGACAGGACACTCTCTGTTACACACACTCTATGGACGGTCTCTGTGGTATGACACTAGTTATTTTGTGGAGTACTTTGCTCTGGACCTGTTGATGGAGGATGGAGAGTGTAAAGGAGTGATAGCTCTCTGTATGGAGGATGGCTCCATCCACCGCTTCAGAGCCAAGAATACAGTCATCGCCACAGGGGGTTACGGGCGTGCCTTCTTCAGCTGTACATCAGCCCACACCAGCACAGGAGACGGTAACGCCATGGTAACCAGAGCTGGCCTGCCCTGCCAAGACCTGGAGTTCGTACAGTTCCACCCCACAGGTATCTACGGGGCGGGCTGTCTGATCACAGAGGGTTGCCGTGGCGAGGGTGGTATCCTGATCAACAGCGAGGGAGAGCGTTTCATGGAGCGATACGCCCCCAACGCCAAGGACCTGGCCTCCAGAGATGTGGTGTCAAGATCCATGACCGTCGAGATCAGAGAGGGCAGAGGTGTAGGCCGTGAGAAAGACCATGTGTATCTTCAGCTTCATCACCTTCCTCCCCAGCAGTTGGCCTCCAGGCTGCCTGGTATCTCTGAGACGGCCATGATCTTCGCCGGAGTCGATGTCACCAAGGAACCAATTCCTGTTCTGCCTACAGTACACTACAACATGGGAGGAATACCCACTAACTTCAGAGGACAGGTGATCACTCACAGCAACAAAGAGGACAAGGTGGTACCAGGGCTGTTTGCCTGCGGTGAGTCGGGCTGCGCTAGTGTCCATGGTGCCAACCGGCTCGGTGCCAACTCCCTGCTGGACCTGGTGGTGTTTGGAAGAGCCTGTGCCCTCACCATCGCTGAGATCTGCACCCCAGGGGAGAAGCTGTCTCCTCTGAAGCCTAACGCAGGAGAGGAGTCTGTGGCTAATCTGGACAAAGTGAGGTTTGCTAACGGCTCTCTGAGGACCTCTGAGATCAGACTCAATATGCAGAAGACCATGCAGGCCCATGCGGCAGTGTTCCGTACAGGCCCTGTTCTCAAAGAGGGTTGTGACAAGATGGACGCTATCTACGGGACTCTGGAAGATATCAAGACTTTCGACAGAGGCATTGTGTGGAACACAGACTTGGTGGAGACATTAGAGCTCCAGAATCTGATGCTGAACGCCGTCCAGACCATTCATGGAGCTGAGCAACGCAAAGAGAGCAGAGGAGCTCACGCCAGAGAAGACTACAAGGACCGCATGGATGAGTTGGACTATGCCAGGCCGCTGCAGGGCCAGGAGAGGAAGCCCTTTGAAGAACACTGGAGGAAACACACTCTGTCCCACGTCGACCCCAAGACTGGCAAGGTGACTCTGGAGTACAGGCCCGTGATTGACGCCTCTCTGGACGAGGAGGCTTGTTCCCACATCCCGCCTGCTATCCGCTCATATTAAAAACGTGCAAATATCCAACACATCATACTTACGTGCCCAGTGTATCTGTATTTATGAAAAACCACAAGTCACACTCTCGCTGTTCCCTTTTCTACTCTCTGCAACATGAACCTCGTGCTCATAAGGAAAGCTTAATGCGGAATATCTCATATTTGTCCAACAATAAAAACGTTAATAAAAATAATGAATCTTTACTGTACATTTTAAACAAGTGATTTGTGCAAGCTTGAGTGATTTGTGTATATTTTAAAGAACCCATCAACCTTCTGAAAACAATTCTCTCGCGTCTGCTTACATTTGCTTAAGGACAGTCCCATCGTCCATCAGTCAATATTTAATATTTAAATATCAATTGATTGCCGGCGGCACAGCTCTGAGTCTTGACGTTTCCAGCTATAAAAACACACTGATGCCCTTAATCAAAAACATCCACGTTTGTTCTCCTCCAGCCGGTGGCCTTGAGCTGCATTCATGACCGCTGGGAACTGGAACGTTAACAGATGTAACAACCTCTGACCTCCAATCTTTCGACCTCTCGACGTGAAGCATTCAGGTTGGAAAAGGTGACGCTGTCTATGGTGGCCAGCTACTAGCAAGCGGAGCCACCAGAGGTTGCTACTACTACGGTTTGCAGTTATAGTTTGTCCCTATATTGTATATATTATTCACATTACTACAGCTATACCAACAGCTAAAAGCATATAGTGTACCCAAAACGCAACTATTTAAACCTTACTACAGAAATGGCAACCACGAAGGGACTTAAAAAAAAAAAGGAAAAAATATATTTTCTATGTTGTTGTTAGGAGCTTTTGTTAGTTCAGGATTGCTATACCATGGCTACATCTATGCATTCTCCTGTTCAAGGGAGTATTGTTGGAGAAGAGGTTTCCTCAGACCAGGGAGAGGGAGAACTAGCTGAGGCTCTTATAGACTTCACAGCTGGCCCTTTTGTGACAAGAAGAGATCCTGTACAGGATCTACAGATGGAGCACTGGAAAATCAAACCTCTCCCGCCGGCACCAAGCTTGGTGACGCCTATCTATGTGAGGCGAGTTGACGGGAGGTGACGCAGCACTGCCTGGTTTAACCAGTAGGGGGAGTCGAGTTACACGGTGGAGAGAGGGAACTATCGTTCTATGTGTGTGTGCGACACTACAGATATGGACATATTATTTTGCAATGTAATGCTTTTCTGTTGATTATTTAACTGTTATGCTGTCAACAAAACAATGTGTCTTATTACCGCTTTCCTCCCGACGAAAAAAAGAGAAGGTGGCTGAAGTTGATACGATAAGTTTGATCTCAATGATGAACAATAACAGCTTTAACAGGTAGGCTAACGCTAGGCTACAGTAGCTAACGTCCGGTTAGGCTAACGCTAGGCTACAGTAGCTAACGTCAGGTTAGGTTAACGCTAGGCTACAGTAAACGTCAGGTTAGGCTAACGCTAGGCTACAGTAGCTAACGTCAGGTTAGGCTAACGCTAGGCTACAGTAGCTAACTTCAGGTTAGGCTAACAATATGTACTAGTTCAGTAACATTAGCTAGTGCTGCCTGAACGTAACGTTAGTTTACAAAACATTACCTGTCTATATAACGTTGGAAGTTGATACGGTAAGTTTGATCTCAATGATGAACAATAACAGCTTTAACAGGTAGGCTAGCTAACGTCAGGTTAGGCTAACGCTAGGCCTGAACGTAACGTTTACAAAACATTACCTGTCTATATAACGTTGAGGCAAAAATTATAAAGTGTGTGTTTTGGTGGACATCACCTGTTCACAGTTTAATTACCTGTACTTACTATTGCACTTTACTGTACATTTTGCACTCTGGTTGGATGCCAATCATCTTTTCGTTGTACTGTACTTGTGCTGTTTAACACATCCTGCGCCATAAACGTCGTACGACGGGTTTCAAGTTCATGCGAATTCTGCCAATACACGGCGTACAACGTTATTGAGATCATATTTCATATTTTCGCCATGGTATTCATATTTCCCTTACGGAGCCTGGTCTGATGCTGTGTGAGCCGGCACAACTCTGCAACGCTTCAATACTGCCCCCTGGTGGATGATCAGCGAGTTGCCAAACCGGAAATGCCTGTTTGGATATCGGTGCGTCTCCTAAATACGTCCGGCCACTCGCATATCGTTGCAGGACTCGTTGCAGCCACACACCGTGGATATGGATCGCTGCCATAACTCAATAATCGACATGATTTGGGCGTGTATTGTTATTATACAAACCGGAAATGGATCTACTCGATCCCCATCAAATAACTGGGATCTCTTTGCTCCAGTGTCATCGCCCAACAGTAAGAGGAGGCTGACGTTACTTTCAGCCTGATTGTTTATTATTATCCATGCAAACTGCTCTGATCTATATATCACCCATACTACATAAAGCATTTAACGACGATCACGGAATTATAAACGCCCCCCTCCGTTCACCCGCGCATGATCAGTCATAACGTTTAAAACCATGTACAGTTGAAATTTTTTATATAGCGTGGATCGGCAACAAACTGCATTTGATAATCTATATATGCATTTATGCCTATATCTCACGTTCTAGGAATTATTGCAGAAAACGATCACTTTACCCCAAAGATATGAGCGAACCTGACCTTTAACTCAATCAGCGCCAGACCCGATGATAGTCGGGTTATCTCGCCATGCGTTGAGCACCAGGACCCCCGAAAACCCCAGTATACTCTGGTTTTCATCGTTATTTCTTTTATTCGATTTTTTTTATTCATTTCAGGCACACGGACCTCGGGGTTACCTTAGGGAATCACTCTGAGATCGCTAGAGTGCAATACCGGCCGCATCCTGCTAGGTGGCAGTATCGCCCCCACCCTTCGAAACCTTTTTTTCACACCCGGTGTTACATTTAATTCCCTCCGGGCGCAGTTTTTTGGGTCAGGCGAGTAGCGGTTCACCCGATCACATTGAAACGCGTCCAATGCCCCGATGCATGTGTTGTGCTGGGTTATGTTGGGGACACGATGGACACCAATACTGGAAGTCGTGATCAGACAATTGGAATATTCTTTTTGGGATACCTCCTAGTAAAGGACTATATGACATCAATCCTGCTTTGATCCAACCATGATTTCACATCGATCGCAACGATCATACCGGTATGTAACATACTCCAAAACGTATGCCGTTGGTGATGATCAAAGCATCAAAAAACTACCCCCCCCTTTCATGCATTCATGATGAAACATAATACCTATTATATACATTTGATTTGGAAATAGTAGCGTGTCCAGGCAAGAAACGGCAACGCTTATAGCAGAATTCATGTAGCGCCCTATAACTTAGGTTGACCATATTTTGATTTCCAAAAAAGAGGACACGTTGCCCCCCCAGCCTCGAGATACTTAATGATACTCAGGCATGCGTTGCTCATGGGACGACTGGTTGCACTATGTTTTAATGACGCCGCGTGCGCACGCTCCCGCGCATAGATGTTCCCTCGCATAGCACAGACTAAAGACAGTGCCTAATTGTCAGGATGGAGGTAGGTGAGTTCCAATTGTTGTAGGCAATCACAGAGACGGAGAAGGTATACTCTTGAACAGGTTCGACTTTAATAGTAAAGAACACAAAGAGTAATACTAGGATACTATGCCAAAGGCAAGGGAACGAGAGAATAGATAACGGAGCTTAGTGGTGGTCCAGAACTGGAACCGGCCGCGTTATCTCCGAACGCCTATAGTGAAGACCTGACGAATGACAAGCAGAGGAAAGGAATGTTAAATAGCCACCAAATACCAACATTCCACACACACACCCCCGTGACAGCCAATCACAAGCCAACCCCCTAAGTGACAGCACTAAATGACAGGGAAAAACAAGTGACAGCAATCAAGTGACGGATGACAGAGAAGGTGGGTGGTTACCGACCGTAGTCAAGAACCAGAATCGTAACACCTAATTGCCTCTACGTCATTCACAAGTTTTGTGTGAATGTATCTGAGAACGTATTTGAACACACCTGACGACGGGCCGTATTGTTATGCAAAGTAGTACTTAGCGAGTTGGCGCATCAGTCGAGTGCAGCGCATTCCTGTGTGCACACGCATGCACATCCGTGCATGTGCGTGCTTCTGCTCACAGACTGGTTGCCGTGCAAACCCCGGCGTCGCCATGAGCAACGCATGCCTGATGATACTCAACGTTTACTCAAAGATGCATTATTGTTTTAATATATTTAAAGCATGCCTCCTCTGTATGGATATACGATTATTATTTATATTATTTTACTGTATATAACACATGTCAAGTTAGACCGCGCTCTCAAGATACGACACTGGGTGCTGAAATCCCATTAAGTATTATATAAAAGAAGCAGTGAAGCCAGACCAGCACTCTCAGGTTCAAAATTTAATGGCAGCCTGAAACAAACATGTTTCGGAAATATGTATTCCTTCTTCAGTGTTATAGCTTGCCGTGGCTTCACTGCTTCTTTTATACTGTATATAACACAACAATATATCTCTCTATAACCAAAGACACACCAAACCAAAGTTACTCAACAATCAACATGCTTGATTATGCCTAGAATTATCTGACAAATCTCAATGGCACAATAATAACTTAAAAATCAACCTGTAATAAAATAATAGCTCTCTTTTCAAGTCTTACTGGACAAAAATAAATAACAAAATATATGAAATAATAGAAAATAGAAAATCCAGTTAATAAATATCTCTTTGTATCGTATCCTTCAGGCTCTCAGTGCACACAGTGTAAATGTGGATGTACTGGTAGATTTTGAACATGATATTCTCAAGGTCAACATCTATTGTGTCTGCCCCATGATGAACACAATTATTCAATATGTGTGCTGGTTGCTGGGCCTCCCAGATATTCATGTTACCAATTCCAAACATAAGAGACTGTTCAATTTGTTGACATTTGCTGCTAGAAAGAACATCCTGTTTTGGATCAAGGACGAGGTCCCGTCAATGAGGTCATGGCACAATATCATAATGGAATGTATCCCCTGTGAGTATATTACGTGTATGCTGCATTCCAAGTTGGACACTTTTTATGAGATCTGGGACCCCTATCTGTCGCATATTGGGCGTGCACTATCCGCCACTGTACTCGCCGGATTTCCCCATTACCAATAACCTTCCACTGCTGCCTTGTTTTGTCTACGGTACTGGCATTGTAAATACTGTACATGTCCTATTGACTACAGTGGCACTGTACATGTTCTCTTGACTGCGGTAATACTGTACATGTTCTCTTGACTACAGTAGTGCTGTACAGGTACCCTTGACTACAGTAACACTGTACATGTCCACTTGACTACAGTAGTGCTGTACATGCCCACTTGACCACACTGATACTGTACATGTCCTCTTGGCTACAGTAGTACGGTACATGTTCTCTTGACTACAGTAATGCTGTACATATACCTTTGACTACAGTGATACTGTACGCCCTCTTGACTATAATAATACTGTACAAACCCACT
This sequence comes from Notolepis coatsorum, assembly GCF_963971535.1. NCBI lineage: Eukaryota > Metazoa > Chordata > Actinopteri > Aulopiformes > Paralepididae > Notolepis > Notolepis coatsorum. Next base: position 315,620,482 of record NC_140165.1, read on the forward strand.
TGACTACATTGATACTGTACGTGTCCTCTTGGCTGCAGTAGTACTGTACAGGCACTCTGGGCTACTAGGGAATACACGGTCATATGCACACGTTCACAACACACATATATGCATGTACACATAAAACATATACATAGGTAAAGCACACGCACATATGGGTAGGTAGAACACACGTATATATAGCACACGAGATAAGGCGCACACGTGAAAGCCACACTTATTTTATTTTGTTTTATTTATTTTATTTTCTATTGTCATTTCCTTATTTAATTTTTACTGTCTTTTTTCTTTTCTGTTTGCCTGTCTTGTAATGTTATTACTGTTGTTAGTGTCATTATTTTTATTATTATTGACGGTATTGTATTGTGGTTTTTTTTTTTTTTAACAAATTTTGGTTTTGTTGCTGGTTGATTCTCCTCAGCTTCTCTCTGGTACTATACGAGAAGATAAATACACTTTTAAAACCCTTTGTTTATCTTTAGATCAGAGAGAGAGAGAGAGAAAGAGAGAGTGGCTGCTGGAGATTTTAGGTCTACTGAGCGCACCTTTCTAGTTATGACCCGAGAGAGAGAGAGAGAGAGAGAGAGAGAGAGAGAGAGAGAGAGAGAGATTGATTTCCCCGGAGCTATGCTCGGAGCATTTATTAACGTTACATTTTCAACAACATTGCTGCTAATTGGACACTTCATGGAGGCGGGGTAACGTTGTGTCGAGTTCATGCGTGTACTAGTGTAGGATGGGCTCCGGCTCCGCTTGACCTAACGTTGGAAACGGGGTAGTTGTGTCGAGTTCATGAGTGTACTGGTGTAGTGGGCTTGGCTTGACGTTACTCCGTTTCCATGAAGTAATAGGTGGCCAGCTAGCTAGCATTAAGCTAACGGAGGAACGACAGCTAACGTTAGCTAATAATAGCGTTGTTTACAAACTGAAGACAGGGCTGCCCTGCCCGGCTGTGAGGGGGAGGAGGCTGCAGCAGCTTGTGTCTGTTGCTCTGAGCGAGGAGGAGGCGGAAGGGCAAGGCTCTGGCAGCGCGTCTGTCTGTCAACAACTTGCGGGAGCAAGCCAGCTGGTACCGATACTGCAGAAAGTATCGGTACTTCGGGAAATGAGTATTGAAGCCGTTTTAAATATTCAGTATCGATATGTATCGATACTTCGATATTTTTGACAACACTAGTCAATAGCGCTCGTCAGAGGTCCGTTATTACTCGATAACGGACCTCTGCCGAGCAATAATGACCACTGTTCGCAGCTGTAGCAATCAAGCCCACTGACACACACTGCATCAGTGCAGCCAATCAGACACACCTGCCGGCTGCCGGCGATGACAGCGCGGAGCGACAGAACAGAACTGCGTCTGCATTTGATCTCGTCTTGTCGATGGTGTAAAATGAATTAGGTATATTGTTAGTAAGTTAGCCATGTAATAAGCGGCATAATGTATAGCCTATACTCGGTCATTGTCGCAAAATAATTGACCTTCACTGACGTTTAGAACACCTCGGCGAGGCGCCTCGGTATTCTAAACTCTGTGTCGGTCAATTATTTTGCGACAATGACCTTGTAGCTATACATTATCCCTTACTTGGCTTCGGATTTAGTGCGTGCACTACTGAACTGTTTGGCAGTGTCAGAGTCTGGAAATGCCTTTTTTAGCAAGGCACTTGTTTCACAGTATGAAATGCAAACGCACCCTCCGCTGCATTTACTTTACAGCATCCTCTGTTTTCCCGGGTTTAACAAAGAAGTCTGTCAACTTTGCAGACAAACTCTCAACTTGCACATGTCCATGTGCACTTTAAGATCGCCTGCACCTTTATTGGACACACACGTGTATGTGCAAGCTTTGCACACAGTGCACACTCCGCCTCTCATTTGTTCCGATGGGTCGGTACATTTGGAATTTCTTCTGCAGTTCATCTGTAAAAGTACATTTGCGCTTTGGCTTTGGCATTGTGAATGTGAGCTGCCATCTCTGTCCCCTTCCTGTTTGTGTGTGCACGTAGTTGTAGAGCCGCCCACAAAGCTTCTCAGGGATTACGTCACACACGCAACAGAGTACCGTAGTATTCTGTGCAATGCGCCAGTCAATTTAAGTACATGCAAACGGTCCGTGAAACCCGGACATTTTCATGAATTTATAAACCCCCCCCCCCCCCGGACGGCCCGGACGCGTGAATATTAAAGGCAACCAACTTGTGTTCAGCTTTTCGTTCAGCGTTTCTCTGATTGGCCACACGGCCACGTGACCGCCCTAGCACACGCCCTTTTCCGCTGAGAGACGCGGCAGAAGCGCTGCTCGAACCAGTTCAGACAGAGGTGTTTATTTATATTAATAAACATATCTACTAGAAACACTGGTGTTCTGTTGTGTGACTGTACTAAACTCTTCCACCATATGACCGACATTTGACATACAGTACACCTCCTATGTTGGGATTATGTTTGGTCATGACAAAACAATAAAAATCGCTACCGTTAGTAATGCTGCCACCACCCACTTCAATGACAGAGCTCTCATATTTGCGAATGCATAAACTATATCTTAAATTATGGCGATGATGACCGACATTTGACATACAGTACACCTCCTATCTATGTTGGGATTATGTTTGGTCATGACAAAACAATAAAAATCGCTACGGTTAGTAATGCTGCCACCACCCACTTCAATGACAGAGCTCTCATATTTGCGAATGCATAAACTATATCTTAAATTATGGCGATGTGTCTAATATGGCTGTCGCGAAGTCATTGATAAGCGACAGCCATATTAGACACATAGCCATAATTTAAGATATAGTTTATGCATTCGCAAAATATGAGAGCAGCTGTCATTGAAGGGCTTCAACGGAGCACCGCCGCTGCTGCTGCTGGAGCTGAAGTGATGTACAGTGACGAGTGAATCTGGTAGTTGGTTGTTAAAAACGCGAAACATAATAATCAGTCAGCAGCGCTCCACTGCTACCGCAGCTGAACACAAGTTGGTTGGTACAGCAGCTTAAGTTGGTTGGTAGTGGTACACAAGTTGGTTGCCCGCGCTGCCGCTAGCTCCTTGGGTTTCATTTGGGACGTGGGAGGGGCTGCCGCTTGCTTGCGCGTGGGGGCGGGGGGTCGCGGCCAATCATTTTTGGACCCCAGGAAGACTAGTGGACGTCTCGGCGTCAGCTAATGGGGATCCTTTGCTAATAAACAATAAACAATCAGAGAAAAGCCGAACACAAGTTGGGTTGGTTGCCTTTAATATTCACGCGGCCCGGACAGGGCGTGAAAAGAGGACATGTCTGGGCAAAATAGGACGTTTGGTCACCCAACTATAACTCAGCTTTTCAGGAATTATCCCGGATCACTCCTAAACTATACAATATACACCACGGTATAACACGCAAAGGTATACATGAAAAGATGTATTCCTTTTCACATGTTGAACGATGAATAGTTGATGTCAAATGAGCCATAGTAATTGTTTCCATAGCTATAATATCGAATATAGTTATAGCCCTGCAAACACCGCCACGCATCCCTATCTCTTAGAGCGGTGGCGCAGTAGGAACAAAGATCCGCCGGCGGCGCTGAAAGAGTTAAACATTCCTCTAGATCCTGAAAGTTTAATACAAAGTGGAAGGCTGTTCCACATTGAGATCCCCGTGTAGACATAACCCGCTGCGCCTTGTTTCAGTTCCCTCATCTCGTGTCTCAGCTGTGTCTGAAGTCCCTCGATGCCAATGTCGCTAACGTCTCCATCCAATCTAACGTAGCTCTCCCTCCGTACATCCTACCCTCTCTCTCTCCGCTCGCTCTCCCTCAGTACATCCTACCCTCTCTCCTCCGCTCGCTCTCCCTCAGTACATCCTACCCTCTCTCCTCCGCTCGCTCTCCCTCAGTACATCCTACCCTCTCTCCTCCGCTCGCTCTCCCTCAGTACATCCTACCCTCTCTCCTCCGCTCGCTCTCCCTCAGTACATCCTACCCTCTCTCCTCCGCTCGCTCTCCCTCAGTACATCCTACCCTCTCTCCTCCGCTCGCTCTCCCTCAGTACATCCTACCCTCTCTCCTCCGCTCGCTCTCCCTCAGTACATCCTACCCTCTCTCCTCCGCTCGCTCTCCCTCAGTACATCCTACCCTCTCTCCTCCGCTCGCTCTCCCTCAGTACATCCTACCCTCTCTCCTCCGCTCGCTCTCCCTCAGTACATCCTACCCTCTCTCCTCCGCTCGCTCTCCCTCAGTACATCCTACCCTCTCTCCTCCGCTCGCTCTCCCTCAGTACATCCTACCCTCTCTCCTCCGCTCGCTCTCCCTCCGTACATCCTACCCTCTCTCCTCCGCTCGCTCTCCCTCAGTACATCCTACCCTCTCTCTCTCCGCTCGCTCTCCCTCAGTACATTGATTGATTGATTGATTGAAAACTTTATTAACAGATTGCAGAATGGGTACAATACAGTACAGCTCAATACACACAATTGTTAAGGGGATGCAGACCAGAGAAAGACTTTCGTCTTGTTTACATCAGGGTCCCCCATTTTCAATTCATCAGGACATATATGACATACATGACATACAGATAGTCAGTACTGCTACATCTATACATTTATGACATACCAGATTTGCAAATACAGTACTGTTTGTGATACAGAAGGAGTCAGGAAAAGGGAGTATATACATTTGACGTAGAAACTGTACATTGGAGGAGGTTGGGTGGGGGGGGTTGGGTACACTGGGATATTGACAACCATACTGGGTAATCTACATTGGAGGTGGTTGGGGGGGGGGGGGGCACACTGTATATACAAGCAAAACTGTACATTGAGGGGGGGGGGGGGAGACACTGTACAAACAAACAAAATTGTACATTGGACTATTGACAAAACCATACTAGGTAAATGACTGTACATTGGAGGGGGTTGGGTTAGGATATTTACAGGGGCCAGTGTTGAATTGCAGTCTCCCGTAGGTGTCCCTTGAGAGAGGTTTTGAAAGTGGGTAGTGATCCACATTCCTTTACAGCTTTGGGTAGGGCGTTCCACATTGATGTGGCATAATTGCGAAACGTGTTTAGTCCCTTATTTGAGCCGAATCTGGGTTTAACATGATTTGTGGAGCTCCCTCTGGTGTTGTGATCGTGGTATTCACTGACCTTTGGGAAGTATTTTGACATGTACATGGGTACCTTGGTCGTGTAGTGTATCTTGTAGACCAGGCCCATTGCAAGTTGCTGTACTCTGTCGTCTACTCTAAGCCATCCTAGGTTGTCAAAGTGGGCAGGGGTGAGGTGGGTTCTAGGAGTAAGGTCAAGCAGTAGTCTGACCAGTTTGTTTTGAGATGTTTGTAATTTTGTTTTTAGCGCCTTTGAGGTGCTTTGGTACCATGAGGTGCAAGCATAGTCGTAGTACCCCTGAATGAGTGCTCCTGCCAGAGTCTTCAGGGTATTCTTGTTTACCAGAGAGGAGATCCGGTACAAGAATCGAGTTCGTTGGTTGACTTTTTTTTATTACATTGGATGCCATTTTGTCACAGGAGAGATTAGCCTCTAGGATGGAACCCAGGTAGGTAATTTCATCTTTCCTTGTGACAATATTGTCACCCACTGCAACTGAGAAGCCGTCGGTCTTGCTGAGTTTGTTATTTGAACCGAAGAGAATGGACTCTGTTTTGCCCATGTGTAATGATAGTTTGTTATCAGCGAGCCATATGCAGATTCTGCCTAGTTCCGAGCTGAGGGAACATCCTACCCTCTCTCCTCCACTCGCTCTCCCTCAGTACATCCTACCCTCTCTCTCTCCGCTCGCTCTCCCTCAGTACATCCTACCCTCTCTCCTCCACTCGCTCTCCCTCAGTACATCCTACCCTCTCTCTCTCCGCTCGCTCTCCCTCAGTACATCCTACCCTCTCTCTCTCCGCTCGCTCTCCCTCAGTACATCCTACCCTCTCTCCTCCGCTCGCTCTCCCTCAGTACATCCTACCCTCTCTCTCTCCGCTCGCTCTCCCTCAGTACATCCTACCCTCTCTCCTCCGCTCGCTCTCCCTCAGTACATCCTACCCTCTCTCCTCCGCTCGCTCTCCCTCAGTACATCCTACCATCTCTCCTCCGCTCGCTCTCCCTCAGTACATCCTACCCTCTCTCCTCCGCTCGCTCTCCCTCAGTACATCCTACCCTCTCTCCTCCGCTCGCTCTCCCTCAGTACATCCTACCCTCTCTCCTCCGCTCGCTCTCCCTCAGTACATCCTACCCTCTCTCCTCCGCTCGCTCTCCCTCAGTACATCCTACCCTCTCTCCTCCGCTCGCTCTCCCTCAGTACATCCTACCCTTCCTCTCTCCGCTCGCTCTCCCTCCTACATCCTACCCTCTCTCCTCCGCTCGCTCTCCCTCAGTACATCCTACCCTCTCTCCTCCGCTCGCTCTCCCTCAGTACATCCTACCCTCTCTCCTCCGCTCGCTCTCCCTCAGTACATCCTACCCTCTCTCCTCCGCTCGCTCTCCCTCAGTACATCCTACCCTCTCTCTCTCCGCTCGCTCTCCCTCAGTACATCCTACCCTCTCTCTCCTCCGCTCGCTCTCCCTCAGTACATCCTACCCTCTCTCCTCCGCTCGCTCTCCCTCAGTACATCCTACCCTCTCTCCTCCGCTCGCTCTCCCTCCGTACATCCTACCCTCTCTCCTCCGCTCGCTCTCCCTCAGTACATCCTACCCTCTCTCCTCCGCTCGCTCTCCCTCAGTACATCCTACCCTCTCTCCTCCGCTCGCTCTCCCTCAGTACATCCTACCCTCTCTCCTCAGTACATCCTACCCTCCTCTCTCCTCCATACATCCTACCCTCCTCTCTCCTCCGCCCCCTGACCTCCTCACTCTCTGACTGGGACACGTCAGTGATGGGAGATCGCGGCTCATGACCCATCTCGTGATCCCTCTCCTTCTTTCTCTCTTCTGCCTCCTTCCTCCCCCTCACATTTTCAAGCATCTCTTCATCCAAACGAATCCTCCGAAGTGTCTATTTTTCACACTTTCTTTTATGTTCCGTCTTGTCGGATTTCTCAGTGTTCTTCCCTGGGAGCTTCACAGAGCACTTCCTACTCCATCCTGTGTCGATATTACAATAGATAAAACACAGGAGACATCACGTGCAATACTGAGACGTCACGAAAGAAAGATAAGAGAAGTTAAAATAGCTCAAGGAGAAGGGAGAGAAGTATTAGGAGAGATCACTCCGCGTCTGGTCAATTTGTAATCCATGTTGAATCAGAAGAGTTCAGCGCAGGGTCACATCTCCTCGGATCTAGAGAGGTCTACTTCAACCCTCCCCGCTCGCTCGGCCCAAGGTTGCAGCGGACAATGTTTACGCCGTTGGCCCTGTTTAAGATTCAGTATCTGCTCAGTGTCTGAGCCAGTCGCCGCGCTGACAACCAAGACAAACACTGTGATCCTGAGGGATGACTTCACCTCCTCCACCACAGTGAACTACTCTGTGGGCGGGATCTGTGTCTCATCACCCTCGCGGCGTCGTACGCTCTTCTCCGTAGATAATGTGGCTTCTGTTAATTGAGCGCGGTCCGAGCTAGAGAGATCCAATGCGGCAAACGCCTTCAATGGCAAACCTCAGCAGCTGCTGGAGGAAGAAAAACATCCGAGATGGTCGTCGCAAAAAGTTGAAAAACTATTCCACAGGTTGTGAAACCTGGTTGTTGTGAACCACCCCACAACCCCATTCCCCTCACATGCGACAGTGGTTCAGGAGGTAGAGTGGTCGCCTGGTAATCGAAAGGCTCCCGGTTCGATTCCCACTCCTTCCCCGGGGCAGCGTGTCAGAAGTGTCCTTGAGCAAGACACTTAAGCCCCCCCCCCCCTAACTGCTCCCGATGAGCAGGCTGGCACCTTGCATGGTCGTTTCCGCCGTTGGTGTGTGAATGGGTGAGTGAATGGGTGAAACGTGAGGAACAAAAAGTTGACTCTATAAATGCACCCTTTACAGGCAGACGTCAGGGTTGGTGGGGGTGTAGGGATTATCTTCCGCCACGTCCGCCAGGGGATCCAGGGCGAGGGGAGGAGGGCAGGCGGGCGCATGCCGAGAGGCACAGTGGGAGGTCAGGGTGCCGCCGTGGACGTATCTCTCCCCGCCGTGCCGGCACTGGCGGTAGAGGCAGAGGTAGCCCTTCAGGTGCGCGCGCACCTTGCTGTGCAGCGAGGCGTAGATGAAGGGGTTGTAGCAGGCGGAGCTCATGGCCACCATGTGGCAGCAGACCTGCAGGACGTTGACGTGGCGCTTCCCCACGATCTGGAAGTCGGGGTCCAGGTCCAGCAGGAGGTTCAGCACCTGCACGGGAATACCGGTGATTAATAACTACGCCGAAAAGCACGTGCATATCCGCTTGTGGAGTGAAGTTGTGGAACAACTTACCCGAATACATCAAAATGAGTAAACATATTGCACAATTTAAAAAGCAGCTTAAAAAAAAGACACATTAGAGACATATAGAAATGAGTAATGCGGATAAATGAAGTAGTGTTGTATTGTATTTACTGCTGTCAAGCAACTCAAGTTTTTTCTTTTTGTACTATAAGTAAAAGTATATATTTTTTTTGTATCCACTTTTTCTCCTCATTTTCTATTTTTCTCCCATCCCAATTTCGTATTGCCAATTCTCCCCTCCCCTGTCTTGAACGTTGCTAGACTATGCCCCCCACTGGTTGGTTGTAGTGAGGATAGAAGCCTTGCATCACGTGTCCCCTCCGGTACACGAGGAGGCAGCCTGTCGCATCTTTTCACCAGACAGCGCGGACTCTGTGGCGAGGAGTAACGCGTGGGAGGCTCACGCTGCCCCCGATACTTCCTGTCTCTGCTGTGCAGGCGTCACCCAACCGACCTGTAGGAGTCGCTGTCCACAACGTCCAATCTCTTGCATTGTACCTCATCCCATTTCTGCTTTGCACTAGATAGTACTGTACATTAGTACACTGCATAGTATTGTATATTATATGGTAACTCAGAACATTGTACATATGTCTATACCGAACACTGTGACCTCATTTTCTTCTTCTAAATTACATGCTATATTATGTTATTTGATACTATCTTGTCTAGCACAGTCTCTGGAGCCTAACAGTAAGAAGCATTTTGTATGAAAGTATTCTGTACTTCTGTATGACAACTATTAAAGAACTTGAACTTGGTGACGAGCACAATCTCCGCTACGCCACCCAGACGTCCCAGTAAAAGTATATTATATAATTATTATACTAAATGATGTTATATCAAGTCAAATTAATGGAAGAAAAAATTTAAATGTAAGGGGGTATGGATCAATAAGCTTAGCTTCCCTCTACTCCTTTTTTGAACATGTCAACTAACTAACTGGCTTCAATCAAAAGTTAGGGGGCTAATAACCCTTGCCATAATTTCAGTGCGCCCTCTAACTTTTGATTGCAAGGTCTGACATTGACCCCCTTTTCAGGAGTTGACCTAGAGCCCACCAAGGTCATGCATATCAGTACAGTGGGTGCACAGTCTGTCTTCTCTTGGGAGCCAGGTCTGCCTATGGCGGCCTTTCTCGATGGCTAGGCTGTGCTCGCTGAGGCCCCGTCCACACGAACGCTGGGTTTAATGTAACCGTGATTGTATGTGCGCAGTTGCACTGTTCGGCCACACACAACCGGGGATTTGCTACGCTGCAACCGCGGTCTTTAAAACCGGTGGCCAGGGTGGAGTTGTGCGGTTTTGCAGTTGCGTGTGGGCATAGCAACCGAGGTTATCCGAGGTTATTCCCAGTGTTTACGGCTGACGCAATTATTGTCCATGTTTACGGCAGACTGTCGCAAACAATAGCAAGTTAGAGAGGAGCAGAGCCAGCTACATCTGAGGGAACACCGTTTTGAAAAAGACAGCTACTGAAATGGAAGTGGTGGTGTCGGCTGTTCATGGATGTTATGCTCTGTTGATGACCGCGTTGCGCGAACAGAGGCGCATGGTCGAGAGTCGAAGAAGGATACTGCTCCTCTTGTTTGCAAATACAACTACACGAAGACAGCGGCGATGCGCTCGCCAGCGGAGGTTCTGGACGAGACCAGGTCGGACCTCTAGCTGGTGGGATAATTTCGAGAATGAGGTAGTGTTGGAAGAAGAATGGCGAGAGAACTTTAGGATGTCCCGACCAGCACTACTGTCGCTGAGTGAAATGCTTCGCCCGCACATTCAAGGACAAACAACAGTCATGCGTTCGCCGGTCGGTGTGGTAAAGAAAGTAGCCTGCACTCTCTACTATCTAGCAGATGAGGGAAGACTGCGAAAGACAGCTAATGCATTTGGCTTGTCGAGACAGGTGGTCTCAAAAATAATCCGGCAGGTATCTCGGGCAATAACAATACACGTGGGCCCCCAATATATTCGTTTGCCTCGCACGGTTTCCGAAGTCCAAGAACTGACCACAGCCTTCGAAAGAGCCCATGTCATGCCACAATGCATCGGTGCGGTCGATTGTACACACATTGACATACGACAGCCGCTTTCCAACTCCATGGATTACGTGAACAGGTGAGACAACCTTTCACTTTATATTGTATGACAGCTTTGTGTACAATACCATTGGATTAATTGATAAATCTGGTGTGTGCTGTGTGTGCCCATTAGGTGTGCTTGATTAATCAACTTATTAATCCAATAGTATAGGACAGGAAGCAAAGATAGTGAGTAACATGTGTAACGAAACAGGTGCTTCCCTTCTTTCTCCCCCCATCCCTCTGCACATTTTTTAAACTGTACATTTGAGTAAAAATAGGTGCCTTAACAGTTATATTATGTTTTATTGCATGTATTTTTTTTTACCATGCATATCTTGTCATCTTATTTTTTCAATGCCTATTGTATTATATATTATTGTATTTTGCAATAATAGGATTGCTGTTGTAGAATTCTGACATTGTTTTCCTTTGTGTGTGTGTGTGCCTTTTTGATTTTGAACAGGAAGAAACGATATTCTCTCAATGTCCAGGCTGCCTGTGACTACAAGTACTCCTTCATTGATGTGGACGTGAAGTGGCCAGGTTGCTTACATGACGCTCGTATCTGGGCCAATTCAACGCTGGCGTCGCATCTAAAGAACGGGGTTATCCCTTCCTGTCCCAAAAAAATCCTGGACCACGAGGAGCCTGTCCCAGTCTTTCTCCTTGGAGACCCAGCTTATCCTTTGTCTCCCTACTTGATGAAGGAGTATGCAAGTGGAGGCAGCACTCTCACGGAGAAGTACTTTGGACTGACCTTGTGTCAGGCGAGAATGGTAATTGATGGATTGATTACTACATTATTGATGTCTAAAACTATACATTTTGACAAATATAGCCACAATATAGGTGCTGCTTACAGGTTGATAAAAGCAGTACATTTTAGTAGCTCTAGAGATGGCCAATAATGTTATACTAGTTGCAACTATGCAAGTGACAAACATCTGACTGCCTTTTTACTTACAGGTGATCGAATGTGCTTTTGGAAGATTGAAAGCACGCTTTGGTGCACTGAGAAGACCGATGGACATCAATTTAGATGATCTCCCTTTCGTTATTTATGCCTGCTTTGTCCTCCATAACTACTGTGAGGCCCAACGTGAGACGTTGGACGAGCACATAGTCAGAGAGGCAGCACAGCAAGACCGGGACAACCAGCCTGCCGCTGACCGCAACTTCAGAGCAGACTGCGTCTCAGCAGAAGGAAAGAGGGTCAGGAGGGTCCTTACTGAATTCATGGATCCGTGAAAGAGGCTGCGAGTTCTCCTGTTCTCCTTGCAAAAGGGGAGCCGCAAGACAGTTGTGCTGACCTTCCAAGGTCTACAAAAGTTGTATTGTGTAACATGACAAATAAATATCTTGAATCTTGAACCTAGTCACCTAATCATATTGAATTGAAATTTTAGAATGTAGGTATTACTGCTGTCTAATATTAAGGCACCTATTTTTACTCATGTACAAACGAGTAAAGAAATGCAATATGTATATTGCCACACAATACTGTCTGGCTTTGCAGACATCTACACCACAAAACAATGCATGCCCACGGCCACACCCACGTGCCTGCCCCCACTACAACAAGCACCCACATCCAATTTACATTACACAAATTATCATACTAAAGGATACATGCATCCACTATGTACCCTATACCTGAATATTCAAATCTTGTGTCTGCCAGAATCACACTGCCTACTTGAAAAGTGGCCATTGAACTTGACTGCTCATTATAGTACAATCTACGTTTAGAATGTAGGCATTACTGCTGTCTAATATTAAGGCACCTATTTTTACTCATGTACAAACGAGTAAAGAAATGCAATATGTATATTGCCACACAATACTGTCTGGCTTTGCAGACATCTACACCACAAAACAATGCATGCCCACGGCCACACCCACGTGCCTGCCCCCACTACTACAAGCACCCACATCCAATTTACATTACACAAATTATCATACTAAAGGATACATGCATCCACTATGTACCCTACACCTGAATATTCAAATCTTGTGTCTGCCAGAATCACACTGCCTACTTGAAAAGTGGCCATTGAACTTGACTGCTCATTATAGTACAATCTACTTTTAGAATGTAGGTATTACTGCTGTCTAATATTAAGGCACCTATTTTTACTCATGTACAAACGAGTAAAGAAATGCAATATGTATATTGCCACACAATACAGTCTGACTTTTTCAGGCCAGATACCTGGGCTTTGTATATCGGCCAGTACAGTATAGATTTGGACCGTCATTTGACAAATTATTGAGATATAAATTTTTCTCCATTAGAGTGTGCAGAAAATAGTAATAAGTCGGTGCAAATCTTTCCAATGTGAGGTATCAAGAGGTTTATTTGTTAAAATAAAAATAGATAAGACATGATATAAAAAGACATGCTAGGTTCCTATTATTGCAAAATACAATAATATATAATACAATAGGCATTGAAAAAATAATAGATGACACAAGATATGCATGGTAAAAAAAAAGACATGCTAGGTTCCTGAGAAACTGGTTCTTATGTACACTACTATGCAATATACAATTTACAGTGTTAACTCTTTGTCTATTATAGTGTGCAAAATACAATAATAAAATAGAATACAGGCATTGAAAAAATAAGATGACAAGATATGCATGGTAAAAAAAATGTGCAGAGGGGTGGGGGAGAAAGAAGGGAAACACCTGTTTCGTTACACATGTTACTCACTATCTGTACCATTTCCCAACGGGGTATCTATTCCCGAGTTGTTGAAGGTACTGTTGTGTGGGTATGTACCAGGTATTGCTGTAGTTAGGGTATGTAGGAAGGTACCAGGTGTTGCAGAAAAGTTGTGAGAATATGTGCCCTGTCCACGTGTTGCTGAGGAGTTGTGTGGGGATGTGCCATAGCGGCTTCCATAATGTGTGTGACCACTATGATGTTGTGGATTGTGATGTTCATGTTGTGGTGCCATGTTGAAGAGTTGAGGTGCATGTTGCATATTGGATTGTCTCATAAACGCAAGTCCTTCTACAATGGACCTGGTCAGTGTCGCTATACTTGTTGCCATACTCTTCATATTTGTATCTAGGGTATTTGCCATACTCCTCATATTTTCATTTGACTGCAACTCAGACGCCTCGAGCAGGTCAATGATCCTTTTCTTGGCCTTGACGTCTTCCTCGATCGCAAGCTGGAGCTGTCGAATCAGAATTGTATTTAAATTTAAGTTAAGACCACCGTGCACATTTCACATCTGTTACACAGAACATTTCTGCTTTATCACCAATGATGATTACCTGTGCGTCAGCAGAAAGCTTTCTTTTCAGGCGATCCTGTCTGTGTCCTTGGAGTCTTGCCTTTGGGGATAAAAAGATAGAAAGAAATTAGGCTAATTGTAAACCACATAAATCAGGTCATTGGCATTTGGTAATTTCATTTAGTCTTGTTTACATCAGGGTCCCCCATTTCAATTCATCATAACATATATGACATACGGATAGACAGTACTGTTACATCTAGACATTTATGACATACCAGATCTACAGATATACAGTACTGTTTGAGTACAAAAAACAAAAGAGTTTACAAAGAGAGTATACATTTGAGGGGGAAGAAACTGTACATTGGAGCAAGCATATAGTAATAGCTACCTGTAATAGATCCCTTCTTTGTCTCACCACAACTTGGTTGAGCCCTGGTTCTGGCGAATCTGATGCTTCTTCAATCTCCTGTTCAGAAGCCTCTGTAGTACTATCTTCTGGTACAATGAAATCAGCAGTTTCGATTCCCGATGGAAGGGCAGTGGTCGCAGGCGACCCACCCCACACTTGCTCACAAAGTTCAAAATACAAGAAGACCACTCTTCCAAAGCCACTCCTGGTACCTTTGTCAACTGCTCCTCGATATTTCAACTTTATTTGTTTGAGCTTGTTAATTAGTACTGCCTTGGTGATGTCCTCCTTCTTGTGTGGAAAGTCGGAGTCCGTTTCACAGCGATACTGCTCGAGGAATAACGCTAAAATGTCTGCATACTTGCTTTGTACGGACTCCCAGTCGACAGATTCTGTTATTTTATTCACCTTGTACTCGTTCGTGATACTCAGGAGTAGTTCGACCTCACTGTCGGTCCACAGGAAAGATTTTTGTGCTGCTGCCATGTTCGTTGATAGCTGTAGAATGTTTGTTTTGGCTGTGAGCAGGAGGGATGTTTTGTATACGGCAGTTCAGTTCCGGTAACGCTAAGCCCTTCTGATTGGTTGAGATGGCCTTCATGTCTGAACAACATCGCCGCCTACTGCTTTGGCATTGTATTACATTCTACTAAATGTATCGGTTGCAGGTATGCCAGCTCTGCCGTGAGTACGCAGGTATACACGGTTATACACCTGTGTTCACCGTGTGGACGGAGTTTTATTTTTTCAAACTTCGGTCATATTAAATCCAAACGCTCGTGTGGACAGGGCCTGAGTCTGTACCTAGTCAAGGATCTTCTTAGTTTTGGGTCAGTCACAGTGCTCAGGTATTCTGCCACTGTGTACTCTCTGTTTAGGGCCAAATAGCATTTCAATTTGCTCTGGTTTTGAGTTGATTCTTTCCAATGATAGTTTTCTTTTTGTTTTCTTATCATTTGATTTAGTCCAGTGTGGTTTCTGCAGGGGTGCAGTCGTGCACACACGCGGTTACACAGCGTGTTATTAGTAGGTCACTCAGGGCAGAAGTGCGCGCAATGATAAGTACCCGGCCGCTGTAGAAAGCTACCCGGCCGGCGGCCGGCACTTCTCACCTAGACTTTGCATAATAATAGGAACCTACGAGAAGGTGGGGGGCTGCTTGATCTCCATTGTTATGCATAATAATCATGTGTTCTGTGCGCAACTGAGGGAACATGTATGCGCGGGAGCGGGAGCGCGCGTGGCGTGTAACCAGTTCCCATATTACGACTGCACCACTGGGTTTCTGTCTGGTGGCTCTGCTTGTGTTTGTGAGGGGCACTAGGCAATTCATTTACTCAGTGAATGCTCTCTCTCTATCTATTATATATTATATTACTATACTATTATATATATATCTAAACCTCGGTCTATCTAGTGTGTGTACATGGCATCAAATCAAAGTGTGTGTTGCTGTAGGCCTGCCTGTATTGATCACACTATACCCCCATTCAGCCCTAATTGTTCCCTGCTGGGCCTTTGTTTCATGGTGTGAATTGGTCTAGACATTGACATCACATTGCATTCTGGGAAGGAGTGTAGTTCCCTTATCATGTAGCTGAATTCATTGAATTCTCTTCAGACCCTCTTGCTGGAAATTGGTAAGGATTGTACCAGAATGTTTCATAGGACATTGATTAAAAACTATCGGCTCGAATTTTACAATTGATGGCTTATTTTGAAGCTATGAACCTGTAGTTTCATATTATGTTATATGTTATATGTTATATTATGTATTATATTTTTTTTAGAAATGTCTTAAGGAGGAGGAGAATATTCGTCTAGACCTCAGAGGAACCACTAACGACCGCCCAACGGGGGCTGTTTTTTTCACAATCTAATATAATAATTATTATTATTTAAAAAAAATATTACAAGTCGATTATTAATTTCAATATAGAATATTCGTTGACAGCCCTACAAGTGCAATTAGTTACTGCACACTACATCACCCCTGAGTGGAACATGGAAAGCCAAACTTTCCCCCACAGTACCGAAAACCCGTACCGAACCTTGACTTCAAAACCGAGGTACGTACCGAACCGTGGTTTTTGTGTACCGTTACACCCCTAGTCATTATTATTGTTACTGTCTTGTGATGTCTTGTTTCATGTCAAATAACTTAAAGACTTTGATCACAAAAAAAAAGAGTTTTGCACATTGAAAGCAAGCAAAAAAATAAAAAAACTGTAATATGAACCCCTTTGACCCACCTGCAGCGGCAGCCAGCAGACGGCGAAGGCGAGCACCGAGGCCACCAGCAGGGAGAAGGTCTTCCTCCTCCTCTGGCTCCAGCGCTGCTGCCCCCCCGGCTCCCCCGGCAGGGCGCGGCGCCTCAGGCTGACGGTGATGGCGCAGTAGGACACGCTCACCGCCAGCAGGGGGATCATGTAGGACGCGGCGAGGATGAAGCAGGAGTAGAGCAGCCGCAGGCGGCCGCTGCCAGGCCAGAACTCCTCGCACACCACCAGGTCCACGCCGCTGGGTCGCAGGTCCAGGTAGCGCGTGTGGAGGGAGGGCGGCGCGGCCAGCGCCAGAGAGACGAGCCAGACGCCCAGGGCCACCGTGCTGCAGCCCCACACCGAGATCCTCCTGCGCACCGGGTGGGCTGGCGGGACCAGAGACAAGAACACGCAGATGTAGGTCATAGTAATGATAATAATAATATATATATATACATATTTTTTTTTATAAAATACTTATATTTTAATATAATAATATATGTTGTGAAGGGCCAGATTAAACCGAATATATATATTTATTTATATATATATATTTAATTGTATTTGTATATTCTCTAATATTCCCTGATATCCCTTGTATATTCCTTGTACAATATGCATTGAATATCCATTCTAGCCTACTGAACATCCCATAATAGTCTCCATTCTACTATTGGTCGAGACCTTGGTGCCAGGCTGCCATACCCCCCAGACCCAGTTCAAACGTACCGCTCAACATGTACGAACAAGTCCTAGTTCCGCGTAGGAATCTGGCTACCGCACCACTAACGGTACTATTTGTTCATAGTGCGTATATATACTGCGCTACTAAAGTAGGACTTCCTTTTCAGTCCAGTTTCTTACCCTCCAATAGAGTGACAGACGTAAAGCCTCCCCGCGACGCCACGTGTGGGAGTAAGGCCAAGTTCGGCCTACCATCGGTATTGAGACATCGTGTATATTAATATTTGAATAGTCATATTTGGCACTATATCGTCGAGTTGGACGTAGTCTATTAAGCTAATAATAGTCTGTTAATATATAGTGCTTCGTGCGGTGAGAATACTATCGTAGTCAGTACCCCATCGTTTCGGGCAGAGAACTGGCTGCTTATCCAGGGTGGCCAACCCCATGTGAGGCTGCACCCGAGGAGCCCCAGAGCCGACGAGCGAGTGGACCTGCATACCGGATTATTCTACCGACGACAGCCCGCCTTCCCAGGCACGGATTATGCTTTGTGTACAGTGATTATTCCATGGATAAAGACCCCCGACACTGCCGTGTGTTGGAACCCCCCCCCCTGGAGAGGACGCAAGGTGAGGAGGCGCTCTGCAAGACGAGGTCGCTTCACGTCTCTCCTCCGTGGACCGGAGAGAGCCGGCCCACAGAGAGTCCAGCTGCTTTCATCTGTGGTCCAAGGATCGCTGGCGCATTGAACTGCACTACTGTGGGTTCACCCAGGATACCCTTAGCCGGACGAGGCAGCCAGACTCTACCCCCCCCCCCCCTCCTACTCCTGTTGTCTTACAAGCGACCGGATTAACCCCCCTAGTGTATCCAGTCTTATAATCATTAAAGTATCATTGCTGTTATTCCTTAACTATTCCAGGTCGTATATTTACCACCTGCGCCATCAGAGATTGGACATTCTCTATTGATATACCGACGAATACTCTTTGCCATAAAAGTGCATACTATTTCAATTCATAAATGTAATTAAGTGATTAAGTGCTTGCTCTACACACCATTGCTGTGTAGGAATAAATACATACTTCGACTTCGTACATTTGTGTTGGATCCGTTTCATCTACGTGAGAGTGTTTATCATAATATATTTATGCCGAGTACTGGGTGGCCGAATATTAAGTACAAAGGTAGTGGTAGTAAGTATCATATCTAACAATACAGTCAGGGAATTGTACCCCTCAGTTACAATATATAATATTCGTATTATATTATTATTATTATATAATATGCAATATTTTAATAAAAGAAAAGGTAGAATAAAATAAATATATATGATATATATCTTTTATTCAACCTTTTATTTTATTCTACCGTAATTCTGTCTGTCCGTTCTGTGCCATTCACGTAGTGCTACGTTTCTGTGGCCCGACCGTTGAGTGCCGGAAATTCGCTATTGCCATTCATAATTCATCGGGGCAGCCTGTGCATGCTGTACTGAATGTGTATGAGATCACAGACGGTCAATAATAATAATAATAATTTCAATTTGCACCGCACTTTATTTGTGAAAATCTCAAAGTGCTCAATACCGCCGCCTTGCGGCCGCTATTGCACTCCATTTGAAACGATGTAGTTTCTTTTCTCTACCGAGCTGCATTACATCAGAGACAAGGTAAGGACTCTATATTACCGATCTTGTGTTGATCTGATATTTTTTCCCCCCGCGATTGCTCGGTGTCTGTGTGTGTGTGCTGTGTCCCGTTGGCAGTGATCACAGCACGGAGGTGCGCCCCGCTCCAACCCCCCTTTCATGTATGCACGAGGAAACATAATACCAATAATCTAGCGTTGATTTTAGGGCTGCACGATTAATCGTTTTTTAATCGAAATCGCGATTTGGAATGATGCAATTATCAAATCGCCAAGCCTGCAATAAAAAAAAAACATTTATTTTATTTTATTTTTTTAACCAGGAAGTCCCATTGAGATACAAGATCTCCTTTGCAAGGTAGACCTGGCCAAGATGACAGCAATAACATTTGCAATACATCACACAGCAATAAAATGTGCGATACATCACACAAGAACATAATAAATGTGCATGTATACAATACATCACATGTAAACACAAAGCAGAATAGTCGACTCTACATGATAGTAAAAGTGTATAATACAGGGTAATACAGTAATTTTGCAGTTGGGACCCGACTACAGAAAGCAGCAACATTCTTCTTGTAATTTTTTTTTTAAATATGTTATAATCGCATCGCAAATCGCAATCGCAATATCTGTCAGAATAATCGCAATTAGATTATTTCCCAAAATCGTGCAGCCCTAGTTGATTTCAGGATGATTAGATAAGCAGGCGAAAAATGGCAACGTGATAAGTGGATTTGACTAAAGGGCT
The DNA here is from genome assembly GCF_963971535.1 of Notolepis coatsorum. Lineage (NCBI taxonomy): Eukaryota > Metazoa > Chordata > Actinopteri > Aulopiformes > Paralepididae > Notolepis > Notolepis coatsorum. Next base: position 315,639,986 of record NC_140165.1, read on the forward strand.
GTTTTGACGGAGTTCCCTGGAATTACACACGATCACTCTACCACTATACTCATATTCACCACGGTATAAAACGGAAATGTATAGATAAAAAGATAATCAGTTTTTTGCACGTTGACCGGAAGAAACCCACTGACAATCGACGGCGTTATTAGATCCATAGCTATAATATAAAATATAGGTTTAGCTCTACAAACAAGGTGAGCGTTTACATGGGGTTAATGGGCGGCAAGGCCTATGCACTTCCTGGAAGGGGGCGTGGCACCCAATGTGTTAATGTCGCATCAAATGACCAAATCAAATTCCTTGTATGTGTAAACTACTTGGCAATAAAGACCTTTCTGATTCTGAAACTTTATTTGTATAGCACCTTTCATACAAGAATTGCAGCTCAAAGTGCTTCACAGCAGTAAAAAAGACATAGGCATAAAACAAGCACAAAATTGGCAGATCAAGAGCAGTGCAAATGTAAAATGAGCATAAAACAGCTAAATAAAAGATAGAACATTAAATCACATAATCTTTCACATTAGGATCTAATATCTTAACACTTTCAGCGCCAATCACGTAACATTACGTGTTTGCTCGCCAACCGCTGAGCGCCAAAAATGTAATATTACGTTTTTAGATATCCTATATACTCACGGACTTCGGTGTTACCATTGAAACTCATTCTAAGACCCAGAGAGTGCAATGCCGGCCGAATTCTGCTAGGTGGCAGTATCACCTACCCTTTGAAACCTTATTTCACACTGTGTGTTACATTTTACATGATCCGGGCGGAGAATTTGGACCCGGGCAAGTGAAACGGTTAATTCGAGCAACTTTGAACGCGGTTTAGCACACTTGATATTTTGTGCCATTTCATGTCAGGGACCCGATGGACATCAATACTGGAAATCGTGATCAGACAATTGGAATATTCATTTTGGGATACCTCCTAGTAAAGGTAAGGACTATATGACATCAATCCTACTTTGATCCAACAATGATTTCACATAGATCGCAACGATCAACGCATGTAGTATTCAAAACATATGCCGTTGCTGACGATCAGAGCATCATAAAACGGAAATAGTAACGTGTCCAGACGAGCAACGACTTTAGCTAAATTCACACAGCGCTCCATAACTCAGCTTTCAGGAATTAGCCCGGATCACTCTGAAACTATACAATATTCACCACGGGATAACACGCAAACGTATACATGAAAACATTTACTATTTTTTACATGTTGGACGAGAGATAGTGACTGTCAAATGAGCCATAGTATTGTCTCCATAGCTATAATATAGAATATAGATATAGCTCTGCAAACATTTTGACGCACAGTGAAAATGCCTATCTTTTAGCGTGGCCCATTGAAATTAACCAAACAGCGTGGCACTCAAAGTGTTAAGGACAATACACCACACTGCCCTAGACTATAGTCGGTCTGATATAATTTTTTTTTTTATCATATTCTCAAAATAATCTGACGGGCCAGGTATTATTGCTGGCGGGCCAAGTTGGGGCCACCTATTGCCGACCACTGGTCTACACCCTCCCCAGACCAACAGTAGGGCAGCATGTGATAGTCAACACCCTCCCCAGACCAACAGTAGGGCAGCATGTGGTAGTCAACACCCTCCCCAGTCTGACAGTAGGGCAGCATGTGATAGTCAACACCCTCCCCAGTCCGACAGTAGAGCAGCATGTGGTAGTCTACACCCTCCCCAGTCTGACAGTAGAGCAGCATGTGATAGTCTACACCGTCCCCAGACCAATAGTAGGGCAATGCGCGCAACGACCAGGAAGGGAATTGGCATAAGAGAGAAAGGCAAAAACAAAAAAAACATTGAGATTACAGAGAAAAAATTATCACAATCAAATGAACATCAAGGCCTCCTCCTACCTACAACTATGTAGCGGTCCACGGCGATGGCGGTGAGGGAGAGCGCCGAGGCGAAGACCGTGGCGCACTGCAGCAGGGGCACGAGGTGGCAGAGGGGCCTGCCGAACGCCCAGCCCTGGCCGTCGAAGGCGTATGACGCCGTCAGCGGCACGCAGCTCAGGCACATCAGCAGGTCGCCAGCGGCCAGGTTGCCGATGAAGAAGTTGGTGGCGTTGTGGAGCTTCTTGTCGGCCATGATGCAGGCCAGCAGGAAGGAGTTGCCGATGCCGGCCACGGCCACCAGGAGGCAGTAGAGCGGCAGGAAGAGAGGCTTGAAGCGCAGCAGGAGCTCAATGCCGGAGAACATGTCCAGAGGGTTGCTCTGGTTGAGGCCCGGAGCTTCTCTGCCACTGCTCAGGTCTCGTCCTTCCGCTCCCTGGCTGGTGTTAGACGTCCCACTGATGTCCACAAAAACGTCCATCTCTCAGATGTCTCTGTGATAAGATAAGATATTCCTTTATTGATCCCATGGGGAAATCCAGGCATCATAGCAGCACGGGGGATGGGGGAGGGGAGGTACAGGTATGGGCAGGGTAATAGTAGAAGACATAAATACAGGCAATGTATTATATTTAGTACAGTAGAAAAGTAAAAAATAGGCAGTGTAAACAATGTAATTAACTCTGAATATAAGAATATAAGTAGGCAGTGTGATCAAAGGTGCAGATGAGGGTCTGTATGCCCTATCAGTTATGTTATACATTACCAGTGATGGGAATAACAGCGTTATAAATAACGGCGTTCGTTTTTTCAGTAACGAGTAATCTAACTCTTCCAATCTTAATAACGCCGTTACCGTTACTGCCAAAAAATGCGGCGCGTTACTATGATTGAAGCTGTTTTTTTCATCAGACAGATCTCTGCGCCGAGAGGCATACTGTTCTTCCTTGGTTAGTGGGCAGCGCGCGATTGGCTGAGGTTGAGTAAAATGTCATGGTAAGCCAATCAGAGGTAGAGGTGGGCGGGTGTTCGAAAGCATCCTGAGTCTGACACACAGCGACAACACAAGCGAGTTCAGTCAACGTGAGACCGCGGTCCGCGGGTCCGTGTACGTTTTGATAGTTTGTTTGGCGAGCCCAAATAATCCAAAACGAATCCAACGAACAACACAAGCGAGCAGTCAACGACAGACCGTGGGTCCATGAAGTAGTGGAGGCTCTACTCTGCTGACATAGTGCTGCACTTCCTGGTTTAATAGCACAGTCTTCAGATGCTCAGAGAGATATATATCTGTATGTCATGCATGTCTTAACACATTGGGTGCCATGGGTTATATCCATCAATATACCCAGTCTGCCACCGTTGAAAGCCTATGGAGATGTTTACCTTCTTTGCAGGGCTATAACTTTTTAAATTGTATTGCTATATTGACATTACTATGGCCCATTTAACATCGATTATCTATCGTTCAGAATGTGGGAACGTTATATTTTTTCATTCATACATTGTTGTGTTAATAGAATATAAGTATGTTTTTAAGGTTTTCTGCTGTAATTCCAAAACGAGTTATAGGCCCTGACACATATGAAATGAATTATTGATCCCAAAAACGATTTACGCCGTTGTAGGCGTTCAACGCATGGCGGGCAAAAACGGCGTAAGTCGTTTTTGGCGACCAATGTGTTAAGGGGATGCAGACCTAAAGTACAACCTAAAGTACATCTTGTAGTGTTCTTACTGCTGAGCTGACCTGTTATCTCGACTCATTTCATTGTACCGTTAGTGCAGAAGGATGAAAGATGCCATGCATTCATCTTGTGTAATTCTCCCACTGGGTGTCGTTTGTACCGACATTGGGGGGCAGTGTCTAATTTTGGCAATGTTGTGGAGGTGAAAGTATGAGGTTTTGATGATGGAGCACATCATGGGGGTCGAATGAGAAGTTGGGGTCAGAATGGCACTGTGGATACTGTAGGAGTCAGAATGGTACTATTGTATTTTATAGGTACAATTTTGTTCCTCACATTCACCCATTCACTCACACATTCACACACTGACGGCGAAGGCGACCATGCAAGGTGCCAACCTGCTCATCGGGAGCAGATAGGGGGTTTAGTGTCTTGCTCTGAAAGTGCCTTTCTGCCCGAGAGGAGCGCGAATCGAACCGGGAACCTTTAGACTACCAGACGGCCGCTCTACCTCCTGAGCCACCATCTATAATACTATAATCACCATAATTTATCCCATCTTGATGGAGCTGTCTGTGTAACACATCAGAGAGAAAATAATTTTCTCGTTTCTAGGGATGGAAGTAAATGATGCCGCATAACTAGACTACACTTTGGCATTCAAAGATAATTATTCATACATAGTCTATTAATAGTTTGGGCCTTTAACCCTGAGGTGAGCAGCCCCGTCTGAGAGAACAAGCCATTTCAAAGTCAAATTTCAGCCACGGTCAGGCTGGCCATGGCCTATGCTAATGCCATACACACAAACAACTCTGAATCTGAACGTATAATGAGATAGCTCCACTGAACGCCCAAAATAACACATGACTGGAATATCTTTAGGGGGGGAAAAAAATCTAATTAAATCTTTAAAGTACAAACTCGATTTAAAACGCATTATTAACCGCCACCTGTGACTCTCGGCAGCGCTCTCCTATTAATAAGAGTCGGAGATTTTGGACACGGTTTCATTTTGGTTAATCAAAAATCTGGTATGGACAGCATCAACAGAAGGCGATGTTGGTCTCGTCTATCTCTAATAGCGCCTGTTCTAATAGAGATCCTGTGTGATGACGCCGTTGCCATGGCCTCCTGCAGACCACGCATCATTTCTGATGCGTGATGAGAATCCAAAGCCCTTAAGATGCAAAACAGGGTAAAGGACTCTTGCTCTCTTGCTTTATCACTTAGTCTCTCTTGCTCTCACTCTCTTTCTCTCAGTCTCTCTCTTGCTTTATCACTTTCTCTCTCAGTCTCTCACTCTCTCTCTTGCTCTCACTATGTCTCTTAGTCGCTCTCTTGCTCTCATTATGTCTCTCTTGCTCTCACTATGTATCTCTGGCTCTCTCTTGATCTCACTATGTCTCTCTCTCTTGCTCTCACTATGTCTCTGTCTCTCTTGCCTATCTCTCTCTGTCTTGCTCTCAGTCTCTCTCTCTCTTGCTCTCTGAGTATCTCTCTCTTTTGCTCTATCACTTTCTCTATTGCTCGCACCCTCTTGTTATTAGTCTCATTATCTCCTCTCTCTCCTCCCTCTGTCTCCTCAGCCCAGTGGAATAAGCGGCACCACAGAAACCCTCTGCTCCTGTATAATGATAACCTGTATTAATCACAGGCTAATAATTAGCATGGCTTAGATTAAGAATCAAGATAACTTTGATTCATTTTAAATCCATGATTTTAACCTCTTAAAACCTGTTAAACTGTAGCCCTATTTTCAGAAATTCCGCCTAAAGGTACATGCCCAAGTAAATGGAAGATTGCTCCACTTCTAAAAGGCCAATTTGCATGTTCTCGGTATCTAGGAACATCTAGGGACGACGTTGACTATATTATCTATGTAACTTCAGACACAATGAACTGTTTTGGGTGTGGGATGGAAGGTCACATGATCAGCTCCTGTCCTGAAAGAAGGCCTGGGCCCACTGACCAAACACTGCCATCACCCAAGGCAGGCACAAGTGGCGTAAACGCCAACAAGGGTCTAGAGAAAACCTCTGGGAGGAAAGAGACAGAGGAAGGTCTGGTGGAGGACCAAGACAGGACAAGGTGAGGAGGTGCAGGAGGAAACCATAGGCTTGGTAGAGGAGACAGGACAAGGTGAGAAGGTGCCAGAACATAGGAGAGGTCTGGTAGAGAAGACAGGAGAGGGTGATCATGTGCAGGAGGAAAGGAGAGGCCTGGTAGTGGAGCCAGGAAAACATTTGAAAGATAAAGAGAGAAAAAAGTTACAAAGGGGAATGCGAAGGCTGTTGAGAAGGTCACTGTGGTAGAGGAGGGTGAAGAAGTGGGAGGTCAGAAGGCAGGGGTCAGTGGTGAAGAAAGAACCAGACAAGGCAAACAGGCTGGACTGGCTACCGGAGTAACAGAGTTTCTCATAAATGAGGAGGAAATGGACCTTGATGCTGATGTTACCAAAATTGCTCAAAAAAGGAAAACTGAAGTCAGTCAATCTGACTCTAGAGCAAAAAAAAAACTGCTGTCAATGTTATCGAGTGCCAACCAGAGCAGGAGGTAGACAATGACACTGAAGACTCTGACTTCAGTGATGATGTGGAGTCTCTGCCCCCCAATTAGCCTCAGGCTGACAGGAGGGGTGGTTATTCTTTAACTAGAATAAAAAGTGTTCTACAGGACACCAAAGGTTCAAGGGCAGTTAAGGTGGAAAGCTTTTTCCCTGACCTAAAGTTATTTATTGAGTCGGCTAAGTGGCTAATGAAACGCAACGACATAACAGAGGAAGGTTTCTCTGATCAAGAGATATTTAGTTTAAGGAAACATGTTCAAAGGTCAAGATAAAAAATCTCCAATGATGGTTAAGTTATCTGGTCTCTTTTTATAATTGTATGTCCTGCAGTTTGGATATTATCCCATAGATGATGCAAAGAGGGCATCTCTTTTTAAAATATTTAAAAAAAAAATTGATGCTCATCCAAGAGACACACAGCACTGAGGATTGATTGATTGAAAACTTTATTAACAGATTGCAGAATGGGTACAGTACAGCTCAATACATACAATTGTTAACACTTTGGATGCCACGCCGTGTTTTCCTTTTTACCCCCTTGATGCCCAAACCCACTCCAATGTTAACTTAATATCGCCTAATCTATGTTTTAAATTATGGCTATGTGTCTAATCTGCCCGTCGCTTATCAAAGACTCATTTTCCAGTCAACATTGTCAAGGCAGATTGTTTTTTTATCGCTTCATTTCCGTTTGATAGCATTTTGAAAATCACTCGTTTTCGCGGAAAAAACAACCCATTCTATGATAATCGCCTTTTACTGGAATATTCCAGAACGTTGTCATTTGTCTGCCTATTTATGAATTGTTTTCAAATAAACGCTAGATGATCGATAGTATATGTGTGTGCACGCACGCTCGTGCCGCGCGCTGATAATCGCTGCTCTTATTTCCTGAAGGCTTTTACAGTGAAACAGCAATATCACATATAGTGGAAACGCTTATATCTCCGTGAAAACGAGTCTGATTATCCTAAGACTGATAACATAGATTCCTTACCTGACATCAGATGGTATCCAAATGGTATATTCCAATTCCTGATCACCATTCGAAAAAAATCGATAATTGTATTGATCCACCGTGTGTACAGTATAACACATAATCGCCGCGGCTCCAGAATGAACTCTGGTAACCCCGGCTGCATCAGTGAGACGTAAAATGTGGAGTCAGAAATCCTTTATCCCATTCACTTTCATTGAGTCCAATCCAAAAGGGTGATTTACCATCTGGGAGACGATAGGGGGCGGTTTTTTTCACATCTGAGAGCCTGGGGTGACTGGAATATCCAACGGTAGGCTCGCTTGATGCAATATGATTTCAGATCGCTAATAAAAAAAATTACGAGAATTCTCGTGAGTGGGCATTCAACCAGCGGGGGGTAAACCCGAGAAATCTCGGGCGTGGCGCTAAAAATGTTAAGGGGATGCAGACCAGAGAAAGACTTTCGTCTAGTTTACATCAGGGTCCCCCATTTTCAATTCATCATAACATATATGACATACACGACTTACAGATAGCCAGTACTGCTACATCTAGACATTTATGACATACCAGATTTGCAAATACAGTACTGTTTGTGATACACAAAGAGTCTAGAAAAGAGAGTATTGTATATTAGTACACTGCACAGTATTGTATATTGTATGGTAACTACGTCTACGAACATTGTACATATGTCTAAACTGAACACTGTGACCTTTTTTTTTACTTCTAATTTTTACTATGTTTTTATTTCATACTTATCTTGTCATGCACAGTCTCTGGAGCGCAACAGTAAGAAGCATTTTGTACAAAAGTATTCTGTACTTCTGTATGACAACTATTAAAGAAACTTGAACATAGAAACTGTACATTAGAGGAGGTTGGGTAGGTGGGGTGGGGGGTTGGGGGGGGGACTGTACATTGGAGGTGGTTGAGTGGGTGGGGTGGGGGGTTGGGTAGGAGGGGTGGGTGGGGGACACTGTACAAGCAAAACTGTACATTGGAATATTGACAAAACCATACTTCAAGTTTCAAGTTTCTTTAATAGTTGTCATACAGAAGTACAGAATACTTTCATACAAAATGCTTCTTACTGTTACGCTCCAGTCATTTACTGTACATTGGAGGGGGTTGGGTTAGGACATTTACAGGGGCCAGAGATATATTGTGATGTGGATCAATATACACACTCGAGTGCATTTGGATCGCTTTCAAAACGCAATAATCGATATGATTTTGGCGTTTATTGCGTCATACAAACCGGAAATGGATCTAGCAGATCGACATCAAATAATTGGGATCTTTTTCCTCCAGTCTCATCGGCGAACGGTAAGAGGCAACTAACGTTACTTTCAGCTTGATTGTCCATTTCTTTGTTTGCAATCAGTCTGATCAATATATCAACCCATATTAAATAAAGCCGTTACTGACGTTCAAGGAATTATAAACGACCCCCCCCCTTTCCTTCACGCATGATAAAGCATAATGTATACGATCATATACATTTGAATTTTTTAATATAGCGTGTATAGGAAAGAAACGCCAATCGATAATCTATCATTATGCTTCAGGGCCTATAACTAGCGTTTTTGGAATTACAGTAGAAAAGCTTAAAAACATACTTATATTCTCGACGGTATTAACGCAACAATGTATGAATGAAAAAATATAACGTTCCCACATCCGGAACGATAGATACCCGATGTTGAATGGGCCATAGTAATGCAGATATAGCTATCATATTTAAAAAGTTATAGCCCTGCAAAGAAGGTAAACATCTCCATAGGCTTACAGCGGTGGCAGAGAGGGCATAATGATGGGCACAATGCATGGCGCCCAATGTGTTAAGGGTTGTGATAATGATGAGTATTTATTTCTGGGAGGGGATTTTAACTGCACTGTTAATTCCGTTTTAGATAGGAACCACCAGGAGCCTCACTCTGCATCTCGTAGTCGTCTCTCTAGGGTGATTGAGACGTATGAGCTGTGTGATGCGTGGAGACGCTTGCATCAAAGACAGAAGCAATACACATGGGTTCACACTAGGGATACTCTTTTATCAATGGCCAGACTTGATCGGTTTTATTGTTTTAAACACCATTTTAGTGTTTTTAACAACTGTTATATAACCCCTGTTGGTTTTACTGACCATTCTCTTGTGTACTGCTCTGTTTGTATCAAGTGTGTAAAGCCACAAAATGCATACTGACATTTTAATACATCTCGTTTAACTGATACAAATACCAGTTTTACCTCACTACAGCAGTGGTGGGATGTGGGGATAGTTGCCCATCTCTACAAGTACGGCGATTTTCTCAATGGCTCTCTCTTGTGCACAAAGCTCTGCTTAAGCTGGTTCCTTCGTACCTAAGCGTGCTTCTGTGCACTAAGCAATAGAAGTATGCCCTTCGTTCCCAAGATGCTCTAAAATTGGATGTTCCCTATATGAGAACTGAATTGGAAAAAGGGCTTTTAAATATGCTGCTCCTTCATCCTGGAACAAGCTACAGGAGGACCTAAAATTGCCAGGACTGGTCACCCTCAGAGAATTTAAAGCCATTTTAAAAACCTACAAATTCAGTTCCCTCGGACAGTGCAACTGTGTTTGATAACTTGCCTGTTTGATAACTTGCCTGAAATTGTTCTTTTTTATGTTGAAACTTGCTGCTGCCTTGCTTGGCCAGATCGCTCTTGAAAAAGAGATTTTAATCTCAATGATGCTTATCTGGTTAAATAAAGGATTTGATTTGATTGATTGATAGGGGAAGTGCAAGATTAAGCAGTTTTGCCAACAGTACACTCAAAATGTTACCAGAGATATCGCCAGATCTATGAAGGCTCTGGAGATTGATGTGGTGGAGCTCCAAGAGCTAGCAGAATCCACAGGAGATCGAGGCCATATTGGGGCTCTCAAAGCAAAAAAATCTGCTCTGGCTGACCTGTTAGGTATTTCAGCACAGGGTGCTCTGGTGAGGTCATGTTTCAGAAACATCTCGGAGATGGATACATCTTCCCGTTTCTTTTTCGGTCTGGAGCGCAAGTATTGGCAGAAGAGGCTCATCCACAGCATAAGCTCAGATACAGGTCAGATACTGTCTGAGTCCACTGACATCAGGAGGCATGCTGTAGGATTTTATAGTAGCCTCTTCTGGTCTGAACTTGGAGAGGAGCAGGAGGTATCACATGGGTTCTATGAAGGCCTACCAAAGGTAGAAAAAGAGTCCATTGCAAAGCTGGAGGCAGACCTGTCTCTTGGTGAGCTGCATACTGCTCTGCAGAGCATGGACAATGGGAAAGCACCAGGCATAGTTGGACTACCTGTGGAGTTTTATAAGACCATGTGGTCAGTGATGGGTGGAGGATCTCCTCACGGTGCTCAGGGACAGTCTTGCTGGAGGACAGCTGAGCTGAGCTGCAGGAGGGCAGTACTCACCTTATTGCCAAAGAAGGGAGATCTAAAGGAGATCAAGAACTGGAGGCCTGTATCACTTTTGTGTTGTGTACCGAGTACAAGCTCCTCTCCAAGGTGTTAGCTACCAGACTGAGAGAGGTAATGGGGCAGGTGATCCATCATGACCAGACCTATTGTGTGCCTGACAGGTTGGTCAGTAACAATGTGTTTCTGATTCAGGATATTCTGGACATCTGGTGCATTGGGAATGGAAACTGGTCTTATTTCCATAGACCAGGAAAAGGCTTTTGACAGGGTTGAACACCAGTACTCGTGGAAAACACTAGAGGCCTTTGGTTTCAGCCCAGGTCTCATAGCCAAGGTCAAGGCTTTGTAGAGTAACATTGAGAGTGTGCTGAAGATTAATGGTGGTTTGAGTGCTCCTTTTAAGATCCAGAGAGGAATTAGGCAGGGGTGTTCTTTGTCGGGAATGCTATATTCCCTGGCGTTTGAACCCCTGCTACACAAACTTAGAGCAGGTATCTCTGGTGTAAGTGTCCCTGGATGCAACACACCTTTTAAGTTATCAGCATATGCTGATGATTTGGTTATTTTTAAAAGAAAACAGGGAGATATCAATGTTTTAGTTGAAAATGTGGGAAAGTTTGCTGTGATTTCATTGGCTAAGGTCAATTGGGGGAAGAGTGAAGAAGGGAGGTTTTAAATATCTGGGAGTGTTTTTAGGGGATGCATCTTTTAAAGAAGTAGAAATGAATTTGACCAAACATGTCCCCTATGTGTTCTGGTGATCTGGTGAAGACCTGGTGTCTTCTACAATGTGGCATCGCCTGACATGTGTTGACCCCCCAGTAGACCTTCTCCCTAAACTTCAGGCTTGTATTTTAGATTCTTTCTGGGACAAGCTGCACTGGGTGCCCCAGAGTGTTTTGTACCTGCCCAAGGATGAAGGAGGGCAGGGTCTTGTGCAACTGTGTAGTAGGGGTGCGACTTTTGGACGACCATCAACAATACCTTCCGTGTCAAATGGGAAGCTTTTCCTTGTCTCGATGCACGCAGCTGCGCCTCATCCATGTCATTAACGGCGGGCAGGTCTGCCTCATCTGAACTCGCCATTTTAATTCAGAATAAACAAATAAATAAATCCAAAAGGTCTTCAACGTGTTTAGAAACAGTGGCTGGTTATTTCATTATCATTGTCTTTCTCAATTGTTTGTTTGGTTACAGCCGCACGCCAGGGCGGCGTTTCCTTGGCTGCTCTTTTTATCCATGATATGTCACCAGCACAAAATAAAATATTCACTGTCCATAAACATCGTTATCGGAGGCAAACGTCCGTTTAGTAATAATCCATGTATTTATTCCAAACGAATAATTATTCATGTGGCGTTGGTTTTTGCAAACACATACCTCAATTATTTGTTTGTTTGCTTGTTTACAGCCGTCAGGCCGGCGTTTCCTCTGTTTGTAGCCGCGCGTCGGGCCGGCGCTTTTCGTTCCTTTGGACCCGTTTGATCCTCCAATAATCCTTTTTCGTTCCTTCGGATCCCTTTGATCCTCCAATAATCCGTGCTCTTCAATCACAGCTTGTCATTGACTTGATGTAGTGGCCAAAATCCTAACAGGTTTGTCCTATAACCTATTAGAATATTCCTTTCTTGGCCACTTGTAGGGCTGGGAAGCAGTGTCAGACTCGCAGTCGCAGAACAGAAACCACTGCACGTTTTTGTTGTTCTTTTTGCTCTTTTAATGGTCCAGCAAGAACAAAATATGAAAACAATATCGTACATAAAAATAAAACAAGAGATCCTAATAATCTCAATAACAAAAAGGTTGCGTCTGCGTTGCGTGTCAATGACAGTATTGCTGCTGCCTGCTGCTCTGCCGTCACACGCCGCACCTGTGGCTTATAGCGTTAGCCCCGCCCCATTCACCTGAGCAAAGCGCCCCACTCACTGCAACAGAGAAATGTATTAATACAGGTTCAGAATTAATCAAAACAAATAAGCTTGAATGCGGCTCTTACAATATGAGAGTCCACATTACAGTTCTACCTTTGTTTTGATGTGAAAAGTGATGCTGCATAAGATGACTGCACTTAGCACTGACTGAGAAAGTACATAATAGTTCTACTTTGACGTTTTAATGTTGGACCAAAGCATTTCATGTAATTAGAATACAGGCAAATAAAAGTCATTTAGTTTAAAGTACAATCTTGGCTGTATTTTTCTCTCAACGCTTCAATAGGTAGATCTTGCCTTCACAAAAAAAAAAAATAAGTGATCTTGGGCTTAAAAAGGTTGGTGACCACTGCTCTAGACCGTATTTTTGTATGAATGTGTGAATGAAAAAGTAAAACGTTCCTACATCCTGAACGATAGATAATTGATGTTGAATGGGCCATAGTAATGTCAATTTAGCAATACAATTTAAAAAGTTATAACCCTGCAAAGAAGGTGAACATCTACATAGACAAATAGTGCTGGCAGAGAGGCTACAAGGAAGAGAATAAGCTCCGGCAGATAAAGGGTTAATAACGTGTTTGTTTATCCAGCTTTGATGTCTTTTTTTATCTGGTGTATGTACGGTTCACTCGCGGCTCGTACTGATAATAGACCAGACGCCGAAACTATCGCTCCAGACGGCGGGTGGTGACTGTGCCGGACCGTTACTTGGTAAATAAAACCCATTTAGTTCATTTTCTCATTCCTGTGCCCACATCCATCCATCCACCCACCCTCCCTCTTCGGAGGACAACTTTATTATTTTGTATTACACATTTGAACTATTTACAGTGCAAAGAAAGTGGAGTAAAATAAGATTTTCATTGCATTTCATTGCCCGTTGAGATCCCCCCCCCCCCCCCCCCCTGTGATATGTAATCTGAGAGAAGGCCCAATCATTGCCCAGTATTCACGTATTTACAAATGAGTCAGACGACATGATATTAAACGGAAAGTGACAGCAGAGTCTCAGCACGAAGGAGAGACAGGAGGCTCGACGGGTTACTTACTACACAAGAGGTCCGGTGTCAATTCAATTCAATTCAATTCAATTATCTTTAATGACCACCCAGCCAGGCTGGTGGAATTTGGTTTCAGTGCAGCATGTTACAGCATAGTTCCAACATAGAACATAGTAATACCGGCATTGTCATGATTATTAATCATTGCACATCACCGTGGCAACCCTAGTGTGAGGTGTGAAGCCATTCCCTAGACGGTGGGCAAAGAACGACGGTATGCATGACACTGAGAGCACCCAGGGGAATGTTAAGTACACGACAGTACACGTTTCCTTTCAGAACTGGGAACGCTACTGAAGAACACAAGCACACATGAATTCACAAGCACACAGTAGATTCACTTTTAAAAATAATCTTAAATTGTATTTAACACTGTAAAGTATTTTGTTTTGTTTTTTTTGTTTTCTGTTTCTGTGCTTGCATGTAATTTTAGCCATCTTAATTGTTAGTTTCATTATGCATTGTGTGTCGAGTACTGACCTTTAATTTAACGTTTTGCAATAATAATTGTTTTTGTATGTTTTTTTTGTGTGGACCCCAGGAAGACTAGCTGGTTGCTATGGCACCAGCTAATGAGGATCCGTAATAAAATGAAATAAAATAAAATCAAACACACGCACACACACATCCTCACTTGATAAACAATAAATCTCTTGAATCTTGAGCTCCGTTTGGGTACTAGAGACTCAAACAAGCATTCTGTGGATCCACCAGATCAGTCTCCACACTCAGGACTTATATATATATATACCTGATGACATCACCGGTTTATATATTACTTCTCCGGTCTTTGGCTTTGGAAGAGAGTAGCCAATGTTTATAAATAGTGATTAACGCATGGAAATAACACATTGGAATTCAGAAATGTTGTGGAATTCATAATTCGGGAAGCTTGCAGATTTAGTTTTCAGCCTAGAAATAAATAAAGGTATCTTTTTCTCCATCTGACATACAGCACAAAACCACATTTGAATTACATTCAGTCTAAGGAATTGGTCTCACAATTAAGATAAGATAAGAAACGTTATTGTCCCAGAGGGGAAAATGTACTGGGAACATCAGTGCTGCATCAGTCTGCGATATAATAGTTTTCACCTGAGGAAGAAACCTTTTAACGAGAATTTAAATTCAACGGAATCCACACAACAATACAATAGACTGCAGAGGGGGGTAACTTTACCTCAGTTTGTAGATGGTCCAGCATTGTTCAGGTATTGAGATTATCCTATACGTAGAAGATGGAGATAGGGGTGGGACGATACATCGATCCAGATCTATATATTGATCTATTATCAATGATCCAATAGGATCAATGCAACGTAAAAAGATCGGTTCATATTGCGATACTCTTATTTTGAAAATCCTGTGGCGAGTCGTATCCGCACAGCAGTAGCATGTGAAATGCCGTGTAGAGGGCTACAGTGTGCCTATTTTGCGACCCGAAATAAGTCCCTGCTGTTTTTCCCCGCAACGGGTCATGTGTTGCATCCTCGCCATTCCTTTATGCCCACGTCGCATTAAAGACAGAAATTAACGTTACGTTGGAGTGGGGACTGGGGAAGGGGCATTCTCCCTTTCTGTGTGTGTGTGTGGATGAAGTCAGGAGTATATTATATTGATAAATTGTAAATGTACTGAGGATGGACAGATAATGTTGATATTTAAACATAAAAAATACAATACATAATAAATGTATTCATGATCATCATGCAACTTAAAGGGGAACTATCTTATAAATGGCCTTTTCCTGTGGTTTGCATTGTTTTCTAACAATGTGGGGTTGTACCAACACTGACTAGATGTGAAATCTCTAGCTACTCCCGTTTCTTCAGTTCAGCTCAGACAAGAACCTCCCCCACTGAACCAAGCCATTCAGAATTGACTCGTTCCCTGACGTAAGTAGGTGCTGCTGATCTGCATATCTCAGCCCCCTCTGTGGTTGTAGCCACCGCCCACAATCAACAATTCGCTCAATAACGGAGCGAGTGGAAATAATGCGAAAGCGGTTTCCCTGTCACTGATACTTCCTCAAAGAAGAGAAAAAGAGAGAGAGGGAGAGACAGACAGATAGAGAGGGAGAGAGGTTATCATACGGTGCGACTCGTCTCGGAGCATTTACACACTCGGAGCGATCTCTCCTCTCTCTCTCGCTCGTTCTCTCTTGTATCAGCACTCGCGTCACGTCAACCTGTTGCAAAATATCATAGCGCACGCTCCCGCTCGTATTCCGATCCGTGCAATAATATTCACAGGGGTATATATTGTCAACAAACAAGTTACCAATGCATTGTCCCGTGTGATTATGCCTCCCAGCAGCGAAATTAATTAGTCCCTCTATCTCTCTCTCTCCCCCCAAAGTTATCTGCCAGTGCAGACTGTGGGTGACTGTCACTCAAAGCGCATTGCGAGTATGGGCGGAGCCCAGCCAAAAACAGCTTGGAATCTGGAAGTGCAGAAAATGCTGCTCTAGAGTACTTGATTAGAAATACAAAACAATGCATTTTTTTTAAAAAACCTTATAGATGTGTTCCATAGACTCACAGGAATTGTGTCAAATTGCCCAAATAGTGAAAGAAATAGTAAGATAGTTCCCCTTTAAAACAATTGTAGGAACGGTTTGGGAGAGGAAGGGGTTTTAGGTTGCATGTTGTGAGTTCCAAAAGATTTTAGTTTAAAGCTCAATATATCAAAACGTGGCACTTTACAGTGAACAGGAGGTCTATTTGTATTAAAAACAATAGATTGTTTTTTTTATTTAAATGTCTGGAAGAGCTCAAAAATAAAAATGTCAAATGATATTTCCGTTGCCTTTTTTGAGTTGATCTAAATGTTACTGATTGTGTTAAATAGGCATATAATATCGTCTCATATCGATCGCAGGCACCTGAATCGAATCGTATCGTGGCTAGGAGTGCCCCCCGGACCCCGGTTCTAAACGGGAACCGGTACTATATTAGAAAAGATCGGAGTATTGATAAGCTCCGACGTTATCGGTACTGCTATCGTAACTCTAGAAATTATTATTATTATGAGTTTTTTTTTGAGGAATTTAAACGTTGCGAACGATCTCGCCTCTCTCTGTCTCTGCACGAGAAGCGAGCCGCAGAGCCATTATTACTCACACTCAACTTTTTTTGCCATTGCTACAGTATGTCTACTATACATTGGTTTCTTGTTCGAATCCATTTATTTCTATAGACCAGTGGTGCCCAACCAGTCGGCCGTGATTGACCGGTAGATCAATGACATGCAATATAATTGATGCGAGCAATGTTAGCTGCTAACTAGTAATAGCCGCTAACCCTGGAAAACGCTCTAAGCGGACTCCACCACACCAGTTCCATTCGTGAGAAAAGGGGGTGGGTGACAAGGCTTGACAACAGAGGTTCAAATATAACTTCATATTTATTGGTTATTTGTTTCTTTATATCAGCATCCAGCTTCCACCACCGTGTGTTAAAACTCTTCCTGTGTTGACGTTAGAGCGTGACATCATCGCTACGGCAAGCTTACACGCTCAAAACGCAAACCGTAAACAGAACCCGGAGCGCACCAAGACACACAGCCTCTACTAATAACATGGAGTATTGAACCGTTTTTAACAGCTGGGTATTGGGTGGGACATTCTGATTTAAGAACTTTCTAAATAAAATAGAAAGTCCCAAAATAGTAAATGTATCTGACTGCTTGTATTAATTGATAAAAAAGTAGCCATGTGCAGTAATATAGTTATATAAAAGAAGAATAAAGCAATGTCGATTCTGTTCTTAATTTTTTTTTTTTTCTAAATCAAAAATAACCGATAAGAGTATCGATAAAGTACCGAACCGTTAAGCAGTATCGATAAGAGTAGTAGTATCGATAAAATCCTAACGATACCCACCCCTAATCGTGGCAGACTTTGTGATATCGGCAAATATCGTATCGCTGTCGAAAGAATCGATATCGTATCGTATCGTGAGGAAACTGGTGATTCCCACCCCTAGATGGAGATGCATTGTCTGCAATCCGGTAGTGAGTGATATCTACAAGATTTCAAAGCCATGGGCTGTCAATGATTGATTCTGAGAATGCACTCTGAGAATCTGAAGTGAGAATGTGTTTCTCTGAGTGCGGGGATAACAATCAACTGTTTCTCCATCCTCCACCTGGTCCTCATACGAGTTCAAAGACATGACAGGAGTGTATCATGTACCAGGGTACAACCTCTGCACCCACACGGACAATAGCTCTCTCCCAAACACTAACACACATTACATAAGCACTGTACACAAGATATTTGTATATCTTGTATGTCATAAATGTCTGGATGTAACAGTACTGTATGTCGTGTATGTCATAAATGTCATGATGAATTGAAAATGGGGGACCCTGATGTAAACAAGACGAAAGTCTTTCTCTGGTCTGCATCCCCTTAACAATTGTGTGTATTGAGCCGTACTGTATTGTACCCATTCTGCAATCTGTTAATAACATTTTCAATCAATCAATCAATTCAATCAATCAATCAATAGCATAGAAACAATGCCATGCTTTATTCCGTTAGTACAAGCTGATACATATACCTTGCAAACAGCAAGAGGAAAAATATTTTGGGAATAGACAACTTGTGAGGAACATTACTACAAATGTACATTTCACATTATACTGTACATTTCTACTGTATATTTTAGAATGTATATCTGTATACTATTATTCTTATTTAATTTTTTTTTAATAAAAATGTACTACCTGAATGTTCATTGTGAGCGGTCTGTGGTGCTGCATTTCCCTCGGGATCAATAAAGTACTTCTATTCTATTCTAAACGAATGAACACCTTGTGCAAGCTTAGGTTATACAGTATACTTGTTTTTGTCTCGCTAGCATGGGCTAATTTATAAGGTACATCATTTGAAACAAAATAAAGCATTTGTATTCATAACAAAGTAATTGATGTGTGTGTGTGTGTGCAATGTGTGAGAGTTTGCGTGTGTGTGTGCCACAAAGATAGCATGTCTTACCTGTGTTGGGTCTTTGAAATGATTGAGAAACTGTTCTCTGATGTGTTTCTTCAGTTCCCTTCTGTTCTCCAGCATCAGGTCTTAGTCCTCTGCGTGGGAATGATGTGCACAGCAGCCTGTATCAGTGGTATGATGTCAGCCCGGGCAGCAGCGTTTTGCCACCCAGCGCGGGGAGCCACGGAGAGGGAGAGCGAGAAGGGGGGGGAGGGGGGCAGAGGGAGAGACAGGTGGAGAGGGGGGGGGGGTATGCCCTCACAATCTCTCCCTCTCAAATCGTCACATACCGTAGAAACCTCCCTTCACCATACATTTTTGCAATAATCCGAACCCACTGTATATTTGTATATGATTACTTATTACCTTTTACTTCTTACGTTTAGCATTGTATTTAATTCTTATAACTTTTTTTTATCATGTCTATTTTTTCATTTGTATTTTTGCACAATCTAGGTCTGGGCATGGCTACCTACATTTCACGACATGTCTTGAATCTTGTATCTAATCTAAACTAATCTAATATTAGTGTGAGGCTCTGAAAACAAAATCAGATTCATAGCACGGAAAAGGTCTAGCCATGATATAAATTGCTCACGTCTCTCCTACACATGGAAATCGCCCATGTTTAGTAGCTAAAGTCGAACAAATGCCTCATATACATAACAATAATAAATAGCCCAAATATGACATTTGCAGTGTTTGGTGTTTTGCGTGCATGAGGAAGGAGGAGCGGACCGGTAGTTTCCTTGTGTCTGA
The DNA here is from genome assembly GCF_963971535.1 of Notolepis coatsorum. Taxonomy (NCBI): domain Eukaryota; kingdom Metazoa; phylum Chordata; class Actinopteri; order Aulopiformes; family Paralepididae; genus Notolepis; species Notolepis coatsorum. The sequence goes on from NC_140165.1 coordinate 315,659,281, forward strand.
TCATTACACTGAGACCACCGTGTTTGTCAAAAGATACCTAGTCTGTCTTGATTTGGAGTAGTGGAACAACGTGTGTTTGGAGAAAAGGGGAACAATCGAAGGAAAATAAAGCTTTGCGATTTACATTTCTATTCAGTATCTTCACACGCCTGTGAGTTTCTCCTTTATTCTGCCCTCCCGCCTGCTCACATTCATTGTGCACACACACACCACACTGACGTCTGAAGGTGTCAATCAAAATGGGGCAGCAGCCTATTATTTGTTGCACAAAAGCCGCCTTCTTCCATATTCCGTAAGGGTTCTTCCGTAACCCTTGTTCAGGTCCCACTTTCAATGTTTACTGAAAGAGAAATGTGTCACAGTTCCTCTCTCTCTCTCTCAGTGTTAATTTAGTCAACTAAAATTCTGACTAAATATGGTCGTCAACAAAGCCTTTTCCCCCGACGACAACGAGACGGCACGTTAACACACCTGTCTCACTGCTCACCTGTCTCACTGCTCACTCTTAATCTCTCACTCTCTCTCACTCTTAATCTCTCACTCTCTCTCACTCTTAATCTCTCACTCTCTCTCACTCTTAATCTCTCACTCTTAATCTCTCACTCTTAATCTCTCACTCTTACTCAATCACTCTTAATCTCTCACTCTCTCTCACTCTTAATCTCTCACTCTCTCTCACTCTTAATCTCTCACTCTTAATATCTCACTCTTAATCTCTCACTCTCTCTCACTCTTAATCTCTCTCTCACTCTTACTATCTCACTCTCTCTCACTCTTAATCTCTCACTCTTAATCTCTCACTCTTAATCTCTCACTCTCTCTCACTCTTAATCTCTCACTCTCTCTCACTCTTACTATCTCACTCTCTCTCACTCTTAATCTCTCACTCTCTCTCACTCTTAATATCTCACTCTTAATCTCTCACTCTCTCTCACTCTTAATCTAGCACTCTCTCTCACTCTTAATCTCTCACTCCTAATCTCTCACTCTCTCTCACTCTTACTCTCTCTCACTCTTAATCTCTCACTCTTAATCTCTCACTCTCTCTCACTCTTAATCCCTCACTCTTAATCTCTCACTCTTAATCTCTCACTCTTAATCTCTCACTCTAACCCCCCCCTCTCTCTCCCTCTAACCCCCCCCTCTCTCTCCCTCTAACCCCCCTCTCTCTCCCTCTAACCCCCCCCCCTCTCTCCCTCTAACCCCCCATCTCTCTACCTCTACCCCCCCCTCTCTCTCCCTCTAACCCCCCCCCTCTCTCTCCCTCTACCCCCCCCTCTCTCTCTCTCTAACCCCCCTCTCTCTCCCTCTAACCCCCCCCCTCTCACTCTCTCACTCTTAATCTCTCACTCTCTCTCACTCTTAATCTCTCACTCTCTCTCACTCTTAATCTCTCACTCTCTCTTAATCTCTCACTCTCTCTCACTCTTAATCTCTCACTCTCTCTCACTCTTAATCTCTCACTCTCTCTCACTCTTAATCTCTCACTCTCTCTTAATCGCTCACTCTCTCTCACTCTTACTATCTCACTCTCTCTCACTCTTAATCTCTCACTCTTAATCTCTCACTCTCTCTCACTCTTAATCTCTCTCTCACTCTTAATCTCTCACTCTTAATCTCTCACTCTCTATCACTCTCAATATCTCACTCTCTCTCACTCTTAATCTCTCACTCTCTCTCACTCTTAATATCTCACTCTCACTCTCTCACTCTTAATCCCTCACTCTTAATCTCTCACTCTTAATCTCTCCCTCTAACCCCCCCCCTCTCTCTCCCTCTAACCCCCCCTCTCTCTCCCTCTACCCCCCCCCCTCTCTCTCCCTCTAACCCCCCCCTCTCTCTCCCTCTAACCCCCCTCTCTCTCTCCCTCTAACCCCCCTCTCTCTCCCTCTACCCCCCCCTCTCTCTCCCTCTAACCCCCCCTCTCTCTCCCTCTACCCCCCCCCTCTCTCTCCCTCTAACCCCCCCCCCTCTCTCCCTCTAACCCCCCCCCTCTCTCTCCCTCTAACCCCCCCCTCTCTCTCCCTCTAACCCCCCCCCTCTCTCTCCCTCTAACCCCCCCCTCTCTCTCCCTCTAACCCCCCCTCTCTCCCTCTACCCTCCCCCTCTCTCTCCCTCTAACCCCCCCCCTCTCTCTCCCTCTAACCCCCCCCCCCTCTCTCTCCCTCTAACCCCCCCTCTCTCCCTCTACCCTCCCCCTCTCTCTCCCTCTAACCCCCCCCCTCTCTCTCCCTCTAACCCCCCCCCCTCTCTCTCCCTCTAACCCCCCCCTCTCTCTCCCTCTAACCCCCCCTCTCACTCTTAATCTCTCACTCTTAATCTCTCACTCTTACTCTCTCACTCTCTCTCACTCTTAATCTCTCACTCTTAATCTCTCACTCTCTCTCTCTTAATCTCTCCCTCTAACCCCCCCCTCTCTCTCCCTCTACCCCCCCCCTCTCTCCCTCTAACCCCCCCTCTACCCCCCCCTCTCTCTCCCTCTACCCCCCCCCTCTCTCTCCCTCTAACCCCCCCCTCTCTCTCCCTCTAACCCCCCCCTCTCTCTCCCTCTAACCCCCCCCTCTCTCTCCCTCTACCCTCCCCCTCTCTCTCCCTCTAACCCCCCCCCTCTCTCTCCCTCTAACCCCCCCCCTCTCTCTCCCTCTAACCCCCCTCTCTCTCCCTCTACCCTCCCCCTCTCTCTCCCTCTAACCCCCCCCCTCTCTCTCCCTCTAACCCCCCTCTCTCTCTCCCTCTAACCCCCCTCTCTCTCCCTCTAACCCCCCCCTCTCTCTCCCTCTACCACCGTTATGCTGGGGGTGTTGTTCCCCCCGGGAGATATAGGAGGACGGACCGCATGTTGTTGTTGTGAAGCTAGCGTATTAGCAGGCAGCTGTATTGTATATGAGAAGGGAATTATCAACCTGTAAAACCCCATATTGAACTGGAAATAAAGCACCATACATTACTGCATGACAGAGATATGGGAGGACGGACCACACATTGTTGTTGTGGAGCTTGCGTATTAGCAGGTACAGTAGCAGCTGTATTGTGTATGATAAGGGAATTATCAACCTGTAAAACCCCATATTGAACTCAGGGCTGTACGCTAAGCTTTTTCACTAGGGGCACACTTGCCACTTGCCCCTAAATGAGAAATTTAGGGGCAAAAAATATTTTTTAGGGGCAAATTTTTTAATAACAATTTTACCATTATTAAAAAAATATGTTCCTCCTGCCTCATTACTGTGGTCCTTTTATTTAACATTTAAGTGCGTTTGTTTTCAGGTTTGTATCTTTTATAATGAACCAACTGAGAAAGTGTGTAAATCACTAATAGAACAAAAACAACAAACTGTGTGTGTGTGTGTGTGTGCGCGCGCTTGTGTAGTGCTCCTTGAATGAGATCATCACAACACACACACACCATTAATCAGGAGGACAAGAAACTCTGCATACATTTGTTTCACAATGAAAAGTGCTTTAGAAATCAAACGAATTATTATTATTGTAAATAACCCCATGAAAGGTTTATTATTTGTATGGGTAATTACCTGCTTCATATTTGTGATGTTACTGGTTTCAGTGTGTGCCTAAAGTGATCAATGTGTTGGGCCGTTTATAGAGATCTATGCCAATTAATGTTTATGTATATCCGGGACTTTTTTTTTTATAAGAATTGAGAGGTATTTGTATATATGACCTTTATTTTGAAAACTGTTGCAACGCAACCTTATTTACATTTGCGCTTTTGACAGTGAAATGTTCAGTCCAACTTAGCTCGAAGGAAAGACTAATAAAAAAGGTTTAATTGACCCGTATGAGGCTCTTACGGTAGGACTTTGATTGTTTATAGAAGTGGAATGTAATACTATGCAAAACGAGAAATAAACAGTGATTTTACCAGCAGTAAAGTTGCAAGCCACTTTCATTTCATATATGGGGAACCGACAATTATTAGTATTATCTTATTTGCATATTGTCTCATTATTAGATAGATAGGTTGATACTTTATTGATCCACAGTGTCAATTTAAGTAGACAGTATTTCACGTCCTAATAGTGGGGTACTCACGTAATGCATGGCTGATCCTGAACGTTAGAAGTTTCCGTGTCCCCGTCAATCAATCATCACATCATCACGTCAATCATCATCATCTTATCATCTCTCCACATCGGACGTGGTTGTCATAAAATGGACTGATATCCATTATCCACTCCGTTGTTCTTGCGGAGCAAGAGCCATATTATTATTTAAAGCCAAGGAAGCGGCCACATTCAGTTTCGTTTCGCTAGGAATTATGGGATTTGGTGTTGGATGTATAGACTACGCAGACAGGGACATGGTCTTTAATCGCACGATAGACTACAAGTACCAAGTATATAGCGTGACCCAGATTCACTCCACGAAAATCTTTTTTCACTCTGGCTATCGCAGTAAGTTCATTCATTGCCGACAGATTCTTTCATAGCACCACGACATTGTGTCGCACTGTACAGCCTTGGTTGTAGGCTAATGTTTAAAAAAAAGATTATCCAATTTGTATGGATTAATTTAGGAGTGAAATCATCATCATCATCATCATTTTATTTATCCGTACATGGAATCACCACAGTCCAACAGTACATATTCACATAATTCACAAAAAATACCATGGCCGAATACCGTTGCGAATGAAGGGTTGAAATCTCTACTCGCAACGTTGCTACCAGATATAATATTTCAATCGCAACGGCCAAATTAAGGGGCAATTTGCGACGAGATCGTCGCAGTGTACAGCCCTGGAACTGGAAATAAAGCACCATACAGAAAAGGAAACTCTTCTTTCTTCCCTACATTACTGCATGACGGATCGCTACATTATGTTGATCCACCACAATAGAACACACTAAATAGCTTACATAAGTCTAACCAGCTAGCACTAACTAGCTGGTAAAATAAAGGTTAAATAAACTAAACTAACGTTAGCTTTTTTTTGCTCACGCCAATTTATGAGGCTGTAACTGAGTGGCAAGACTAAACAAAAAAGACTAAATCGAGAATAAACAAAGACTAAAATGCTCAGACCTGTAGTTGAGTCTTTTAACACTTTCAGAGCCCAAACTGAATCTTAAAAACGCCTAATCTATGTTTTAAATTATGGCTATGTGTCTAATCTGCCCGTCGCTTATCAATGACTCGTTTTCCAGTCAACATTATCGAAGCGGATTGTTTTTTTATCGGTTCATTTTCGTTTTATAGCATTTTGAAAAACGCTAGTTTCTTGAAACTTCCAGAAGATTGTGATAAACGCCCTTTACTGTAATACACAAAACACGTTGCCTATTTATGAATCGTTTTCAAATAAACGCTAGATTATCGATAGTATTATGTGTACGTATGCATGCTATATAGGCGATCTGAAAAATCTATTCTCTGATTTCCTCAAAGCGATCGCCCACACACACACACATAGGGCGAACGCTGAGATCTCAGCGAATACAACTCTGATTATCCCAAGACTTGTAAAATAGATTCCTTACCTCAGATCAGATGTTCTCCAAAAAGATCATTCCAATTCCTGATCGTTATTCCAAAAATCAATCGCTTTTATTGATCCGACGCTACATACTGTACATATGTATTCCACGCTGTTCTGAGGATCCACAATGAATCGGATCGGCTCGGGTTACATGCCTGAGAAGTAAAATGTGGATTCTGGATTTTTCTTTTCTCATCCATTTTTATTGAGTCCATTCCAAAAGGGTGCATTACCATCTGGGAGACGATAGGGGGCGTTTTTTTCACATCTGAGCTCCTACAGGGGCTGCATACCAACGGTAGACTCGGTTGATGAAATATGAATTCAGATCGCTAATAAAAAAATAAAACGCTAATAAATGTCGTGGGCATTCAGGCATTGGGCTGATAAAACGTCATATCACGTTTTGGGCATTGAAAGTGTTAACACATTGAGTGCCAGCCACGAGAAATCTCATGATTTCATGCCATGCGTTGAGTGCCAATGACGAGAAATCTTGTTATTTAATCGATATTGCTTTTATTAGCGATATCCATTAATTTTTCATCAATCTAGCCTCACGTTATCATTGGGACTGTCTATGAGCTAGAACAGGGAAAATACCGCCCCCTATCGTCTCCCGGATGGTAATGCACCCATTGGATTGGACTCAATGGAAATGCATGAAAAAGAAAAAAAAAAGAATCCACATTTTACTTCTCAGGCATGTAACCCGAGACGATTGGATTCAGTGTGGACCCTCAGAGCAGCGTGGATTATCTGTTTCGAGTACCTAACAATCAATAAACGCGATTGATATTTGGAATGGCGATCAGGAATTGGAATAATCTTTTTGCAGAACATCTGATGTGAGGTAAGGAATCTATGTTACCAGTCTTGGGGTAATCAGATGTATTTTTCTCATATATCTCAACGTGTCCCCTATGTGTGTGTGTGTGTGTGTGTGTGTGTGTGTTTGTGTGCGGCGTTAGCGCCAGGGCAGGGCATAGCTAATTGATTTTTCAGCCCGCTTCTCTAGCGTGTATAAGTACACATATACTATCGATAATCTAGCGTTTATTTGAAAATTATTAATAAATCATTTATAAAAACGGAAATGTACAGATGAAAAAACTATCCGTTTTGTACATGTTGACTGCAAGCAAGTCATTGATAAGCGACGGGCGTATTAGACACATAGCCATAATATAGAATATAGAAATAGCTGGCATTCAAGCGATAAATCGTGCACCCCCTGCTGGCACTCAAAGTGTTAATCTAGTGTTTGTTAATGTATATGCCCCAAATAAGGGGCCTGACAGAGTGCAGTTCTTGACTGAACATAACGTGGTGTTTAAGTCAGTGTGGGCCTGAGGAGGTTTTATTTTTGGGTGAAGATTTTAACAGCACAGAAGATGACCATTTAGGAACCATGGAACCACTGAACTAGGATATCTGATCTCATTCAAGGAGCACTACACAAGCGCGTGCACACACACACACACAGTTTGTTGTTTTTGTTCTATTAGTGATTTACACACTTTCTCAGTTGGTTCATTATAAAAGATACAAACCTGAAAACAAACGCACTTAAATGTTAAATAAAAGGACCACAGTAATGACGCAGGGGGGACATATTTCTTTGCACTATAATGGTAAGATTGTTATTAAAAAATGTGCCCCTAAAAAATATTCTGTTCATAGTGTCTTTATACCTGTATCACTGTACATATTAATACTACAACTCTGTACATACATCTGATTAGCACTCTTACTCAGTAGTACTCGTTTATATATTTTATACCCAGTTTAAACACCTGTACATTGTATATTACTATTGCACTTTACTGTTACATTTGCACTCTGGTTGGATGCCAGACTTCTTTTTGTTGTACTACTTGTGCTGTATGATGACAATACATTTGAATCTAATCTAATCAATGTGACAAAAAAACAAAAGTGATTTAACTTTGGGGTTTGTGACGGATACGTCTGTGCACCGCACCCGCACATGTTAATGACTTTATACCCAAATTCGGTTATCCCTCGAAATTACATCACGACCAGGGTCGAGAATTTGAGAATAAACTGTTCCAAGCACTGCAACGGCTGTCTGGGGTCGGCCACTCTAGAACATCACCCTACCATCCACAGAGCAACCCAGCGGAGCGGCTCAATCGGACCATACTACAGATGTTGAGGACATTGACTGAAAATGAGAAATTGCGGTGGAAGGACCACCTCCCGCATGTGTTACACGCGTACAACTGTACCAAACATGAATCAACGGGTTACTCACCCTTTTTCCTCCTCTACGGTCGTCATCCACACCTCCCCGTTGACCTGTTGTTTGGGTTAACGAAGAAATAGGAACCGTACTCACCCAGAGGATACGCGGATCAATGGGCTGAGAAGATGTCTGAAGCCTATCGGATTGCTTGTGAACATAGCAAAAAGTCCAGTGCAAGAGGAAAAGTAACTTATGACAAGAAAACAAAAGGAGTAGTACTGCAGTCAGGAGACAGAGTTCTGGTGAGAAACCTCAGTCAGCGTGGAGGACCAGGCAAGTTGGAGGACCAGGCAAGTTGAGATCGTACTGGGAGAAGGCGATCTACGTGGTCAAAAGCCAGCTCGCTGAGAGTCCAGTATACATTGTCTGCCCTGAACATGGAGACCAGAAAAAGACCAGAACACTACACCGAAATCTCTTACTGCTGGTAAATGATTTGCCCGTGGAAATGACTCCACCGCCAGCCAGAACTGTCCCTGCGAAGAAAACGAATGACAGACCAAGACAAGGAAGAATGTCAGACACACAAAGACAAGTAGAGACAAGGGACAGCACTGACAGTGATTCGGATGATGACAGTGACAGAGGATACTGGCTAAGGATACCTGTTGAAAGGACAGAGGAAAGATCACTTGGACACCGTGAACGACGACCTGAAGTCATGCCAGGCCTGTGCCCTGAGAGTGAAGACGACAGGGGAGGAAACACGAATGGAAATTTGCCTGTCTTGGCCAGACCGGAGGGAGATGTTAGTGAATCAGGGGAAGAAGAAGAAAGGGAGACCCCCCGAGCTCACTCTCCAATATCCCAACCCCACTCCCAAGCTCACTCTCCAATATCCCAACCCCACTCCCAAGCTCACTCTCCAATATCCCAACCCCACTCCCAAGCTCACTCTCCAATATCCCAACCCCACTCCCAAGCTCACTCTCCAATACCCCAACCCCACTCCCAAGCTCATTCTCCAATATCCCAACCCCACTCCCAAGCTCACTCTCCAATACCCCAACCCCACTCCCAAGCTCATTCTCCAATATCCCAACCCCACTCCCAAGCTCACTCTCCAATACCCCAACCCCACTCCCAAGCTCATTCTCCAATAGCCCAACCCCAAGCTGTGTGTGTGTGTGTGTGTGTGTGTGCTCATGTGTACTTGTGAGTGGAGAGTTCAGTGTTCTGATGGCCGGCCTGGGGAAAGAAGCTGAGCCGGAATCTCTCTGTGCTCGTAGCGTGTGTACGTAGGCGCTTGCCTGACCGCATCAGCTTGAACAGGCTGTTGTTGGGGTGGTGGGGGTCTTTCATTATTCTGCAGGCTCTGGATTTGCACCTGAACTTCCTTAACTGTCTCAGGTGATTGAGGCGCTGTTTCGCCTTTTTCACCACAGAATCTATGTGTGTTGACCATGTCATGTCCTCTGTGATGTGTACTCCCAGGTACTTGAAACTGCTCACCCTGTCCACGATAGCCCCATTTATCCGCAGTGTGTCACCTGCTGTATTCTCCTAAAATCCACGATCAGGTCTTTGGTTTTACCAATGTTCAGGAGTAGGCTGTTATCCCGGCACCAGCGTGCCAGTTCATCAACCTCCTCCCGATAGGCCTTCTCGTCATTGTTAGAGATCAGCCCCACCACCATGTGTCGTCTGCAAACGTCACTATGGAGTTGGAGCTGAACCTGGCCACACAGTCATGTGTGTACAGTAAATACAGCAGTGGGCTCAGAACGCAGTAGATAAAGGTGTTCTATTTCTATTTCAACCTGATTCAATTGGATCTTTGTTTCCATATGAGTATCATAAAATGTATCATATGAAATGTATAATTTATTAAATGTATCATAAATATATTAACATTATAGACCAGGGCCCCGTTCCATGTACCTGGATAACTGAGTTAGCCGGATAACTTTAGCTGGATAACTGGGTTAGCCGGACTTTCCGGTTTCATGTACGTGGATTTTCCAGATCACCATGCCAACAGATCCAAAAGTTTGAGCCTGGTCGAAAGCAGAGTTCAAGTTCAAGTTAGCCGGATCACGCAGAGCCACGCCCCCGCAAAGAAAGTGACAGCTCGTTTCCTGAAACTATTCCCACAGTCTACGATCTGCATTATACCATTCTGAATTACGTTTTTGTGCTCCATTCTTCCAGAGGGGGGTTTTGAAATGTAAAATAGACCCAAAATGCTGATATTAAATTCACTTTGTCCTAAATAATGCACGTTATATATACCGTGGCGACGGTGGCACTCGCTCGTGCGATGTACACATTATGTGGTTATTTTAATTGTAACTGGGATTAAGATGTCTGATGAGATGCGCTGTTTGACGGATTTGAGAAATTGAATGAGCCGTTGACGTCACATGAATGAATGAGGATAAAGAAATAAAACTTCATTCAAAATAAGGAATATTCTAAACACGGGTCTCTCGTTCATTAATGTATAAACAATGAATTTATCCCATCTGGCACAGTGGCCCAGCGGTAGTGCTCAAGCCTGCCAACCTTGCGACCCGGGTTCAAATCCCGGTGTTTCCAATATGATTTTTTTGAATATAATATTAATGATTATACGCCAAAGTAGCCTGGTTTTAAGTTAAAATATTATAAATCTACATGCATTGAGGATGTCATTCTTTATATAGCTCTCAACGTGCACCAAATTGAATTATTCCTATATTGCAAAAAAAAGGAGACGACTAGGGTCTTGAACCCCGGTCGTCCGTGTGAAAGTCAAAAGAACAACCCGTTAGACCACATTGGAGATAAGTTAAAGATTGACTATACATCAATCAATGGGCAAGAGGGCCGTATCGTAATTCTGTATAACAGTTAACTAATTATTTTCGCTAGCAAGATCTCATTTGATTATTCAATCCAGCAGGCAAGTTTAAAGAAATATAATCTGATTGATTGAGGTAATGAGGGACTTAGAATTAGCCTATAGATAACGCATTTAACTTGTCGGCGAGGCGATTGAGCCGTATTGCAATCTGTCAATAAAGTCTTAAATCAATTAATCAATCAATGCCGTTGAGAATCAGGGTCTCTGCCATCGATACGTGCTGGCTTTTCACCTAAAACGGCCGCGCGCATTTAGCCTGAGTCGCAAGTCTGGCTTGAGTTAACGAGACTGAATCCACCTTTGTGAAACAGGAAAATCCCGGCTTCGAACATCGGGTTAACTGAAGCTGGATAATGGACATCTTGATCGACTTAGTTGAACCACGTACATGAAACAGGGCCCAGAACATTACCTCAAGTGACTTTACTTTGCAGTAACATTGAATTTGTCAACATGCTTCTCACCACTGATAATGGGCTTTGGACTAAAGACTTCATTATGTCAATGTTTCATTTTCTTTCATTTAGGACACCTCATACATTTACTGATGTAACTCCCTGACCATGCATGCTATATTTACACATGTGGGATTGCTGGATTCAGCACAACCACACCTTTCCGAAAAAGCCCTCATCTGTGTTTCTATGACAATCCATGGCAGAGCTACTACAAAGTAAATGAGAACATTCTGCATAGATATACATTTTTTACATGTCCGCCTATTTTAAGTATGTGTACATAGGTATATATTTCCTACATGCATAAAGATATTCACATCCAGTTTTTTCTATTATGTTAAACAACTGTCTGACTGCTAGCATGTCAAGTTTGAAAGCTCTTGGAGTTTGTATTATTAATCTACTGATTAAATTAATGAGTTTATATGTCTCAACTCCCATACGGCCAGGCTATACTTTGGTTATTTTTTCCTTTGGGGGTGTATAACAATATCTATCAATTTAACAAGTTTTGCAGTAAAATATTTTTATACAAGAATCCATTTCATATATGGGAGACCTTAGAGATGAGGAAAAACATTCTTGTGTTTTGTTCTACCTCCGGTAGGGGTATCTCAACATTTTGGGGGCATTGTCACTAGGCTATAGGCCAACGTGTCCAGTCAAGTCCAGCAGCTGCCACTCCTATTCCCTGAGCATGGTGGGGAGGTTGTGTGTCTCCCCTCGTACCCCCCCCCCCCCCTGTCCACACACAATGACAAACGACAAGCATCCTGAGACCTCTGTTGGACACCGTTTTGATTGCCATGCTGCATCTTTGTCTGAGCCATGGCAAACATCTATAGCTATGATTATCACCAACCCAGCTCAGGTGTTTTCAGGCCAACATGGCATGGCGCTGCCCGCCTCTGTAAATGTCACAATCTGCCTCGCGTGGACTCTCTTCTGGAGCCCTTTCAGTTTTGTTGAAGGTTCCCAGCGACAGCCAAGAGAAGGTTGCGGCTAATTACGCACCACAGCTATGGAACACCTACCTATGGACATTAGGGAGGCTAGCTGACTAAATATTTTCAAATGTAAGCTCTTCACCTTAGCCTTTTATAATTAGGGCTGTCAGTTTATCGCGTTAATTAGATACATTAATTACACAGCAAATTATCGCATTATGAAAATTAACGCAACATTTATTTAAAAAAATATATTCTTTTTTAAATGTTTACATTTTTTTAAATCTCATTAATTCCATAAGAACGTAGCATAAACATTTACAGACTTTTTTTTTTTTTTTAAATGGTCCATTTGCATGTTCTTGGTATCTGATTCTAGGGATCTCAGGGAATGTATTCCCAGTGTCAGAAATACTGTTGGCTGTTACTAGGCTTGAGTAAATTGTAATGAACCAAATGAGAATATCAATTGAATATTTTTTTTTATCTTTGACTGTGAATAACACCATGCTCAAATTTACCAGACCTGAAAAATCGAAGCAAATTAATAGATGGAAGATGATTAAACAGAAGGTTTTGTAGATACAGTACTGAATTCTGCCATCCGGACACATGCAATTTGAAATATGATTATAGAATATAGAATATCAGGCATAAAATGGTTATGCGATTAAAATGCGATTAATTATATTAATTAACACTTTAATCGCCAAGGACGCCTAAACTCGTCATTCCCCGCCATGCTAATTCTGCCAATGACGCCGTAACACATCATTGAGATCAATATTTCAAAAATCTGTGATCGCAATCATATCTCTCCCCGGATACTTGAGATCTACTGTTGATCCCCTCTCAACTCTCCAACGGTTCAAGAGCGCCATCTGGTGGCCGATCGGCGGATCGCCCAAACCGGAAACAGAAACTGGTGCTCATCCAAATTCGGTCCGATCACTCGCTATAGGTCCTGGGACTCGAGCGCGACACAACAACACTCGATAAACAACATGATTTGGACGTATATACTATTATACAACCTGGAGATGGATCGCATATTTCAACATCCCATAATAGGAATATTTTTGCTCCACGCTCATCGCCCAACGGCCCGAGGAGACTGGGGTAAGTTTCAAAGTTTTCGATGTTCGTGTTCGATACAGGCCACGTGAGCGGATCGGCGCGGCCGAGAAATCCGCTCTTCGCTCTTTAAAGCTTGGTCCGCTCTGCTAATCGCTCATGTTGACCCCGCCCCCAAGTCGCTCTCCGCTCGCTCCCCGCTCACCTTGAATCGAGCGCTCCCCGCGCCAGATCGCTCGGCAGATTTTAATTTTTTTTGGAGCATGGTATAAATTAGCTCAAACTACAACAGTCTACACCCCCTGGGCCCCTTAACAATTGTTTGTATTGAGCCGCATTGTAATTGTACCCATTCTGCAATGTTAAATAACGTTGTTTATCCATTCACTAGCTCTATTAAGCGATGATAGGCTAGCCGAGCCACAATGCTATGGTCGCTGCCATTAACGTTAGCATGTAAGCTAACGACAACAACAATGGCGTCGATACTTTTTCTAACAGGAGTGAGTGACAAAGCCTGAACAGGATATCACAGGTTCACCCTTGGTTGAAAATGGCCTTCATGTTTGTACATCGCCATCTGTTGCTTTGGCATTGTACTGCATGTATATATTACATCAACAGTGTTAAACCACTGTGAGCGGCCTGGAGTGGATTGGAGCGGAGGAGAACTCTCGCTCCGGACGTCGCGCCGACTCCTCGCTCACGTCAAAACCGCCCGCTCCGCGCCCCGCGCCGCTCACGCGCCGCTCACATGGCTTGGTTCGATACAAACTGCTCTAATGATCATATCACCCACACTAGATGAATCATCTAACGTTGGCCACGGAATTATAAACGACCCCCCCCCCCCCCCCATCCGGTCAACATCAGATGATAAGTAGTAACTTCTAGAAGCACGTCCATTTGAATTTTTTTTATCTCGCGCCGATCGCTATCAAACTGTATTTGATCGTCAATATAATGCATTTAGGGCTATAAATCATGTTCTGGAGAATGCTGCAGAAAACGATAAAAACATATTTATACTTTAGACCGTATTTTAGTATGAATATGTGAATGAAAAAGTATAACGTTCCCACATCCTGAACGATAGATAATTGACGTTGAATGGGCCATAGTAATGTCAATTTAGCAATACAATTTAAAAAGTTATAGCCCTGCAAAGAAGGGGAACTTCTCCATAGACAAATAAAGCTGGCAGAGGACGGTATAATGATGTACATAAGCGTGGCAGAGAAAGTAGATACATTTTTTTAATCGCCTGACAGCACTAATTAAAATATATTTAGTTTTTAAGAATTCTTTTTTCTTTTTGTAAGTCTGCACAAGTGTGTTTTTGATGTATCTGTAAACAAGACCGAAAAATAAACTTCTTTCATTCATTCTTATGAAACTTCCATATTATCTCTGCTCTTTGATTGCTTTTAAGGTTTTAAATATGATGCTCCATACAAATGGAATGAACCTCATTGTTAGAGGTCATTCCATTAGAAGACTGACGCACGCAGAGCGGTTTGTAATCATGTTTTTAAACTGTCCGTGGGATAGTGGGGTATTGATTTGTGATCATGTTTTTAAACTGTCCGTGGGATAGTGGGGTATTGATTTTTAGCGAGAGTTGAAGATCATCCCAAGAAGCCGGCGCATTAACCATTTCACTACCAGTTTCAAGTTTCAAGTTTGTTTATTATTTGTCAGAACAAAATACAGAATACTTTATAATGAAATGCTTGTTTCTGTATGAGCCCCTGAGAGTGTGCTACATACAATAAAAAGAAATTAAGAAGTAAAGGGTAGGTAAAGTCAATTTATACAACGGCATGCAAATTTCTCTATTCTGATTGGCTGAAACAGTCCATTTACACGTATGTATAGGGACCATTCCACGCTCCTGGTCCCAGGACCCGCCCACAACCGAATCACATCACTCCGTGTCTCCGCCGTGCGGATTCTTCGGAGAAAACAAGATGGCGGACAATAATCTTTAACAAATGGATATGTTGATAGCGTCATAACGACTAAATATAAAT
The DNA here is from genome assembly GCF_963971535.1 of Notolepis coatsorum. NCBI lineage: Eukaryota > Metazoa > Chordata > Actinopteri > Aulopiformes > Paralepididae > Notolepis > Notolepis coatsorum. Next base: position 315,674,407 of record NC_140165.1, read on the forward strand.
CAATTCTGTCACGGCGAATGTCTTAGTCCTTTAAACAATGTTGGATGATGTAATTGATGGGTCATGAGTCATTTTAGAACAAAAGAAAAATCGTGGATTGATTGATTGATTATTTGCAATTTTATTTAAAATGTCTTCTTCCTTCCTGCAGCGCTCACTCTCACACTGTCCGACGCTGGCGTACCCACCCACCCCCACACAAACACACACACACACACACACACACACACGCACACACTCCTGTCTGCAACGCGGATGAGAGTCAGACTGTAGAAGCAGCTGAGTGCTGAGCTGTTCTAAGTGAGCATGGCCTATTGAGTTGATTGATTGCTAATTTTATTACTGTACGCTTGGTTTCCAACTGGTTAAGTTTAGGCCCTCTACAGTAGGTTTAAAAAAATAAATAAAAAAATAGGGCGAAGAAAACTTTTTAATTTGTTTTACCTACTTTCTATAGAAGCATCTAAGAATGAAGTTCTATAGAAAGTAGGTCTGCATCCCCTTAACAATTGTGTGTATTGAGCCGTACTGTATTGTACCCATTCTGCATCTGGTAAAATGTTCAATCAATCAATCATTCCAATAACAACCACTAACTTCATAATTAAAAACTAAAGAAAAGTTGGATGTGTTAGTTGGTTGGATGTCTTAGTTGAAAGGCAGTTGGATGTGTTAGTTGGTTGGATGTCTTAGTTGAAAGGCAGTTGGATGTGTTAGTTGGTTGGATGCACTTCCGAGCTGCTTCCACATGGAGGCAATTTCTCTTTTTTGTTGTTGTGGGAACTGCTTTTTCTGGCGGATGGTTTTTTCAATAAATCTTCGATTAATGTGTGTTTATTGTATAGCAATAAGGTTGGATGAATGTGGCAGTTGTATAAAAGCATTACACCACTTGCAGTCGTGATTTGTGAACAATAAACCATGCCTAGGGGGGTCTAACGACCACCCCTAGGCATGGTTTATTGTTCACAAACCACTCCTGCGCGTGATGTAATGCTTAAATACATACCGGTATATACAATATACAATACAGAGTAAAATGAGTAACGGACCACGTGAGGTAGAATGCAGAGGTACAAAACTTGGGGTAGGGTGCAAATGAGGTATGAATGTGGTGCAAATCTCTTTAATAATAGATAAATATAAAGTGTGTTAAAGTGAGTGGTAAGGTGAGTGTTTGTTTAATGTGAGTGTGTACATGTGGACGTGTGTGTAGATGATGGGTTTTTACTAGTGCTGTCAATAGATAAAAAAAAAAGTAACTAATTAATCACACAATTTTCTGTAATTAATCTAGATTAATCTTGATTGCAATGGAAAGCACTAGATGTTTTAAACATGTCAGTAAATTTGTATAACACAGAAAAAAACACTACCTTCTTGTCTGTATGCACACACACGCATACACATAGCAGGGGGAGAGGGAGTGAGAACACAAACACAGAAAACACACAGAGAACAGGGGGAGAGGGAGTGAGAACACACAGAAAACACAGAGAGAACAGGGGGAGAGGGAGTGAGAACACACACACAGAGAACAGGGGGAGAGGGAGTGAGAACACACACAGAAAACACACAGAGAACAGGGGGAGAGGGAGTGAGAACACACACAGAAAACAGGTGGACACAGACATGGAGAGAGAGAACACCTAGTGTAACTGAGGGGTACAATTCCCTGACTGTATTAATCAAGTATGGTATCATTAAACCACTACCGTCTTATGTACATTACTGGCCATACCGTACACAAGTATATCAGATGAGAACTCCTCCACAATGATACGGTTTCCACACAAATACTTGTTTAGAATATTTATTACATCAAAGGTATTATATTACATTACTTAGATGCGCTTATAAGGCAAAGAATGTGCATAGGCAAGTCAATATGGATATTAGGAATTATATCTCTGGTACTCTGGGGAGATAGCTGGAAGGGGGGTACTACCGGTTGTAAGCCAGCAGGGGGAGGCAATGCTCTATGCAAAGTCAATGGTTCCACAGGCGATCTTACTCCCTGTGTCAGCGGGGAAAGGCAGCTGTAATCCCAGTGTGAGCGCCGCACCGGTGAAGCCGTGGAGTCTCTCCTTGAGACGGGCTCGAGTGATGTCCTCACGGTAGATCCCACACAGCAGCGGGGTAGACGGTTCTCTGCTCCAGCAGCTTGGTCAAAGCAATGAAGAATAATAATCCTGCCGGAAAGTGGCTCTGCAATCACCGGTGTAACTCCTCCGTGGTCGCGGTGGTTCACAGTTGAACTTGACGTTAATACTATCCTATTTGCACGCGGCTATAAGTGCTCTATTTAGACGCACAATTACTCACTCCACGTGGTCTTTGACTCGTAATGAAGGCTTTTACTAGCAAATAGCGAACGATACGTTCTATTTGGGGCAATACGAGCCCTACTGCACCGCACGTTGCATAGTGGGTGAGACGTCACTTGGGTAACCGAACAAGACTGAACTCCAACTCGAACTGAAAAGGACGAACTCAGTATTCACCTACGCCATATTTATATGTACGGGGAATAAAATAGTACCATCTCCTTTCTGTCGCCGTATCCCTGGGCAAGAAGCGGGCATGTTGAGACAAGTCATGTCGGTAGCTTTGAAGTCGGCTCTAGAAGCACGGCACTGGCGCTGGTGGCACGCCATCCAATAGGAGAATGAACTATTATGGGCTATAGTAGGCTAAAGGGATATTCCGTGTATATGTACAAGGAATATACAAGGGATATCAAACGATATACAAATACTATGCAATATATATCAATAAATACATATATTCGGTTTAATCTGACCCTTTGTAACACCTAGGATGGCTTAGAGTAGACGACAGAGTACAGCAACTTGCAATGGGCCTGGTCTACAAGATACACTACACGACCAAGGTACCCATGTACATGTCAAAATACTTCCCAAAGGTCAGTGAATACCACGATCACAACACCAGAGGGAGCTCCACAAATCATGTTAAACCCAGATTCGGCTCAAACAAGGGACTAAACACGTTTCGCAATTATGCCACATCAATGTGGAACGCCCTACCCAAAGCTGTAAAGGAATGTGAATCACTACCCACTTTCAAAAACACTCTCAAAAAACACCTAAGGAAAGGGAGACTGCAACTCGAAACTGGCCCCTGTAAATGTCCGAACACAACCCCCTCCAATGTACAGTAAATTACCAAGTATGGTCTTGTCAATAATCCAATGTACAGTTTTGTTTGTACAGTTGTACAGTGTCCCCCCCCCACCCCTCCTACCCAACCCCCCCCCCCTCTCCTACCCAACCCCCCCCCCCCCCCCCCACCCACCCAACCACCTCCAATGTACAGTCCCCCCCCACCCCCACCTACCCAATCCAATGTACAGTTTCTACGTCAAATGAATATACTTTTTTTTCTGGACTCTTTTTGTATCACAAACAGTACTGTAATTGCAAATCTGGTATGTCATAAATGTATAGATGTAGCAGTACTGTCTATCTGTATGTCATGTATGTCATATATGTTACGATGAATTGAAAATGGGGGACCCTGATGTAAACAAGACTAAAGTCTTTCTCTGGTCTGCATCCCCTTAACAATTGTATGTATTGAGCTGTACTGTACTGTACCCATTCTGCAATCTGTTAATACAGTTTTCAATCAATCAATCAATCACACACATGGGGGAGAGGGAGTGGAACACACACACACACACACACACACACAGCAGGGGGAGAGGGAGTGAGAACACAAACACACAGCAGGGGGAGAGGGAGTGAGAAAACACAGGTGGACACAGACATGGAGAGTGAGAACACACACACACACACACACACGACAGAGGAGGGAGAAACAAGAAAGAAACAACTTACCTGCAAGGTTCAAGTAGTTGCTCCAGCTTTTGCAGTTTGGCAACAAGCTCCTGTTCAGTCACCATGGCAATCTTGCTCTTTTGCTGCGCCAGTGTAGTGGTCAGTGGAGACTTGTTTCTCCGGATCCGCTTGACCATCTCCAGGGTGGAATCCCATTTTGTGTGTTCCAGTGCTTGGGAGAATTCAAGCCTCAATCAATTGACCTCTATAGGTTATGTTAAAGTGGTATGTGGTCCAGTTCTGCTGCTCTGATTAAAGGTAATGTTAAAGTGGTATGTGGTCCAGTTATGCTGCTCTACATCCTCTTGAAGTTGACAGGCTTCAAATGTGAACGTATATAATCTTCATAGATTTTTGCCATGTTTTCTATGCAAAATCTTTTTCTTCAAAGAAACTAGTAACGGATTGGTTCATATAAATGTAGTGGAGTAAAAAGTACAATATTTCCTTTGAAATGAAGTAAAAGTATAAAGTTCCCTAAAATTCAAATACTCAAGTAAAGTACAAGTAGCTCATAATTGTACTTAAGTACAGTACTTGAGTACAAATACTGGTGGTAATTACCTGGCAATTGCCTTAAAGGTAAACAGAAACCAATATTTATTTCACCCCTCTGCCAGAGAAGACCAACACACTTTAGCTGAAATAATGATGACTCATGAATAGTTATTTTAACTGGAGATTTATTGACCAAAGTGAAATGTTTGCCATTTGTCCCTCAGCAGTTTTTCATTGTGGAAAACATCATTTTTATCAAGGAAATACACACATAATGACCTATCTACATAATGACCTATCTCATATTGCCATTAAAATGAGACCTATCTCATAAAGAGGTACTTAGACCTGTCAAATAATCCAGATCACCCAGGGAACGTGACCAGGATTCCACTGTACAAGACCGCCATCTTGTGGTTCTCTCTCTCCAGTTTGGTTACGGCTTCAACAATTAAATATATTTAAAAAGAAAATTGAATTAAAACTTCTCTAATAAGTTAATAAACAGTTTGAAAAGAAAGACAAAGGATGCCTCTGGGGAAAATCTGACCTTTAACCTTTAACCTTATATACCCCAGATGTGGAAAAAACAACAACCAAAGAAAAGTATTTTATTTCCTGTGTAAATTCAGCTGTACCAAGTTGGCACAAAACCACATATCAATATTTTATTTTATTACTGTAAGGTGTCAGTATACTATTATCTGTCAACATGAATTGCCGCGCTTACAATCAACATGCACTGTGCTCGCTGTGATTCATCATCACCACCATCACCACCATCATCATCATCACCACCATCATCACCACCATCATCACCACCACCATCATCATCCTCTCCTCCAGTACTGCACAGGCACCCGAAATCTACTTAATACGAACATTTGGAACTTGTTGTACAGAACTCATAAGTCACTTTGGATAAAAGCGTCAGCTAAAATGACTAATAAAATAAATGTGGCCTCCACATAAAAAAATTAATAAATGCAATATACAGATATCAATACTGCCAATATACTGCACACTTTGTTAGAATTGTATATAGTCATCTTGCTGTTGTTCTATTCTATGCTATTTTTATTCTAGTTTATTTTACATTATATTGGACCACAACAAAGCAAATGTCGCTCTTTTTGCTGTAAAAGGTACCGAGTGATGTGACAATAAAGGAATCTGAATCACATAAACGTCTCCGTGTGGAAGGCCTGGTTCAGGCTCTCCAGAGCCTCCTCCCGGGTGATCGTGTCCCACCCATCAGGCAGCTGGATCGGCTCACAGGAGTATTCTTCAGCGAACCTTCCCTTGAACCTCGCCAACACATACCTGTCAATCATATGAACGTTTATTCATGCAGCATGGACATGTAGTCTACAGAAATGTGACTCAAGGAAAGTAAATGGTTCATGGTTTCTTTTAATATCCCTCACACACAAACATGCACATGCACACACACACACACATCTGAATGTACCTGCATACAACCCCTCTAGATACCTACTTATACACCTGCATATAACTCATAGCTCTGTATGATAGCATGTACAAATGCTGTATATATATATTAGGGCTTTAACTTTGGAGATTAATTTAAATTATTTAAAGCATTAAAATGAATTAATCTAGATTAATCTATGGAGTGAAAAATCTTCAACGTTCTGAACTTTCAGCAGTATATTTGCTTGTTCTTTTTTTGCATTGACTCATGCACCTTTTTGAAAATCATCTGACATGAAGATGGAACACATTTTTTTTTGTTAATATGATTTATATTACTGGTAGTTCATACAAGACATTATCGTTCTCTTTCTGTTAGCGCCGTGGATATAAGAAAGGTCTAGCTGAGTCAATGTTGATGGTTTTGTTGAACATTTGTATTTCACAGGAGAGAAACTATTCAAAGAAAGCTATTAAAATAGTCTTTGAATCTAAATATACTTTATTTGTGTTGATATTACATTAATTCCATGATTTTACTCAAGTAAATATCTGTTACAAGCTTCGGTCTTAAAGTAGAATGCTATTTTTTTTATCTAGATTAATTACAGAAAATTGTGAGATTAATTAGTTAATGTTTTTTAATCTATTGACAGCACTAATATATATATATTCTCACCCCATATAAATCTACCCACACCTGTCTGTATTTACCTTCACATAGTCCTTTTACATATCTGTAGATACTATATCTATATCTGTACATATCCTACCCTTACTAGTAGGTGCTGGACAGTATGACTACTACCATACTGTCTTTACACCTGTATCACTGTACATATTATACTACAACTCTGTACATGCATCTGATTAGCATGCATTAACATATATGCACACACACACAAACAAACACTGAGCACTGATCTCTCCACACAAGCACACATGAACACACACCACACATCCTGCACTCTCTCACACACAACAGGTCACTTTAGGAAAAAGCAAAGGTCATACTAAATGCATGTTTTTGTATAGTTAAGCATTAGATCATGAGACAGACTGGGTTATAGAAATTAGATCACGCCTATGGGTGGTTGTTAGGCCCGAGGCGCAGCCGGGGGTCGTTAGACCCCCATAGGCGTGATCTAATTTCTATAACCCACTCTTGTGTGATCTAATGCTTTTGGAAAAAGTAGTTTCCAAAAAAAAAAGAGAAGTTGCCTCCGTGTGGAAGCAGCTCGGAAGTGCAACTAACACATCCAACTGTTCGCACTAACACATCCAACAAACTAACACATCCAACTTCTCCTTTTTTTTTACCTACTTTCTATAGAACTTCATTCTTAGATGCTTCTATAGAAAGTAGGTTAAAAAAAACGGTTTTCTTATAGATAGAAAAAAAAAGTTTTCTTTGCCCTATATGAGGTAAAAAAAATTAACCTACTTTCTATAGAAGCAGCTGGAAGGTGCGCTGTTTTAAGTGAGCGTGGATTATTGAATTGATTGATTGATTGATTGATTGCAAATTTTATTACTGTCCGCCTTGTTTCCAATTGGTTAAGCTTGGCGACTCTTTCGAAGTCGCCCTCTTTCGAAGTTGGTTATGCTTAGAGTTTGGAATCAGGGCTGGTGGTCTTTCGCCCTGCTCTAAAGACAAACTCTAAGCATAACCAACTTCGAAAGAGGGCGACTTCGAAAGAGACGCCAAGCTTAACCAGTTGGAAACAAGGCGGACAGTAATAAAATTGGCAATCAATTCGTGCAATATTTATTTTGTTCCACAATGACTCATGACCCACCAATTACATAATCCAACATTGTGTAAGAAACTAACACATTCGCTATATTGTATAGCATATTGTATAGTAGTGTATATAGGACTCTACCTTACATTACATTATGAATTGAAAATGGGGGACCCTGATGTAAACAAGACGAAAGCCTTTCTCTGGTCTGCATCCCCTTAACACATCCTGCGCCAAAAACGCTGTACAACGTGTTTCAAGGTGATGCTAATTCTGCCATTCCACGGCGTACAACGTTATTGAGATCATATTTAATTTTTTCGCCATGGTATTCAGAATGCCCTCACCCAGCCTCGGCTGATACAGTGGGAGCCTGCACAACTCTGCAACGCTTCAATACTGCCGCCTGGTGGTGATTGGGCGAGTTATAACCGGAAATGGATCTCTGGTGATCTCCGTGTACCGGGGAAATGCGTCCGGCACTCACATATTGTTGCGGGACTCTAGACACACAGCCGTACATATGGATCGCTGCCATAACTCAATAATCGATATGATTTGGGCGTTTATTATTATTATACAAACCGGAAATGGATCTAGTCGACCCACGTCAAATAAGTCGGATCTTTTTCCTCCAGTCTCATCGGCGAACGGTAAGAGGACGCTGACGTCATTTTCAGCATGATTGTTTATTATTATTAATGCAAACTGCTCTGATCAATATATCACCCATACTACATAAAGCATTTACTGACGATCACGGAATTATAAACACCCCCCCCCCCGTTCATCCGCGCATGATCAGTCATAACGTTTAGGATCATGTACAGTTGACATTTTTTATATACTGTAGCGTGTATTGGCAACAAACGGCAGTTGATAATCTATATATATATGCGTTTATGCCTATAACTCACGTTCTAGGAATTACTGCAGAAAACGATAAAAACATATTTATATTCTAGACGGTATTTTCGTATGAATCTATGAATGAAAAAGTATAACGTTCCTACATCCTGAACGATAGATAATCGATGTTGAATGGGCCATAGTAATGTCAATTTAGCAATACAATTTAAAAAGTTATAGCCCTGCAAAGAAGGTAAACATCTCCATAGGCTTAGAGTGGTGGCAGAGAGTGGTATGAGACGGGCAAACTCCGTGGCAGTTAATGTGTTAACACATTCAGGGCCGTTTGGGGCCGTAGACGGCCAGCATTTCAAAACAGACTTGCATAGTTTGTGAGGCTGTTTGTAGAACTAAATCTATACTTTATAGTATTGCTATCTGTCCATTCTCATTGTCAATTGAGACCATAAACCGTCCCTTCAAAATGGCTTAAAGAAAAAAAAATGTCATCAATACGTTCCCATTTTATAGCGTCTTGAATATAAGCGTTATATCGGATTTGGGCTGGTATATTTCCTGGAAGGCGAGATATAAGGCGCTAAGCTAGTAACGTTAAATCCAATGGCATTTCGGCTATACAGAAGCTAGAGCTAAAACTCAAAATGCATATTGTCGGTATGATGGTCCACCATGAATGCATGAAAGGGGTGGGGGGGGGGGGGGGGGGGGGGACGTTGTTTCTGATTATTGATTACCAATAACGGCATTAGCCTCAGTAGCCTCATTCGCTGACCGGGTGGATGGCTATCAAAGCAAGGCCCGACCAAGCTGAAATTGACGTCAAATCGATCTTACCTGTGGCCGGTTGGATCCCAAAAAGGATTTCCCAGTTATCGATCGCCATCTGGTATATCCATATGTCCATTGGCTGATCATATATTCCTTTACTGCACATTGAATTACGCGTCCCAAAAGGTATTCCAAGCTACAGGCTACAGGCATAGCTTCATGTTAGCAGAAAACTACATTGGAGATAAAAAATAAATAAAGACACTTCTGCCACAGGGAACACTGCATTATCGAGACAGCGCCCCTACGAGGATCTGGCCGGTAATGCACTTTTTCGAATTCAAAGAGTAGGGTACTTCTGCAGTGCCGCTCGGTGACATTGAGTAGGTTATTAAAATGGAATAAAAGCCAAAACAACCTAGCCGTTGGATCCGAAACCCGGACATGTCCGTGGTTGGCCATGAATGTGTTAACAATTGTGTGTATTGAGCCCATTCTGCAATCTGTTAATAAAGTTTTCAATCAATCAACCTTTAATTCGTAATTGTATAGTATTTTATCTTAGTACCTTTTATCATGTCTATTATCTATTCTATTTTAGTCTATTATTAGAATTTTTTTGCACAATCAAGGCGGACATAGCCACCTTCATTTCACTACTACACACATGTCTTGTGTATGTATGTGACTAATAAATCTCTTGAATCTTGAAATTGTATTGTTTCACTTGACTTCACCTCCAGTAAGTGTTGGACGGGTGACCGTCAGGATCCTCGGGTGAGATGCTCCAGTCTGGGTGGAGGTTGTCCCGGGACACGTCAAAGGGGCAGCTGTTATGGGACAGCGAGGAGTCGCAGCAGGTATGGGACAGCATTCCTTTTGGCCGATGGAGCAGGGCTCTATGGACCTCGTGGTCTACTTCCTCCACCTCGCACGGGGCCCCGCAGCAAGGGCACTTTATGTCACAGCCTCTCACTCCGTTGAAAAGGCAATCTTGGGGCTTGACCGGAAGGGCCTGCAGAAGTTGCATGATGTCCACATCCTGGGAGAACTCCTGGCCCAGGGCCTGCCGCATCTCATCCAGCGCCTCTAAGAGACAGGTGACAAATCGGTCCCATTCTATGGTGATGCTGAAAAGAGGCCCGTCCAGAAAGTCTCGGCTGACGCTCACGTCTCCGTCTTTCTCCAGGTCGAGGCACACCTTCTCCAAGAGGCACTTGGTGTCGCTCAGCACTCCGCACATGTCCTCTACTGTCCGGCTCACTGCCGTGTTCATTCTCCCCACGATCTCCTCCAGCCGCAGCCGTGTCCACTCTTCTAAGACGGTTGTCTCGGAGAGGTGAGCCGCCACCCACTTCTGGATCTTCCCCAGGCTGAAGTTCTCGTAGGACAACAGATATTCCAGGAAGCTTTCAAAGCTGTCCTCCTCCATCAGTTCCTCCAGCAGGCTGCGGTTGAAAGCTTGAGGGGACAGATACCGCTGTGCGTCATCTCGGCAAACCATTTCTTCCACAATGCGTCGCCCCATTGGCCTGTAAATGTAGTCCAAAGCCGTCTTTCTGAAGACCATAGAGGTGAAATCATGGGCCACCCTCTGACACTGATCTCTCTTCCTGGCCTGGTAGATGAACCGTCCCAGGGAATTGTTCTTGGACCCTTTGATGTGTGCCAAGAGAGAGTCTTTGGTGTAACGTTCATGTATCTCCTGGAGGTCTTGGCGTGCAAAGCTACAGAGATAAACTTTAAGGTCCACTTCAAAGTTTGATGTGTTTTCCAGAGGGTTTTTCTTCAAAATCTCTTCAACATTCTCGAACACCTCTGTGACGTAGCTGTCAGAGACATCTACTGCCAAATTAGACTTCCCTACCACAAAGGTTTTGTACTCCTCTAGGATGTAGTTTACCACATAATGAGCCTGCAACCACCGTTGTCTTCTGATGTGCTTTAGTTTGCTGTGGAATTCAAAGTGTTCCTCGTGAACAATAAAGCCTGACGTGTTGTCTTTGCCAATGTCCTTCAGTTTCTTCATGTGTTCCTGGAGCCCACGACTGATGAGGTTCTGTCTCAGTACTTCTGTCACCCTTGCAGGGATATCATCGATCTTTGGAAGGCTGAAGTCAAAGTTGGACAACGCATTGTTCCATACATCCTCAAACTCCTCCTCCAGCCGTGTGTCTTCTGGATAAACGTTGGCTAATTTGCTGGTCTCTGTGAGTGCGTGAAGTTTGGCCTCCTGTCCTTTTTCCAGAAAGGACTGGAAACCTCTGAGACGCACAGAGGAATTGTGATTCTCTCTGGTTGACTCTAGTTTCTCTATCATCTTCTCGGTCACTTGATCCTGGAGTGTATTCATATTGCTCATTAAGTTTGGCCTGTATGTTGCAATATAGGTTTTGTGGAGATCATCTTTTATCAGATAGGCCTCTAGCCTTGACCTGATTTGATCGACATCTGTTTTGACCTCTACTCTGGCTTCTTCCTTCAAAGCACTCAGAAGGTCCACTGTGACCCCTGTCTCCGAAACAATCGCGTTGTCGAAGATTACTCGCATAGTCGCCCCTGCAAACCAGCTCTCCATGTGTCCTAAGAATATACTCTCCCAAAGAGAAAGCTCTGTGCACAGCACAGAGAATGCCTTGGCCACCTCTGTATTCTTTAGACCAATGAGGAATGATTCTGCTTTCACCGCCTCCCAAACAGCAAACAATCTGCCCATGAATTCAGGAAGTCCGGTGGCTTCAGACTTGGAGGCACACTTTGTCAACGCTTCAAACAGCTTTTGCTTCAGCTCTATCACAGTCTTACTGTATTCTTTGTCGACTGGTTCAGAGAGGGAGGTGTTCTGCCAAGGCCCTATTAGACAGGGGATCCTGCTTTTGCCCATCACTAGTTGTTCCTCAGTCTCCCCAATCTCTGTCTGAAGAATCTCATCTACACATCCTAACTGAAAGGCCTGCAACTTGGCATTTAAGCCTTTGTCCTGGGTTAGGAGTTCACAAATGGGTGTGTGTCCACATACCTCAGTGCGCAGGAGTGCATTTATGATCACCGTTTGGTTTGTTTCAAACTTAGCACAGCCATACGAGGTTATGTTGTGCATCAGAACATCACTCAATCCCGTTGCTATGGTGGCCATCTCATTGTCATGGACCAAGGTGTCTCCTTTCAGGTCTAATCCTGGCGAGCAGAGACCCTCCACATCAACCATAATCAGAAGGTCACAATCCATATCCATCCTGAGTTCATCTGGGAGCCACAGAGGCAGCATATAGACCCCTCTGGTGAGCCTCCTCTGTCCTCTGGGAAAGTCCACCCCAAATAGGGCAGAGAACACCTCAGCGTTCCTTGCACGATGGACCCCGAGATTTGTCAGGACACGGACCTTGATCCCTATTGGAGGCAAACGCCGTTGGAGCTCAGCCAGGACATGACCCAGCCAGCTGCTGGGGATGTTGGAGGCGTCCCCGTCCATTAGCTCCAGTGGAATTCCATAGAGGAGCAGATCTACAGCCAAACTGGGGAGACGTAACACCTTGTGGCTGGCACTGCCTCGGCTCATGTGGGTTAGCTCAAAGATTAGCCCCATCTCACGAAGGAAGTGCTCAAGGCCCAGTGAGGAAGGATCTGGTTCAGAATAGTGTTCAACAAAGGTGTCTAATTCTACCCGATGTTCCAAAGAAGTATCGGGGTTCAGATGGGTTTCTGTGGTGGGATTTGAAGGTGGTTCATCTGGTTTAATTTCTTGCTCTGCAGACTGTTCTTCAGAAGGGTTTAGACCCCCCCACTCCAAATGGACACTTTGTTCCTCGGAAATCTCTGGATCTCTGGTTTGTTCTTCCAAAGAATCTCGATTCTCAGACTGGACTATTTCTGCATGTTGTACAATCCTCATGAGTTCTAGTACAATATTTTCTTTCACTGTGGGCTCCAAATCCATCTGCTCTTCCAAAGCTGGTGTGAGTGTGTTCTTGGAACCTGGTTTCATATCAGTCAGATCCCGGTCAGTGAGGTCCCCAGCCATGCTTTGTTCCATGATGGGCTCCAGAGTCCGCCCTCGCTCCAGGCTCCACCCTCTCTCATATTCAGGAAGATCAAAGCTCAGTCCAGTGTTTTCAGTGTGGTCCAAATTCAGTGTCTGCGTTTCATTTTCAATGGCTGCTTCTTCAGGTGTCCCGTCCTCCATGTTCTCTTCTGTAGACTCTCCGAAATCCAAATCCTCTCGCTCTCTATCAGCATGGACAGAGTCCAGTTGTTCTTTGTCAGTTTGATCAATGTTTGGATCCAGCTCCTGGTGGTTCTCTGTCTGCTCCGCAGGGTAGCTTGTTACCAGACCGTCGTGTTTGGTCAGGTCCCCAACCACATGCATCTCCAAACCAGTTTCCAGCTTCAGTGTTTGCTCACATTCCTGTTCAAATCCACTATTTTCAATGTGATCCATGTTAAATGACTGTGGTTCAACAAATTCCTTTTCAGCCAACTCTGTCATTTTTTCTGCAGACTCTTCAACGGACAACCGCACCTGCTCTGCAAGGAGAGGGTCTAGTAGCTCTTTGTCATGTTGATCAATCTGATCTACGTTTGGATCCAGCTGCTTGTTTTCAGTCCGCTCCTCAGTGCACATTGATTCCAGGTCATCCTTTACGGTTTGGACGTTAGTAACATGTAGGTCCACAATAGGTTCCACTTTCAGGCCTTGTTCAGACTGTTGTCCAAATATGTCAGTGTACTGTCCACTGTTTTCAGTGACTTCTTCCACGTTCAGCGACTCTGGTCCGGGTGTAATGACCTCTTCTTCAACCACCCCTGGTTCCATGTTCTGTCCTGTAGACTCTCTGAGGTCCAAATCCACCTGCTCTTCAACAACATGAACAGAATCCAATGGCCCTTTTTCAATTCGCTCAGTCTGATATGATAAGTTTGTTTCCAGACTATTTTCCTCAGTCTGCTCCTCAGAGTAGATCAATTCCTGCTCTAGGTTTACAGTGGGGTCTTCAGGCCCATCGCCTGTTCCATTTGTTACTTCTCCTGTCCCCTGGCTAGGTCCAGCTGATTCCTCCTGCCGCTCATGGGTTTGAATGCATTGTCTCATTTGCCTGGCCCGGAGCCTCAACTTCATCCAGTTGAGGAAAAAGGTTCTCTCTATTTTATCCGTCGTAAAAAGGGCATCTGTGAAAACCTTCATGGCTGCGGTCATTTTGTAGCTGCTCTGAGCATGGACGATTCCTCTCTTCTCTAATCGTAGCTGCATGTCGACCCCCTCTCCTGATCTTATCTGCTTGCTCTCCTCTTTGTCCAGCTCTGCCAGCCTGCTCCACAGAGCCCCCTGCAAAGGCAGCTGTCTCTCTCTGAACTGGGCAGACCCGTGCTCTAGATCTCGCAGCACTTCATCCGCTGCATCCATTGCCTTTCTGCACACTGCCCCCTCATCCAAACACATGCCTACCTGTACAGCAATATCTGCTGCTGCCTGAAGTGTAACATGTGTTAGTCCATCTGCTAATAGATCATTCAGTGTCTTACGTAGCCTATCAGCCAGTTCCTCCTCGCTTACAGCTCCCCCTGACAACACTGCATCATTAGGCAGCCCTATCTCCTCTCCCAGGCTTAGAGGAAGAAATTCTGCATCTCTTCTCGTATGCTCCTCTTCAATGTCAATGAGGATGAGCTTGCTGGCCACGCCTTTCCATGAAGCCAGAAGGCGTTTTTCTTTCTCCCGAACGATCCCACAGAACACAACTAGAACCGACGAGGCGCGACACAGGAGGTTGAGGCATTTCTCGTGCGCAGCTGCGTCGCCGCGTAGATTGGAGATCACCACAGGCACGGGGAAGACGTCTCTGTCGGGGTCTCCGCTGGGTAGGCTCCACCCCAGTTCCACCAGGCCATTGGAGAGCTTACGATGCAGCTGGCCTCCTTCCATTCCCCTGTGGAGGAAGGTCTCGTTGTGGGATCCTGGCCCACCTATGACACGGCTCAGCACCCGGGACTTGGATACACTGCAGTGTCCGAGCTTCACGCAGGAGACCATCGGCATCTCTGTGCTGGCCAGGTCCCCTTCTAGGACCCTTTTGGTTTTAGCAAGGTGTGGCCTCCATTGGCTCACTACCGCTCTCAGAGGCCAAAGGAGGAAGCAGCTCTGTTCTGGAATGACGGCTGGCAGGATCAGGGGCACGGCGAACTGGCACTGCGTCATGCGCACCGTCATCTCCTGCTGCAGGAAGCTGTTGGCAGACATATAGACGGCCGTAACCAGATCCAGAGGGTTGATGGCGCACTCAGAGTCGTGGCCCGGATCGTCGGCCATCTCCTCTCCTGGGGTATCACCTGGGGCAACACCTGGGACATCACCCATGGTATCACCCGGGGCTTCGGGCGGTTGACAGCACGGGCTCCGGGCCTCGGGGCTGAGCAGCCAGAGGCGTCTGAGGAAGGCGTGTGGAAGGTACTCTGGGATCAGAGGGGCCCGGTTCTCCAGACTCCAGGTGCTGACGTCCAACATAGTGGCCGATTCCAGTGGCGAGGTCCAGTAGGTCCCCAGGCCCAGCTTGAACTCGACCTCCGCTCGGCCCGTGTCCCTCGCCGGCTCTGGATCAAAGAGCACACCGATTATTTAGATTAGATTTTTGATTACTGTATTATTATTACATCTTGTGAAATAATCATTTGGAGCCTTTCTAGTTCAATTGTAACATAAATTGGTTAGATGAATACATTATTTCATTATTACTTAATTTGATTAAATTATTACATACTTTTCAGACATTGTCATTCTGAAAAGAGATATCCAACATGCAAAAACTGTTTTGGAATGACACCATTCGTATAGAACTAATTACAGTTGTTGTTATAGTGACAATGCACAGGAAAATAAATAAAGGCAATTTGTTTTAAATAATACATACTCTTCTTCTTCTTCTTCTTAATCTTAATCTTCTTAATGCCGCTCAGTCTGTTGGAGTGCTTCCGTGACCCGGTGGGGCCCGTCGAGTCCACTGCAAAACACAACCAAACAGTCTTGGATACTCGCTTGAAAGACAGGAAGGGACATCTTATAAAGGTTATATCATTTTCATATAAAAGTAATTATGTTCTCAAATGACAGTGTCTGGGACATTATGGATCCACCCTGACCGCTGCCATGGCAGATCCTAAGTGTGAAGGCGATATAGTCGAATAGCTTTCATTCAAATCTTTTCAAATTTGAATGGTGAATGAATGAATTGTGAATGGTGCATTTATATAACAGCTTTTATCCAAAGCGCTTTACAATTTTGTTCCTCACATATCACCCATTCACTCACCACCGGCGGAAGCGACCATGCAAGGTGCCGACCTGCTCATCGGGAGCAGTTAGGGGTTAAGTGTCTTGCTCAAGGACACTTCGACACGCTGCCTGGGAGGAGCGGGAATCAAACCGGGAACCTTCCGATTACCAGACAACCGCTATACCTCCTGAGCCACTGTCCCCCTTAAATGGATACTCACTGAACAAATGTGTCATATGGATTTATGAAGTCCTCCACATTGAAATGGCCACCATTTTTTATCTTTTGAAAACCTACTCCCGCTAGTTTGTGCACCTGATTCTAACCAGACTTGCTGTGTGCAATCTGGCGACAAACACCTATAAATGTGTAATTTAGACAACTGATAGGCGAGACCATGTGACCATGGAATCCAATCAGACTTTGTGAAAATGCATGGTAAACCGGAAGTGACTCATTACTTGTGAACAGTGATGCCAGTAAATAGTAACTAGTTACTCTAATCTGATTACTTTTTCAGTACATAGTAATCTAACTTACTTTCCAAGTGGCTGTGCATTACTATTTAGTTACTATCTCATAATGCTGATGATAAGAGAGCCAGGGGTACAGTCAGCTAGACCGGAGATGGGACGTGGGCTCGCACACGCACGCACACAGCCACACACACATGTTTACGTTTATAGCTGATTTTAGAATAGCTTCAGCATGAAGTTAAATCAACTATCCAGTTCGTTTTATAGTGTAATTTGGCTACTTGAGAGAGAGTGAGAGAGAGTGAGAGAGAGAGATTCATGTTACGCACAACTTGCGGAGTACGCACTGAGTCCGTTGTCTCAGAATGGATTTGGTAGAGAGAGAGAGAGAGAAAAAACTGTTGTCATTCTTATGTTGTGGCAGCAGCAGTGGGGACGACGACGACTTTGTAACCTAGTTGCTTTCAAAGTATCAAGTAATCAGTAAAGTAACTAGATTACTTTTTAAAGGAGTAATCAATAATCAGATTATTTTTACAAGTAATCTGTGGCATCACTGCTTGTGAACGACTGTTGAATTTCCACCAAACTCGAATTTGCTTTACAATAGCAAGGAGACATGTGAAGTCCCATCTGGCCTCATGGTGGCGCTATTCTCCCAAACATGAATACTCCTCAACAACTCGGACTAGGGGCGTGGTCTCAAAAGGTGGATTGAGAATAAGATATTTTATTTTACCTTATCTTATTCTCAATCCACCTTTTGAGACCACGCCCCTAATCCAGGTTATTGAGAAGTAGTTAGGGGCGTGGTCTCAAAAGGTGGATTAAGAATAATATATATATAAGAGAATAGAATAGAAATAAGAGAATAGATATACGAGCTATAAGATATATAAGATAATTGAATAGATATGAGAATAGAATATATATAAGAGAATAGAATAGATATACGAAAATGTAATAGATATACGATATATAATATATAAGATATATAAGCAAATAGATATAACATAAGAGATATAAGAGAATAGATATACGAGAATAGAATAGATATAAGATATAATATATAAGAGAATTGAATTGGGGCCGTTCAGGGATATACTTGCTGTCGACCACCGCCCAACAGGACATGTCCAGTTACAGTTATCATTATAGTTATAATGAACAGGGGGAAAAAAAGGTTTGTTAGCCATTTTTCTAATAAACATACACTTCTTCATCTTCATGTTGCTGCTCAGTCTGTTGGGGTGCCTCCGTGACCAAGCTGAGTCTCCCTCCTCCTCCTCCGCTGCGGAACACAACGCATAACAGTATTAGATACTATCTGAAAGACCCCCACCACCCCAACCACAAACTGTTTGAGCTCATGCCGTCTGGCAGACGGTACCGCGGTCTCAGGTCCACATCCAGGAGAACACTGAACAGCTACTACAGTCTCAGGTCCAAGAGAACACTGAACAGCTACTACAGTCTCAGGTCCACATCCAAGAGGACACTGAACAGCTACTACAGTCTCAGGTCCAACAGAACACTGAACAGCTACTACAGTCTCAGGTCCAACAGAACACTGAACAGCTACTACAGTCTCAGGTCCAACAGAACACTGAACAGCTACTACAGTCTCAGGTCCAACAGAACACTGAACAGCTACTACAGTCTCATGTCCAACAGAACACTGAACAGCTACTACAGTCTCAGGTCCAAGAGAACACTGAACAGCTACTACAGTCTCAGGTCCAACAGAACACTGAACAGCTACTGCAGTCTCAGGTCCAACAGAACACTGAACAGCTACTACAGTCTCAGGTCCACCTCCAAGAGAACACTGAACAGCTACTACAGTCTCAGGTCCAACAGAACACTGAACAGCTACTACAGTCTCAGGTCCACCTCCAGGAGAACACTGAACAGCTACTACAGTCTCAGGTCCAGGAGAACACTGAACAGCTACTACAGTCTCAGGTCCAACAGAACACTGAACAGCTACTACAGTCTCAGGTCCAAGAGAACACTGAACAGCTACTACAGTCTCAGGTCCAACAGAACACTGAACAGCTACTACAGTCTCAGGTCCAAGAGAACACTGAACAGCTACTACAGTCTCAGGTCCAACAGAACACTGAACAGCTACTACAGTCTCAGGTCCAAGAGGACACTGAACAGCTACTACAGTCTCAGGTCCAAGAGAACACTGAACAGCTACTACAGTCTCAGGTCCAAGAGAACACTGAACAGCTACTACAGTCTCAGGTCCAAGAGAACACTGAACAGCTACTTCCACCGGGCAAACAGACTACTGACGGAGAGTCTCTGAATTATCACATGAGCATACACACAAGTGACGTACACACCACACACACACACACACACACACACACACACACACACACACACACACACACACACACACACACACACACACACACACACACACACACACACACACACACACACTGCTGCTATTTACACTGTAGAATAATTTCTATTTTATTTTTAATTGATCCTTTATTTATTTTTTGTTAAAAAAAACATATAATGTATTGTATGGTTTTTAGTTCATAGTTTATTTAGTTATACTTATCATTTATAGTCATAGTTATAGTTTATAGTTATAGTTTGTATAGATAAGATAAGATATTCCTTTATTGATTCCCTTTTGGGAAATTCAGGCGTCTTAGCAGGAGGGGGGAGGGGAGGTACAGGGCATGGTAATAGTAATAGTAGAAAGACATACATTTATATAGGCAATACAATATAGTAACAATACAAATAAACAGTGTAAACAATATAATTAACTCTGAATATAAGCATAATGAGCAAGTAGGCAGTGTAATCAAAGGTGCAGATGAGGGTCTGTATGCCAGTTATATTATACGTTACAATAAATATGGGCAATAAACACTTATAATCTAAATATATACTATGAGTAAGTAAAGTATATACAGTATACACAGTATACATGAGGTAGCCTAACTGGCATGATGTGCGGCATACCCCGACTCTGGAACTCCCTCCCCCAGTCCATCAGAGACTCCCCTACACTCTCCACCTTCAAAGCTCGCCTCAAAACCCACCTGTTCTCCCTTGCCTTCAGCCCCCCACCCACCCTTAAACCCCCCCCTCCCCTCCAACCTGATTGATGTCTGTCTCCAGTCTTTTTTTGTGCTATCAGGCTGTTCCCCCCATGGTCTCATGTTCCTTTTGTTTTTGTTTCTTTGTTCCTTTTGTTTTTGTTTCTTTGTTGTTTTTGTTTTTGTTTTGTTTTGTTTTGTTTTGTTTCTTTGCTTTCGTTTCTTTGTTTGTACTCCCGCTCCCGACTACTGTCAGCGACTTCGGGTTATTGAGAAGCGCTATATAAATTAAATTAATTATTATTATTATTATAAGTTGTAGTGTGACACTTAGTGGTCAGACGTTCCTAGTTCTCGAGTTCTGCTGCCGTTAGTTCTCCGGCTGATGGCAGCGGTCCCTGCCCACTGTTGCGGAGCCTGATGGCCACTGGTTCGAAGGACTGGCCAAGGCGGTAAGTGGTGTGTCGGGGGTGTCATGGTTTTTGCTTTATTTCGTCTTTCTGTGAGGGACAGCTGTCTGTTGTCCTGTTTTTTGGACATGATTTATTTTCTTAAAATACCAATTTTGAGGCTTCCACATTATAAAGGTTGTTTTTTGTTGTTTACTTTCCCCATTCTTTAAAACCTGTTAAGCCAATTGGGGGACCCTGCTGTTTTGATCATAAATCGATCAATACAGACCGTATTAATTAATGTTGTGTTTTTTTCTTCTTTCAAATGTAGCCAAGAGTAAAATACCTTAACCCTATCAAAACAGCAGCCAAAGTGTATATTTTCAGCACTACGTTTGATTACAGATGTTAAGATTTTCCGAAAATAAGAATTTATCGAAAAAATGCTAATTCTATCTCTCATTTATCGTAAAACCGCAAGGAAATGACTGAATCCAGATGTAACACTGCCATTGGAAAGAGGAGCTTTTTCCCTATCCTATGATTTCGCCATAATAAGGTCATTTATAGTTCATAATACAATTTTGAATATATAATTCAAATGAATTATAATTTATTACTGTATCTACAAATTATTTTGTTTAATCATCTTCCCTTTATTCATTTGCTTAGATTTCTTTTACACTCGATCTCAAGAAGGTGCTGAATGAGCTCAGTGAGCGAAATCAGAAGAACCTCAATGTTAGCATGGTGTTATTCACCGGCAAAGATGCAGAAAAATAGTCTCCTTTGTTTCATCACAATTTACTCAAGCCTAGTAACAAGACACAATATTTCTGACACTGGGTCCCTAGATGTTCCTAGATACCAAGAACATGCAAATTGACCTTGTAGAAGTGGAGCAATCTTCCATTTACTTGGTCATACTGTACCTTTAGGCGAAATTTCGGAAAATAGGGCTACAGCTTAACAGGTTAATTTAATGTCTGCTTTGCAGATTAGTGGTTATTCATTATACGAATAACTTAAGAGTCCCTATTACAGTATCTGCTCGTGACCCAAACACCCGCAGCCCTCACAGTATGAGTCTGTGGCTGAACGTGCTCCTCATCTTGACTAGCTCCTCATAGAGGGGGTGGGAGGGGTTCTCCAGGATAGTAGCCAGCTTCCTACTCATCCTCCTCTCTGCCACCACCTCTAGTTTGACCAACGTTGTATACACGTTGTGTACTGTGTTTACAAATCTACTACGGTTGAGGAGCCAGGAAGAACAAGCATCTCACGTTTTTCTGAATGTACGGTATGGTATGTACGTTTAAAAAAAAAAAAAGCTCTGACAATAAAATAATCTGAATCTGAAAAGATGGGATAGAGTAAGTGACACTTTATAAAAAAGCATTTTTTGGAGAGGCTACGTGGTGCAGTGGGCAAGGCGCTCACCACGAATGATGGAGACGCTGGGTTCGCCTGTTCGAGCCCAGCGCTCCACATTGCTTTCAGTTTAGCTGGTCGTCCGTACTAATACACATTGGCAGTATTAGGGGGTGGGAAACTGATGGGTGGGGATCGGGCGTTGTGGACAGCGACTCCTACAGGTCGGTTGGTGCGCCTGCGCAGTAGAATCAGGAAGTGTCGGGGGCAGCGTGAGCCTCCCACGCGTTACTCCTCGCCACTGAGAGATCGAGCTGCGCAGGTGAAAAGATGCGACTGCTGTTACCTCGAGTATCGGAGGGGACTCGTGCTATGTATGACTTAGTCCACATTGCAGCCGGCTTGTGGGAGGCAAGAAACAGCGTTCGAGACAGGGGAGGGTTGAATTGGATGATATACGAAATTGGGATGGGAGAAAAAATAGAAAATGGGAGAAAAAGTGAAAAAAAAAGAAAAGCATTTTTTGGAATGAAGCAATTCACGTAAAAGTAATTACAGTTGGGGCGCCAGGGTGGCGCAGCACGTACAGCGCTGCGGTGCAACACGGCCGTCCCGGGTTCGACTCCCGGACCCGGTGACCTTTGCCGAATGTCTTCCCCCGTCTATCCCCCATACTTCCTGTCTTTCTCTGCCGGACTGCCCGGAGAAAAACAATAAAAATCTACCAAAAACATAATAAAGAAAATTCAATTACAGTTATTGTTATAATGACGATGCACAGAAACGTACTCTTCTTCTTCTTCTTGGTACTCAGTCTGTTGTAGTTCTTGAGAGTCACGGTGGGGCCAGCGACGTCTCCCTTCCCCTCCCCTGCAAAACACAAACACAACGGATAATAACCACCTGAAAGATGGGAGTAACAACTAATAAATAAAATATTAATAATTTCTGGAATGAAACCATTCATATATAAAAGTAACTATGTACGTATTGTTATAGTGACAATGCACAGAAGAAAGAAGGTTATTTTGTTAGCCATTTATCTAACAAACATACTTTTCAGTCTCGGATACTATCTTGAAAGATGGGATAAAGTAAGGGAGACTTTACGACATAAGAATTTTTGGAATGAAACCATTGATATAAAAGTAATTACAGTTATTGTCATGGTGACAATGCACACCTAGAACAAGACTAGGCGAGCCTAGCTAAGCCTAGCTAAGCTCCGCCCCCACATGGTCTCACTGCTCAGTGTATTTTTCAACCAATGGGGAGCCAGCCAGTCAGTTAAGGACATTGGGTCTCATTCTCAATTTAAGACATCTTGGGGCTGATTTTGGGATTCCCCAACCGTCCCTACTAACACAACAGTAAATATAAGGATAAATATAACACATTGTCATATTTATTTAAATTATGATTAATTAATTCCAAGGAGGCCTGTAGAGTTGACTATGATTCCTCCCAAATAAAGCCCTTAACTCATTCCGGGCCAACCACGAGTATAGTCGGGTTAACTCGCCATCGCTTCCGTGCCAATCACGAGTATAGTCGGGTTTTAATCGTTATTTCTTTTATTAGCGATATCCATTCATTTTCATCCATCCAACCTGATGTTATCGTTGGGAATGGGTCTGAGCTCGCAAAAGGGCAAATACCGCCGCCTATCGTCTCCCGGATGGTATTGCACATCATTTGATTCGATTGGCTGGGACTGTGCATAAAAAAAACAAGTCCGGTCCAGGTTTTACTTCTCGGGCATGCAGCTGGATACTATTGCATTGAGTCCCCCTACTGGGAGCATCGTGGATCATTGTGTTTTGGACTATAACATTGGATCAATGGACATGATCGATATTTGGAATGGCGATCAGGAATTGGATTCATCTTTTTGCATGACATCAGATGTGAGGTAAGGCCTTTATGTTACGAATCTTGGGGTAATCAGATGCTCCTATCACCGCCATCGCGCTCAAGCCCATGTCCATCCCATTGCCGTTGTGTCCTTGGGCAAGACACTTAACCTACTTGCCTCGTATGAATGTGTATGCATGTGAATGAATGTTGGTGGTGGTCGGAGGGGCCGTAGGCGTTGATTATTCGCCACGCTTCCGTGAGTCTGCCTCAGGGCAGCTCTGGCTGCAATTGTAGCTCACCACCACCGGTATGACTGTGTATGAACAAATAATGGACGCGCTCTGAGTCAGAGAGAGCGCTATATAAATCCAATCCATTATTATTATTATTATTTATCGGAGCGCGCGTGTGTGTGTGAGGTTCGCGCCGACCAAAGTACAGAGAAGCGATTTTTCAGACCCGCTTCTCTTCGTACATGAGGACACATATACTATCGATAATCAAGCGTGTATTTGAAAACGATTCATAAATCAGCCGAAAAATGACAACGTTTTTTGTGTATTCCACTAAAGGGCTATTATCGTGTCTTTCTCTGGAATTACTAGAAATCTCCAAAACTATACTCGTATTCAAAACGGTATAAAACTGAAATGTACAGATGAAAAAACTATCCGTTTCGTACATGTTGACTGGAAGCAACTCATTGACGATCACTGTGTTATTTAGATCTATTGCTATTATATTTGATATGTTTTATGCACTCGCAAATAAGTCCTATTCTCCATTGGATATAGCGTTGGCACGGAAGGGCCATCAGCAGAGGGCGCTGTTGGCCCGGAATGAGTTAAGAACACGGAGCACAACAGTCTGTCAAGTTAAGACTGCTCCTAATATAAATCCTGCACTTAGTCAGGGCCGAATCCAAGTTTAGGGACGGTTAGGCTATCCCAAAATCGGCCCTAAGATGTCTTAAATGGCCCTAAGAGCAAATGTTTTGTCTTAAGTCCGTTTGGAGAATGAGACCCATTCAGTATTGGAGGCTGGCCCTCCATCCAGGTCGGGCAAAAAAAGAAAGGTTATTTGTTAGATGTTTTTTTAATGAACATACTCTTCTTCTTCACGCTGTAGAACCTGGACGACATGGTGAGGCCAATCGAGTCCCCTGTCCTCCACAACCAAACAGTCTTGGATACTATCTTGAAAGATGGGATGAAGTCAATTAAATCAATTAACAGTCAGATACAATACCGCTGCTTGGGTTTTGACTCATTGGCACACATAATCACATGCAAAAGATTTGAATTAGATTCAAATGTATTGTCATCATGCAGCACAAGTACAGTACAACGAAAAGAGGTTTGGCATCCAACCAGAGTGCAAATGTAGCAGTAAAGTGCACCAGCAATATACAAGGTACAGGTGATTAAACTGGGTACAAAACATACAAATGAGTACCAATGAGTGTAGTGATAATAAGATGTATGTACATTTACATTTACATTTACATTTAGTCATTTAGCTGACGCTTTTATCCAAAGCGACTTACAAGTTCTGTACGACAAGCCATCAGGAAGAGCACAACTCTATCAGCTGAGTAACAATGTTCATCAAAGTGTTGAGTGCTACAGTGTAGGTTAGTTTATTAGGACAAGTGCATGACAGTATGGTTAGTTAGGGTTCGATTTTTTTTTTTTTTTTTTTTTTTTTTAATTCAGATAATGGTTGAAGAAGTGAGTCTTTAGTCGACGGCGAAAGATTGGACGTGTTTCGGCTGTCCTAACTGGGGTGGGTAGTTCATTCCACCATTGTGGGGCAAGGACTGAGAATAGGCGACTTCTCTTTGATGACCCTCCCGGAGCTTGGATAGGAGTAGGTCTGAGGCGGCCAGAAGATGCAGAGCGTAGGGGTCTTGAGGGTGTGTAGTTAGAGACCATTGACCGGAGGTAGGCGGGAGCAGTTTCCTTTGCCGCACGGTATGCTAGGTCAAGGGCCTTGAAGCGGATTCGTGCAGCAATGGGGAGCCAGTGCAGGTCCCTAAGAAGTGGGGTGACATGGGCCGACTTCGGTAGGTTTGAGATCAGGCGGGCCGCTGCGTTCTGAATGAGTTGAAGAGGCTTAGTGGCAGTGGCCGGGAGGCCAGCGAGCAGTGCGTTGCAGTAGTCGAGGCGGGAGATGACTGTTGATTGGACGAGGAGTTGGGTGGCTTCTTTTGTCAGGAAGGGGCGTATCCTTCTGACGTTGCTCAGGAGGAATCGGCAGGTTCTGGTTGTCGCTGCGATGTGAGCAGAGAAGTTCAACTGGTCGTCGAGGACAACACCAAGGTTCTTGGCGGTCGGGGACGCGGTCACAGCTGCATTCTCGACTGTGATGGAAAGGTCGGTCAGGGGGGAGGATTTGGCCGGCAGGTGGAGCAATTCTGTTTTGCTTAGGTTCAGTTTGGTTCAGTTTGTACAGAGTTGTAGTATAATATGTACAGTGATACAGGTGTAAAGACAGTATGGTAGTAGTCATATTGGCCAGCAGTGTAACTAGTAAGAGTAGGATATGTACAGATATAGATATAGTATCTACAGATATAAAAAAAAAAAGGACTATGGATAGATATATATGATATATGTATATACGAATAAATATACATATATACGGTAGGGCTGACCCCTATTAGTCGATTAGTCGACTAATTGGTCGAAAGGAGCCGTAGTCGAAAAAAAGAAAAGTAGAGGTAGAAGAAGAGAGAGGTAGAAAAGAGAGGGGGGAAGGAGAGAGAGGGAGGAAGAGAGACAGAGGGGTAGAAGATGAGAGAGAGAAGTAGAAGAAGAGAGGGGTAGAAGAAAGAGGTAGAAGAAGAGAGAGAGGGAGGAAGAGAGAGATAGAGATGTAGAAGAAGAGAGGTAGAAGAATAGAGAGAGCGAGGGGTAGAAGAGAGAGAGGTAGAAGAAAGAGAGAGAGGGAGGAAGAGAGAGGTAGAAGTGAGAGAGAGAGTCTGATCTCCTAACAGCTTGTGATTGGAAGGTCACCTGTTCACGACCACGGATCAATAAAGAAATTTGGGCTGAGATAAAAAAAAAGAAAGAAAAAACAACATGGAGTAACTCTGTCGCTGCTCACTGTGTCTAGAACACGGCCACCATGATGGAAATACACAGTAGAATGTGTGAGAAATGTGCCGCCTTGCGCTTAATGCTGTTTTTTAGTAATGCTATTAGTAAGATTCCGGTAAATTAAGTGTCTCTTAATCTCAAGCCAAGAGAGCAACGGCAAAAGGAAAGTATGTTACACAAGTACAGCTACAGTATAGACTTGCGGAATTAAGGATTTTGAGTATTGTCTAAATTAATCTGACAACACGACAAGAATGCAACAAATACATTCAATTATACATTTAGTTAAAATAAGAAAAGGATTGTGATCGGACAAGTGTTTATAACTACAGTTGAGCAACTGATGGTTGGAGTAATACAAATAAACCGAGGCCCCCTAAATTACTCTTGAGTCCCCCTGGAAGACGCATACTCAATAGTGGGGGGGGGGGTCTCTAAATAGACAAAAACATTTATGTAATACACAATGGAAGTAGGAATGAATGCATGAATTAATTATATGTTGTATTCATTTCAACACTCCAATGCTGTCCCCTCCCTTCAGGTTCTTCACAGTATATTTGAACCCTGGGGTTAAAATAATAATAAAATACATTTACATTTAGTCATTTAGCTGACGCTTTTATCCAAAAGCGACTTACAAGTTCTGTACGACAAGTCATCAGGAAGGGTACAACTCTATCAGCTGAGTAACAATGTTCATCAAAGTGTTGAGTGCTACAATGTAGGTTAGTTTATTAGGACAAGTGCATGACAGTAAGGTTAGTTAGGGTTAGATATTTAATTTTATTAAATTTAATAATAATAATAATAATAATAATAATAATAATAATAATAATAATAATAATAATAATAATAATAATAATAATAATAATAATAATAATAATAATAATAATAATAATAAAGTATATCACACCCTCTCATATGTTATTGCTTCACTATTACTATGCATTTATCATTTATCATATTATTGGTAATGGCTCTTACCTACAACGTGTCCTCATACAAACGCTGAGTTAAGTTCCGTTTGTAACCTCGACATACTGTATGAAGCGCACCCAAATGTTATGCCTCTTGCTCTTATACCTGTGCTGTTAGTGATGAGACACATTCCTGCACTGTACTGTACGTACTGTATCTGACCCTGCATGTTTAAAATGAGCCTCAGGACACGCACACACACAGAGACACACACACAGAGACACACACACACATACACACACAGACATACACACAGAGACACACGCACACACACACACATACACACACACACACACACACACACAGAGAGACACACAGACATACACGCACATGCACACACAGAGACACGCACAGACACACACATACACACACACAGACACGCACACACACACACACACAGAGAGACAGACACACGCACGAGGACATGGTATCTTCGTTCAAACAGGTTGTACGCGGCCACAGTAACGAGAGCGACATCGGTGACGTCTCGCATGCTTTAAGTGGTTGACCCGGGTGCAAATGTGATAACAGATCTCAGTTTGAGTCCTTTGTGTATCAGACAGAGAATAGTTTCTCTCTCTGATACCAGGCCAGCTTTAGGTAGTGAGTGACACGTAGCCAGGGTGCAGTGCTTTTGAGCTTCTGTCTAATGATGAAGATGTCAGACCAGGTTCAGATCGATGGCATTCCAGGACAACAGGTTTAAAATGCCTGCTAAGAGTAGAGCAGAAAATGAATGACTTCATTTAATCTCGAAAGATCGTTGAGAGCGCAGGCTCTCTCGTTTACAGTGACGTCGAGAGGAACAATACATGATACAAAAACAATATAAAAACATAAAAGTCAAGGGCGGCTAGGTGGTGCAGTGGGCAAGGCGCTCACCACCAATGCAGGAGACGCTGGGTTCGAGCCCAGCTCTCCGCATTGCATTCAGCTTTGCTGGTCGTTCATACTAATACATTTGGCAGTATTAGGGGGTGGGAAGCTGATGGGTGGGGATCGGACGTTGTGGACAGCGACTCCTACAGGTCGGTTGGTGCGCCTGCGCAGTAGAATCAGGAAGCGACGGGGGCGGCGTGTCCCTCCAAGCGCAGACCCCGTGACGCTGAAAGATCGCGCTGCGCAGGTGAAAAGATGCAACGGCTGCTACCTCAAGTACCGGAGGGGACTCGTGCTATGTATGACTTAGTCCACATTACAGCCGGCTTGTGGGAGGCAAGAAACAGCGTTCGAGACAGGGGAGGGTAGAATTGGACGATACGAAATTGGGATGGGAGAAAAATAGAAAATGGGAGAAAAAGTAGATAAACAATTCAAATCAATCAAAACGGTTACAGGCTCAGGTGAAATGGTTGGCCGTTATATGGATATTAAAGTGTTGAGGTTGCTTTGCAAAACATTCCACTTGTTAAGTTATTTAATTTTCCCAGGGAGGGACAGTGCACATTAATCAACGTCTTCAGTTTCCACATCAATGTAAATGTGCCATAATTAGCTAATGAGCTAGTTTCCCTCTGTTGTCCCTGCCTACCATGCATGTCTTTATGGTGCGGGAGAAAACCGGAGTACCTGGAGGAAACCCACGCGAACACAGGGGGAGAGAACATGCAAACTCCACGCAGAAAGGCCCCCTGCTGGGGTTTGAACCCAGGACCTCCCTGCTGTGAGGTAGCAGTGCTAACCACTGTACCACCGTGCCACCCGGGGGCACAGAAGCTAAAAGCAGATTGTCCTAATACAGTGCAAACTCTGGGGACCTTAGGCATATGTCAATCACCAGAGAGAGAGAGAGAGAGAGTATGACACTGACAGGGTCCAGAGCTCCAGTTCAGTAATGAAGAAGATCATCAACAATTGGCTTCATACAGAAATGTAGCGCTGTTGTGCTCTGTTGTGTAAATAAATACCCTTACACTTTCACTACCACACTACAGAAGGTTGACCCTTTCACTACCACACAGCAGAAGGTTAACCCTTTCACTACCACACCGCAGAAGGTTAACCCTTTTACCACCCTACAGAAGGTTAACCTTTCACTACTGGATCTCCTCTCTGGTAAACAAGAATACCCTGAAGACTCTAACAGGAGCGCTCATTCAAGGGTACTACGACAATGCTTGCACCTCATGGTACCAAAGCACCTCAAAGGCACTAAAAACAAGATTACAAACATCACAAAACAAACTGGTCAGACTACTGCTTGACCTTACCCCTAGAACCCACCTCACCCCTGCCCACTTTGACAACCTAGGATGGCTTAGAGTAGACGACAGAGTACAGCAACTTGCAATGATTTGATTTGATTTTATTACGGATCCCCATTAGCTGGTGCCATGGCAACCAGCTAGTCTTCCTGGGGTCCACACAAAAAAACATACAAAAACAATTATTGCAAAACAGAATGATTAAAAGCCAGTACTCGACATACAATACACAATGAAACTAACAATTAAGATGGCTAAAATTACATGCAAGCAAAGAAACAGAAAACAAAAAAACAAGACAAAATACAAAATACAGTGTTAAATACAATTTAAGATTGTTTTTAAAATTGAATATTTTTAAGAATTGCTTTTAGAATGCTCATCAATGTTACTAAAACATCAATTTCACCATACCTTTAAAAAGAAAAGAAAAAACACACAAAGTAATCAGAAGAAGTTTTGGATAACATGGCTGCAGCTACACTCATGCATGACATATATTAATTTCCTTCCGGATTATGGCTCCTTTGAGTTTCTTTTTGAAACTGTCCTTGTTTTCAGTCCATATAATATGTAATGGGATCCTATTCCAGTATGTTATGGCTCTATACATTGCAGTTTTCTTTAGAGCGTTGGTTCTAGGCAGAGGTAGGGTGAAGCGACTACTTGAAGCATGTCTGGTATTATGGTCATGTCTATCATTGGTGGATAAAAGCATAGAATACAATTGAGTGGGTTTACCCAAGGTACAAATGTTCTTTAAAAACCTAATCAAACTGCATGCTAGTCTCTCCTCCACCCTCATCCACGACAGTCTAGCATGCATTCCCTCCACACTATTCCTTATAGAGCAGTGAAGAGTGACGCGGGCAGCTCTATTTTGAGTGAGCTGGAGTTTACTAAGCTCTTGCTTTGACGCGCTAGACCAAATTGCTGGGCAGTAGTCAAGATGTACTACCATTTTAATTGTTGTATTGGGCCTGGTCTACAAGATACATTACACCACTAAGATACCCATGTACATGTCGAAATACTTCCCAAAGGTCAGTGAATACCATGACCACAACACCAGAGGGAGTTCCACAAATCATGTTCAACCCAGATTCGGCTCAAACAAGGGACTAAACACGTTTCGCAATTATGCCACATCAATGTGAAACGCCCTACCCAAAGCTGTAAAGGAATGTGATAGTTAATTGGCAGGGCAGGTGTGTGGGCTTGATTGCCACCTGATTGGTGTCAGGTGTGCAGTGCCTTTAAGTAGGCTTGGTTTCCTGTGTTCAGATGCTTGTCCATTTCATGGTTTCCCTCAATGGTAGAGGAGTGTCCCAAGTTCATGATTCTAGGGTTTTCTCTGTCTATAGTGCTGTTGGCTTCTTTGTTGTTTTCCCCCCAGTTATATGTTATACTGGTGTTATGTGTCTTCTACAGCTTTTATTTGTATTTATTTTATTCTTGTGTTTTCCCCACCCTCTCTCATCGCTCTGCGATTCCAGTGGTAACGCTTCTGGGGCAACCCCCCCCCCCAATCCTGTCACATATACAAAATATACACCCACCCACCCACCCCCTCCTAATGTACAGTCCCCTCCCCATCATATGTATATACTCACACCTCATATGTATACACCTCAGTACCTCACTGACCTCCTCCACCCCTACACTCAGTCACGGTCCCTGCGATCCACGGACACTGGTCAGCTCTCCATCCCCCGAACCAGACTGCGGACGTTCGGGGACAGAGCTTTCAGTGTGGCAGCTCCCACCCTCTGGAACTCCCTCCCCGCAGAACTCCGCACCACCCCAACTCTGGACTAATTTAAAAAACTGCTCAAAACCCACCTCTTCAACCTGGCCTTCAACCCCTAACTTTCTCACTTTATATGTATGTGTTGTGTCTGTCCACTATGTTTGTTGACTTGTTATCTCCCCCCCCCCCCCCCTTATGTAAAGCGACCTCTGAAAGGCGCTATATAAAACGAAGTATTATTATTATTATTATTATTACTCTGTCAGGATCTAGGGGTAACAGTACTGTATATTTGAATACCGTTTATGTCACAAATGTATCAGCACTAAAAACCTATATGTCCCTATGCCATAAATGTCATGTTGTGTATGTCATAAATGTCTATATGAATTGAAAATGGGGGACCCTGATGGAAACAAGACAAAAGTCTTTCTCTGGTCTGCATCCCCTTAACAATTGTGTGTATTGAGCCGTACTGTATTGTACCCATTCTGCAATCTGTTAAATAAAGTTTTCATTCATTCATTCATTCATTCATTCATTCATTCATTCATTCATTCATTCATTCATTCATTCATTCATTCATTCATCCATTCATTCATCCATTCATTCATTCATTCATTCATACAATCGCAACTCTTCATACGTGTTCATACTTTTTGCACAGCCCTGCTAAATATTTCATCCTGTAAATATTCAACACTGTATCGTTGTTATTTCTATTCGAATTTAGTGTATATACCTGACCACACCGTGCACAGTTGTACAGCCCTGGCCTATTTGAATTTTATAATTATATTCTATTGTGCTATGTTAATTTAGTTTATATTCCATACAATTTTATTCCACCTTTTTCTTTTTTTATTCTACCATAATTGTCTGTCCGTCAATGTCGCACCAAAAATCAACCAAATCAAATTCCTTTTATGTGAAAACTATACTTGGCAATAAAGACGTGCGACGCCGGAGAGGTCTGATCATCACACGTACGCGTCGTGTACACAACATAGCGCTATTATATTAAATTATAAGGAAATTATGTTCACGAGGTACAGGGATGAGGAAGGGATTTGACATTCACGGGTGTTTACATTTTTATTTGATTTCTTTCATGTTTTACATATATCATTTTAGTTTTTTGTTTAGCATGTATATATATATATATTTGTTTTGTAAGGTTTTAAATTAGTACACTCATTTGAGTAGTGGAAAAGGGGTAGGGTTAAATAAGTGTATACTTCTTCCTACTCTTCGAACATGTAAATTGAGTTATGTTTTGCTTTTGTTTATTTGTTTATTTTTTTTATTTCTTGAGATCAATGATTTGTCTTGATTTTATATTGTTTGTATTTATTTGCATGTTCGAAATAAAGATTTCAAATCAATTCAAATCAAATAATATCAACCCATGATCAGGGCACCTAAACCTGACCTTGCCAACCTCACCCTGGAGGTGACTCCGTGCGCGGGCGCAGTATGTGCGTCTTGATCTTCCTTGACGGTCTGTGAGGTGAGCGTACACCTGAGGGATAAGCAGCGGGGGGAAAGATTAGTGCTCCTCTATTTCTGTTCTCCAAAGCTCTCTAATGGTCTTAGCGTCCTGTGTCAGAGAATGGGCGGCTGGCGTGTGTGTGTGTGTGTGTGTCTGTGTGTGTGTGTGTGTGTGTGAGGGGGGGAGCGGGGGGTGCCCTAGTCAGAATTGTGTGCTCTTTGAATCCGTTTACCACTCAGCTGCCCTTCATTACCTTCCGTTGCGTTGCCGGTGGTTTGGATCTATCCCTCTATCTGCTTGTCTCCTCTCTCTCTCTTTCGGCTGCCCTGGGAAATATTACAGAAGACAACGTTAAGGAGCGATATATATAATATATATATATATATACACTAAAGGAGTAGCTGTCGAGATGATTATCACCATGCTAACAGCCATGTACGTCATGGTCCAGGTGGTGGAGTCGGTAAGATGATGATGATGATGATGATGATCGCACCACATCAACTGAATTTAGTTTAGTTTAGTTTACTCAAGTTTATTTGATCAGGGACAGTGCATATCAATCAACAGTTTATACATTTATAAATGAATATACAAATAAAAAACTGTAAATATGCCAACATTAGCAGGGTTGCTAGTTTTCAGTTGTAGTCCCTGGGCTAGATGTTTAAGCCAGAAAAGAAACAGAAAAATGGAAGGATATTAAAGCTAATATAAAAACAGTTTAAAGCATATTCTGTACATTCACTCTCTAGGCATTCGTGCATCTATAAAAAAAATAAAAACAGTGTACAGGGACAAATCAAAGCTATACATGTATAAACATCGTGTATAGGCAGGCACACATATACATCAGTATACATTTATACTGATTGTTGACAAGTAACGACTTCCATTAATTACTTATCAAATCGCGGCATGCTTTCAAACATGTTAACATCAGAGATGGGTGTATAGCCTATAGTCACTCCTCGGCAATGCTTTTAAGTTTCGTGATTATAAGTATGTTTGTTGTAGCTTAAGGCGATTTAAGGTTCCAGTAGAACCTTGGACCACAGAATGGTCGGTTTTCTGGTGCCAACCAACAACATTACCTCATATTGCCAAATGTCAATAATAACACTGTTTAATGCAGTGTTAGAATATGACAATGGCGACAAAGCAGAAATATGTTTTCCTAATGCACACCCTTTCCCCACTACCTTTGGGTGCCAACTAAAGGGTTCTTAGAGAGAAAGAAAATAACAGTATCGCGGTGTGTTTTTCTGATCCTTATTTGTTGCAGTCTAATAGCCTACACACGGTCTAATATGCATTTTAAACACACATTTATTATGGGGTTTTGTTTTTGTTTAAGAGTTCTATGATGTTGATAACACAGAATTTTCATTAACATTTAGTCATTTAGCTGAACGCTTTTATCCAAAGCGACTTACAGGTTCTGTACAACAGGTCAGCAGGAAGGAAGGGTACAACTCTTTCAGCTGAGTAACAATATTCGTCAATAACAGTGTTGAACTTGGGCGCTACAGTCTTGAGTGCATGGTAGTAAAGACCTATTAGCGTAGTAGGTAGCAGTATAGGCAAGGACGTTTATTTAGTAGCAAAGTGTATGATAGTAAAAAGATGGATATAATTTCAGATATTTATTTAAGAAGTGTGTTTTCTAGTCGAAAATTGCCGGGTTTCGGCTCTCCTAACTGTGGTGGGAAGTTCGTTCCTATATTGTCGAGCAAGGACTGAGAATAGCCAGGAATTCTATGTCATGAGAATGATATTATTGTATCAATGTTATGGGAGGAAAAGATTAAAGGAAGTGAGCTACTATTGATGGGTTGATCACGCACACACGCACGCACGCACACATACCCACCCACACGCGCGTCTCTAATGCTGCCGTCTAATGCGATCTCTTGGTGTCTCCTCCTCCAGATAGGCGAGCATTTCGCACGGAGGCCAGACACCGCTCCGTACACGGTGTCCCAGCCGCTGCCCTGGCAGATACACTTTGTGTCGCACCGACGCAGAAGCAGCAAGCCTTACGACGAGGTCAGTGTGCTCTTTACCTCTGAAGCCTCACACACACACACACACACACACACACCCTGACAATCAGTCATAAACACACACACACAGTGGTGTGCACAGATAGGGCCAAAGGGGGGCTTTAGACCCTGCCCTTTTGCCCCAAGTGCCCTTCCAAAAAAAATTAAGAATTATGAAGAACCATTTTTTTTTTTTTAAAGATGAAGACTTATGGGCGGCTAGGTGGTGTTGTGGGCAAGGCGCTCGCCACCAATGCAGGAGACGCTGGGTTTGAGCCCAGCTCTCGGCATTGCTACCAGCTTGGCTGGTCGTTCATACTAACACAATTGGCAGTGTTAGGGGTGGGAAAGCTGGTGGGTGGGTCCTGGTCGTTGTAAACAGCGACTCCTACAGTTTGGTCGGGGCGCCTGCTCAGCGAGGAAAGGATCTAAGGGGGGTAGTGTGATCCTTCCACACGTTACACCCTCTCAGTGAGAGTCCACGCTGCCAGGTGAAAAGAAGCGGTTGATTGGCTAGACGTGTGTCGGAGGAAGCACGTTGATAGCCTCCACTCTCCCAGACCGACTGTAGGGGGTAGAGTGCGCAACGACCAGGAAGGGGATTGGGAATTGGCATAACAACTAACATTGGGATGGGAGAAAAACTGAGGAAAAAGGAGGGGGAAAAAGATCAACAAAAAAAAATACTTTATATTATAGGCCTAATTAAAAGTACCCCCCCCTTGAGCCCCTGTCCCCCAAATTGCCTGTGCACGCCCCTGCACACACACACACAGTGACGGTCAAGTCAAGTTTATTTGTACAGTCCAAAATCACAACAAGTTGCCTCGACTCGGCTTCACAGAGTAACAACTAACTGAATATGACCACAATAGATCCACAATAAAAACCACCGTAAAATCCTAGATTTTACAACAACCCCCAGACTTTCCCCAATGAAGATAAGGAACAACCTCAGATGGGCAATTCAAAGGGTATCCCCCATCAGGGCGTTGGTATGGTGTTGCTATGGATGATAGAAGGATGGAGAATAGAACAAAAAATTGGTATGTATAATTTGTATTTGTATAAAATATTTAAGATGAATGAAATAAAAGAATAGAAATAAGAACAATAAAGCACAGGAATACAAGCGCTGGTATGATAAATCACTATCACTACCCAATGATGGTCTTTGATGATGGCGACAGTGGCTCAAGAGGTAGAGCAGTCATCTGGTAATCGGAAGGTTCCCGGTTCGATTCCCACTACTCCCGGGCAATGCGGCAAAGTGTCCTTGAGCGAGACAGTTAACCCCGTAATTGCTTCCGATGAGCAGGTTGGTACCTTGCTCTGCCGACGTCGGTGTGTGAATGTGTGGTAACAAAATTGTAAAGCGCTTTGGATAAAAGCTGCTATATAAATGCACCATTCACCATTTACACACACACACACACAATCCTCTTTACACTCAGTCAACCTCCCACTCTCTTTCAATCAATTATTTCATATACTTTTCACCCCATAATTGCCCCGACCGACCTGTAGGAGTCGCTGTTTACAATGACCAGGATGCGTCTATTCTTATCCCATGTTTGCGATCTGATTGGCCACTGACGTTTCTGGTCATGTGACATGTGCGCCCAATCGCGTGACGCGACCATTTCTGCCTCGACCAGCAGCAAACTACCTAACGCCTACGATCCACACTCTAACCTTAACCAACTTCGAAAGAGTGCCTAAGCTTAACCGGCGAAAGAACTTGCCGTCACACGTTAGGCGCGACCAGAAACGTCAGTGGCCAATCAGAGCGCAAAACGCGAACGCGGAAGCAAACATGGGTTGGGATAAGAATTTAGGCGACCAGGATACATACCCCACCGGCTTCCCACCCCGCTAACACTGCCAATTGTGTTAGTATGGACGACCGACCAAGCCGGAGGTACCGCTGACAGCTGGATTCGATCCCAGTGTCTCTGCGGTGGTAGGCAGGCGCTTAGTCCGCTGCGCTACCCAGCTGCCCATCGACCGGCTTATTCTAAGTATACATGAAATGCAATACTGATCCAAGACCAGCGCTTATTCTTTTTAATAATTTTTATTTTTTTTAAACATCTGTTTATTGGCATTTTCAGTTAAAAAAATATAATTCACAGATGATTGCCAGTATCTCAAGTCAAGTCAAGAGTCACTTTATTGTCCCATCAGCTGGGAAATTTGTCTTGGGCTTACATCCACACTGCAGCCACAGACACATACATACAGACATGACACAACTGACTCCAAACAAAGAAGGTAAACAATATAAAAGATAACAAAAAAGTACCTGCACAGCAGGATGTCTGGCAACACCACATATATATATATATTATAGTATGACCAATATCAATTATCGAATATCGATAATCTTATAATAATAATAATAATAATAATAATAATAATTCATTGCATTTATAAAGCACTTCTCAGGAACCCGAAGTCGCTGACATTAGGTGGGGAAAACAGAGAAAACAAAGAAACAAAAGGAACATAAGACCACGGGAAAACAGAATTATACACAGAAAACAAAATATGACCAAATATAGATTATTCCATACCAGTTAGTAAAGGTGCTAACATTACATTGTACACACACACACACACACACACACACACACACACACACACACACACACACACACACACACACACACACACACACACACACACATACATACACACACAATCACATAAGACACACACACACATACAAAAACACAACCAACATTAGTACAGAGCTGCTCTACATAGCTATTGACGGGTACTACCTAGTTGCCTTATGGAATTTCTCAATAGAACCCCTTAAAGTGAATCTGAGCTTCTCCAGTTTAATAAGGTGTTGCATAAGAACGTCTCTGATCAACATAGCGCAGGTGGGGGGGGGGGGGGGGGGTCTGTTTTCCAATTAGACCAGCGCTTATTCTGAGACAACTCATTCATAAAGCCTTGTGCAAACACAACATGGCCGCCGCTTCCGGTCACAAGCGTCAGCTTCTCTAAGCCTGGGGGCTTTAGTTAGTCGTCATCCTACGTCAAGGGAGAAGCACATGTTTACAGCAACAGCTCAGCAGACCATCTTGACTCAGCGGCCTATAAGCTTGACCGTGTGTCAATGGTGTGTCAATGGACAGGAGAGAGAGAGAGAGAGAGTAGGGAGACATGTGGGAGGGTATGATGAGAGGGGGGGGGGGGGAGACTTTTGGTGTTGTTGCACTCAGTAAAACAGCCACATCTCATTTATAAAGCTTGTATTGTGGACAAAACCAATAGGTGACCATAGAAAATCCTTGTTAGCGGAATGTAAACAACGGCACAATTTTGACCCAATGTTGACACGGCGGCCATTTTGCTCTTATGTCATGCTCAGGATGTGGGGACAGGTACATGAGAGCAAAATGGCTGCCGTGTCAATATGGTCAATGCGAGCCCAAGTAACGTGATGAATACGTCATCATACAGCACAAGTACAGTGCAATGAAAAGAGGTTTGGCATCCAACCAGAGTGCAAATGTAGCAGTAAAGTGAAAGAGCAATATACAATGTACCCGTAGGTGGTTAAACTGGGTACAAAATATACAAATTAGTAGTAGAGTGTAGTGCTAATCAGATGTATGTACAGAGTTGTAGTCAAAATGTATTTTATTTAAACTTTTTTAAAAACCTTCTCATGTACCTTAGTTGCTATTGCATGTACATAATGTGTTTTATACATGTATATGTACATACATACCAACTATTCACCTGTTTTATTCTCCACCCATCTATCATCCATATCAAAACTACAGTATATTATCACCGACATCCAAGTTGGGGGATCCCCCCTTTGAACGGCCCATCTGAGGTGTCTCTCCTCCACGCCGCCTGTGGTGCCTTTGTTCCCCTATTGCTGGGTTGTTATAGTGAGTTGTTCCTCGTCTTCATTGGGGAATGTCTGGGAGTGTCGCATATTTAGGATTTGATGGTGTTTTTTTTGTTCTTCATTTATTGTGATGCGTCTTCTTGACTTGTTCAAGAATACTTCTACAGCCCATGGGGGCATTATTATCTTGTGATTTTGGGCTTTACAAATACATTTGATTTGATTTGTAGTATATTTATATAATGTACAGTGATACAGGTGTAAAGACAATTATGGTAGTAGTCATACTGGCCAGCGGCGTGACTAGTAAGTTAGAATGCAGTTTAACGTCCAAACTCTTCAGTTTTACAAAAGAAAATTGTTTGAACAGGTGCAGGTCAAACAGTTAGAAGGATGCGCTCCGCAGGGTGCATACCGCCGTCAACACAATATCCCTCCACTTTGCCCTTTACGTTCACACTCGCCGTTTTTTACCAGGTGCAATTTTGATTGGATCCGGAGGTTCCATAATACATTATTGGCTCATCATAATACATATTGATACCATTATGGTATTGACCCGAATATGAGATGATCGGGCTACCAGTAATACTAACACATTGAATAGAACAAGGTTGGTAGATATTTACATTTTAAATAAATTGTCCTCTCTCCATACTGTATTGATACAAATGCAAAGAAATTAGTTATTTAAAATAAAATTCAAATGTAATCTAACTGATCCGGAGGGGTCACATGGTTTGGCTCATCATCTATCAAAATAATACACATTGTAGGCGGCTAAGTGGCGCAGTGGGCAAGGCGCTCGCCACTAACGCAGGAGATGCTGGGTTCGAGCCCAGCTCTTGGCTGCTCGTTCCTACTAATACAATTGGCAGTATTAGGGGGTGGGAAAGCTGGTGGGTGGGGATTGGACGTTGTGGACAGCGACTCCTACAGGTCGGTTGGTGCGCCTGTACAGCAGAATCAGGAAGTATCGGGGGCAGCATGAGCCTCCCACGCGTTACTCCTCGCCACTGAGAGATCGCGCTGTACAGGTGAAAAGATGCGACAGGCTGCCTCCTCGTGTACCGGAGGGGACACGTGATGCAAGGCTTCTATCCTCACTGCAGCCGACCAGTGGGAGGCATAGTCTAGCAACGTTCGAGACAGGGGAGGGGAGAATTGAAGGGAGAATTGGCGAGGCGAAATTGGGGATGGGAGAAAAATAGAAAAATAAGGAGAAAAAGTGGATACAAAAAAATAATACATATTGTTGATACCATTACGGTATTGACCCGAATATGAGGTGAGGCTACCAGTAATACTAACAAATTGAATAAAACAAGGTGGGTAGATTTTTACATTTTAAATAAATGGTCCTCTTTACATAAGATACAAATGCAAATAAATTTGTTATTTTTTTATAAAAAGAAAATAGCATTTTTACAGCTTTTTCAGGTCAGACATGAGTCATGACTGACAGAGAGCAGAGAGAGGAAGGTCGGGAGAAGATATCGGGGGGGGGGGGGGGGGGGGTGAGACATGCGGCAAATGTACGTCTGGCTCGGGAGACGAACCCGGGTCGACCACATAGGTCTGCAGCGCGGTTACGTGGTGCGCCACAATTCAAACGTAATCTAACTGTAGCAAACTGCTTATTTTTCTAGCATCATTCAGATCTCGAGGTGAAAAATAGAACCATAAGGTTATATATTTCAATTAGACCTCCACATTGATCACCGTGATCTCACCCCGGTAGTCCTGACTGACCTCGGCCTTTCTCTCAACCCTGTGAAACCCACTGATTAGCTAGTGGATCATCCAACATTAACATCAGTGTCTTCTGAAGGCCGTACCGGCTCAGTTTTTAAGCTAGCGTGAAGCCACTGATATCGTTATGAATCGTGATATGGC
Source organism: Notolepis coatsorum (assembly GCF_963971535.1). NCBI lineage: Eukaryota > Metazoa > Chordata > Actinopteri > Aulopiformes > Paralepididae > Notolepis > Notolepis coatsorum. Next base: position 315,715,366 of record NC_140165.1, read on the forward strand.
AGGGAATCATGATGTCATACCAAAAAACATGTCTTACTACTAGCTTACCGGAAAAGATAGATAGATAGAAAACTTTATTGCCATTTCAACACATGGTTGATTGGGATTTGTCTCGGTGCCAAACATACAGTACATGCAGTCTATAAAAACATACAAGAATACATGCAATGCAATCCCTAAAGTAGAAGTACTTCACAAACCATTTTTAAACGCTACAGTTCTGTGTCGTTATTTATTTTATTCGCTATTGCCATTCATAATCCATCGAGGCACCTCGTGCAGGCTGTCCTGAATGTGTCTGAGATCGCAAACGGCCAATACTGCCGGTTACCACAGTTGCCTCAACGAGCCCCCCCCCCCCCCCCCCCCCCGTTCATATTAATTTCTGGATTACGTTGGAAACATGATCGCGATGAGTATTTGGAATGGCGAACAGATAATTGGATTATTCTTTTTGCAGTACATCATAGACAAGGTAAGGGCTATATATTATCAATCTTGCTTTGATCCGATCATTTTCCCCCCACGATCGGGGCGTGTGTCTGTGTGTGTGCCGGTGTCCCGTTGGTGGCGATCGAAGCATAGAAACACGACCCCCCCCCCCCCACTCTTTCTTGCATGCATGAGGAAACATAATACCGATAATCTAGCGTTGATTTCAGATTGATCACTGATCCAGGCGAGATCAGCGATAAACGCTGTTTTGGCGTCGTTCCCTGGGATTACACAGAATCACTCTGGAACTATGCTCGTATTCACCACGGTATAAAACGGAAATGTATCGGTGAAAAAATTATCTGTTTTTTGCATGTTGACCGGAAGAAACTCACTGACAATCGACGGTGTTATTAGATCCATAGCTATAATATTTAATATAGGTTTAGCACTGTAAAACACCGGCATTTATCCCATTGAACAGAGCGCTGGCACTCACGGCCCACAGCGCCCCCTGCTGAACGGCACTTGATGTGTTAAAGTGCCTGTCGGCTAGTGCTAGCCCTTATAGTACAAAGTGCCTGTGCATTAGGACTTGAGTTCAGGTGACGGACAACCAATTTTTAAGCTAGCGTGAAGCCACTGATATCGTATGAATCGTGATATGGCAGGGAATCATGTCATACCAAAAAACATGTCTTACTAGCTTACCGGAAAAGGGGCTAAGTATCGCTTTCTTTACTGCGAACACCACCTGCGACAACTTTAGGTTGCGAATAATAAGATGACCCCACCTTTTTAGGGTGTAATTTGCAGCAAAAGAAACAGTCTTACATTCGGGACAATATGGTAATATGATGTCCGACAAGCTGTGGAGTTTATCCAGCCAAAGGACTCCTCACTATAGTAACACAAACATTTGTCAAGTTTGGCGCAAATCAGATTGCATTTCTGTGGAAATCTGATTGGATCTGGCAGTCGGATGCTTTGGCCTATAAACGATGTCAATAATGCACGTGAAGACTTTGGTTCCTAATAGATGCCACACAGCAGGTTTTCTGAGAACAGCCCAGGAGTGGAAAAAAATCCAATAAGGCAGACTTCATAAATCCTATGGCAAATGTGTTATGAGGACTTGCATCTCTTCTGAGTATAACAGGCTAGGTCGGACATACTGTACACAAATGTGAAAATGCAAAGTTTGGCCTGCAGGTGGTGCTAGAGAATAAAGGTCACAGCATCACACATTATAGGCTTTCTTCTCTAGGGCTCATGAATGTTCACAGCTCTGACAGACAGACTGACAGGATGGAGGGGGGGGGGGGGGGGTCAGAGCTGCACCCAGACAGACAGACTGACAGGATGGAGGGAGGGGGGGGGGGGGGGGCAGAGCTGCACCCAGACAGACAGACAGACAGGATGGAGGGAGGGAGGGGGGGGGGGGGGGGACAGAGCTGCAGACAGACAGACAGACAGGAGGGGGGACAGTCCTCAGCTCCTGGCTCCTCTACTACTTGCTGGGATGGTACTGTCCTCTAATCCCCATCAGGAGGACTTATGTCTGAGGTCATCACTCTGACTGAGGTAGAGAGGACACACACACACACACACACACACACAGGCACGCACGCACACACACACACACACAGGCACGCACGCACACACACACACAGGCACGCATGCACGCACACACACACACACAGTATGCAGGCAAGTGTGCAGGGATACATACTCTACAGAGGAGTGGTGTAAGTACCGGTGTAGGTGTCTGCTCAATACGTGGCAACGGGTGATTATTATATTATATTATATTTGTGCTAAAAGTATTGAAATGGTATTGAAATAGAAGTATTGTGCTAAAAGTATTGAAATCACATTGAGATACCGTGTGAATTCATTGGCACTCAGGATGGCCTTGATATGTGATAATGCCATGGTTGGGTGTTAGTAACAGATTACATGTACAGTACCTGGATTACAGTGATTTAATAACAAGAATAATGTGGTAACTGTAATCGGTGAACCAAACCAAATGATCAGATCACCGGTACTTTTGAAAATCTAGTGAATACTTGTTGGATTATTCGGAATCATATTTGAAGGGAGAAAAGAGAAAGTCTTTTGAGGTTGAAGGACACAAACGTCATCATATACTACTCGAAACAATGTCAATCATGATGGCAGACGATGGTAATAATGTTATTCAAGTGATGTCACTGATCGGGAGTAAAAAAATATATATAAAATAACAACAAACATGACCATGTTCACGTCTTAAACTCATACTGAGGCCTTAGTTTTGGTTTTAATCATCATCATTCATTTATTTATTGTCGCACAGAGCAGAAGAATTTGCCAAAACAAACGCATCTCCTTTGATTTACACCGTCGCACGACAGTGACGTATGCCGAAAATAGCAGACCTACAAGCTCACAACGCGTCGCTCCCGCAACACATGGTAGGTTATGTCCACCTGATGACTCGGAGCAGCTAGACAAAATGTCAGAAGTTTGGAAGCATTTTAAAATGGAAACTGAAGCCATATTTCTCGTATGAAGCACATTCTCAGGGGCTCAGGGTGAATGTAATGTGAGCCGCCTCCCTCGAGGGGCTATTGAGGCAACAGAGGGGCTTGTCTCGCTTCGCCAGTGTCTGACAAAAATGCGTCAAATTGGTTACTATGTGAAAGATCAGATCGGGAAAGATCGGCAGATACTCAAAATCACACGATCGGGAGCAAAAAAATGCGATCGGGACGCCTGTTACTGTTCCGCGGCAGCCTCAGGACGCGCAACGAGGCTGCTGAGAGCTGTCGCTCGGAAATAGGCTGTCTATTGCCATTCTCTAAGACAAACTCTAACCTTAACCAGCTCCTTAACAGCGCCTAAACTTAACCCTTTAACCTTAAGCAACTCCGAAACTATGCCTAACCTTAACCTTAACCTTAACCATGCCTAACCTTAACCATAATAAGGCATAACCAACTCCGAAAGAATATTGCCATTCTCTAAGACAAACTCTAACCTTAACCAGCTCCTTAACAGCGCCTAAACTTAACCCTTTAACCTTAAGCAACTCCGAAACTATGCCTAACCTTAACCTTAACCTTAACCATGCCTAACCTTAACCATAAGGCATAACCAACTCCGAAAGAATATTGCCATTCTCTAAGACAAACTCTAACCTTAACCAGCTCCTTAACAGCACCTAAACTTAGCCTTTCTAACCATAACCAACTCCGAAACAATGCCTAACCTTAACCAACTCCGAAACAATGCTTAAAGTTAACATGCCTAAATTTAACGGCGAACGAATGCACGTTAAAAAAAAAAAAAAAAAATTGAAGGGAATCGAACTCGCCAGCAACGGACGGTAGGATCCACACCAATGCAACGCTGCCAATTGAGCTATTTCTGGATAGTGGAAAAGGGCGTATTACTACATAATGCTGCCGCGGAGTGTGCCGCGCGGCAGAGAAAGTTGCGCGTCCTGAGGCTGCCGCGGGGGCGTGGCCGCGCCTGTCACGTGCCTGTCGGGGCCAATCAGGCCTACCCCGGAAGTAGCTACAGTTGCGGAACAGTAACAGGCGATCGGGACATCCCTAGCTAATTGTGTTCGACAAGTCATCAGGAGGGGTTCACCTCCTGTCACCTGAGGGTAAGTGGTGGTGTTCAACTAGCTAGTGTCGAACTTGAGTGCTATACTCTGAGTGCATAGTAGATAGTAGTATAAACAAAGTATAAATAAACCATAGTACATGGTAGGTAGTGCCTGTGGAATCAGCTGCCGGGGGCCATCAAGGCCCCAGTCTCCCTCGCTGCCTTCAAGGCCCCAGCCTTAAAACCCATTGGTTTTACTCTGCCTTCCAATAGGGCCTGCTTTTTTTTTTTTATTATCTGCTCCTGTTTTGTTTATTTTATTTTATTTTATTCATTTGAAATGTTTTTTTTTATGTTTTAAACCTTTTTATTCTTATCTTTTTATTTGTATTCATTTGAATGTTTTCTTGTTTTAAACCTCTTTATTCTATTTTTATTCCATTTTCCTTTCTTCTGTGAAGCACCTTGAGAGCTCACTGAGTTTAAAGTGTGCTATATAAATTAAATCTATTATTATTATTATTATTATTATTATTATTATTATTATTATTATTATTATTATTATTATTATTATTATTATTATTATTATTATTATTATTATTATTATTATTGATTATTATTATTATTATTATTATTATTATTATTATTATTATTATTATTATTATTATTATTATTATTATACACATAGTAGCATAGTACATACAGTAGTATAAATGAAATTTACTATTATTATTATTATAGTAGTATACACATAGTAGCATAGTACATACAGTAGTAGTTTAAACATAGTAGCATAGTACATAGTAGATGGTAGTATAAACATAGTAACATAGTAGATAGTAGTATAAACATAGTAGCATAGTACACAATAATAAAATACAGTAAGAAGGGTATTTTTTGTTTTGTTTACCAGTTTACGTTTACCAGTGATTATACTGCACTGTTAATACTGACCTCTACCAACAGTTGTAATACTGGGTGCATTCTGTCATAGAGGCCACAGATTTTGTCCAGTCATTGTTAGCACGACTAGTTAATTAAAGAGAGGTGCGGTGGCCTACGTGCCTGTGTGCGTGCGTGCCTACCTGTCCGTCAGTCTGTCTACGTGCCTGTGTGCGTGCGTGCCTACCTGTCCGTCAGTCTGTCTACGTGCCTGTGTGCGTGCGTGCCTACCTGTCCGTCAGTCTGTCTACGTGCCGGTGTGCGTGCGTGCCTACCTGTCCGTCAGTCTGTCTACGTGCCTGTGTGCGTGCGTGCCTACCTGTCCGTCAGTCTGTCTACGTGCCGGTGTGCGTGCGTGCGTGTGCGTGCGTGACTACCTATCCGTCAGTCTGTCTGCGTCAGATTTGGGATCTGGAGAGATATCAATCTCAGTAATGTTCCAAACAACATTCCATCACTGATGATGATCAGACTGAAATGCCTGAAATGTAATCTGATGTATCTTCTTTACGCCATAAAAATCAAACATGTGCACGTCAAGAAAATCTTGTTCGTCTCTTTCCCCCCGTGTGTGTGTGTGTGTGTGTGTGTGTGTGTGTGTGTGTGTGTGTGTGTGTGTGTGTGTGTGTGTGTGCGTGTGTGTGTGTGTGTGTGTGTGTGTGTGTGTGTGTGTGTCTGTTTGACAAAGTGGTGTTGTCACTCTTGGCTGTACAGTATATTCTAACCAGCTACTTTGTCATCCTTGTCACAGTTTGACAGCTCCAGGAAGAACAGCATAGGAGTGTATAGGAAGAGTAAGTATCCAAACGAAAACAACAAACATACGTGTATCACTTTTTTTCCAGTTTTTCTGTCGCACTAATTCTCAACTTAAACATATTAAGAGTAAAAATTCAGGACTCAAATGACTGCGGGATTGAATGGATTCCAATCGGGGAAAAGTTGCCCGTTATAGACCCTTTTCAAACGTCACAACGTAAAAAAACATTCTAAATGGGTCGGAAGAAGTGTATTTCCTGTTGCAGTCGAGGACACTATAAAAGAAGGAGGGGTCATCTCGTCACTGTGGACACTTTCAGTTCGGCCGACATTAGAGTTGAACGGGGATCAGCCTCTCTTGTGTGCGACCCGTCATTTAAACAGGATATCAACACAGAATCAACTGTAATGTGTTGCCTTGTTAACTAGCTAACGTTTGTACATAACGGTTGATGTATAATTTCCATCAGATAGCTTGTATATTTAGAATTTTAATAACAATAGAACTGACACCAAAGTCTGGCACCAAGCAGCGCGTAGAACGCCGGTATATTCCGACGTGACGACCCTGCCTTCTTTTTATAGTTTCCTTGGTCGCCAGTGTTTGCTAATAATGAGACAGAAAACACAAATTTCTCCTGGAATTCTGGGAATTCTCCTGAAAAGGTCCACAGCGTCAATGGCTAACATGTGTGTTTGATCTGAATTGCTAGACCCTGCCTCCATGGCTATTGCGTCTGCCTCTCTGGCAATACCATGTTTCCTGTCCTGCCCAGAGTCCAACGGCACCGCCGCCGTTAACGGGACCGGACCCGCCCCGCCGCTCAGCCCCACCGACAAGGCCGACGTCGAAAAGGCCGCGTCCACCATTCAGAACCAGTTCAGGAAGTACAAGAAACAGAAGGAATGCAAATAGATGGACAGACAGACGGATGGACAGATGGATGGACGGATGGATGGATAGATGGATGGATGGATGGATGGATGGATGGAGAGGGAAGGAGAGATGTTTTTAGTGCGTACATCTGAGACGACAAGGGGATGGATAGATGGATGGAGAGAGATGGCCGGATGAATTCAGAGATGATACATTTTTTTTTTATTTAAGTCCAAACTTCTCAATTTCAACAGTTATTTATTTGTAACATTTTGTTATTTATTGTTGTAACACACCACACAAAATAAATCGCATGATCATGTATTATGTTATTAAATGTTTAAATATCAACATTATCTCAGTAAATATGATCAAACTTAGATACCCGCTCCTCCCGGGCAGCGTGTCGAAGTGTCCTTGAGCAAGACACTGTGAATGTGTGAGTGAATGGGTAAAATGTGAGGAACAAATTGTAAAGCGCTTTGGATAAAAGCTGTTATATAAATGCAGCCATTAACCATTACACTTATACTAAACATGTAAAGGTACCAGAATCTGGTACCAATTGATCCAGCGTGAATTGGTACTCGGTAGTACCATGTCATTTGAGTTCGATACCCAACCCTATCCAGCATGTATATAATATTCACCATAGTAACTACATATTGACATACACAATAAAAACGCACATATATCGCATACTTTAAATTATCAAATTTTACCTGCTGTGTTATATCATGTGACTTTTACGTGAGAATATTATTATTAAATCTGTGTGGATGATTCACTACTATGATGCCTGAGCGATTGTGTGAGTTGATTTTATGTACAGTATGTGTATTGTAATGTATGTTTGACTTCCTGCTCTGGGTAAATACTATATTAATACAAAATTGAAAATAGATGAATTGTCAATATTGTTTGTTTTTGAAAAAACATTACTGTAAAAACATCCCAACCTATGTCAATAAACCCCTGAGTGAATGAGGACTCGTTTTTCTTACAGTAGTAGGCTGTGTCGCCCTCTAGTGTCCTGATCAGGTACTGACTCATATAACTGAGATTATGTTCAGTTTGCTGTGACCTACGAGTCTGCAGAGAGTGGGTACAGACAAAAAGCACTTCACTAGATCATGTAGTTCAAATACTAGTTGAACTACACTCTGCAGTAGTTGAGTGGTAGTTTAACTACTTTCAAATCTCTGTAGCCTTTAGTTAAATACTTTGTCAGTAGTTGACAAACAGCAATGAAGGTTTTCCTTAACAACTGTTCCCTGTTACTTCCTTGGTTGGGTATGCCTGAGTGAGGTTTTCCCCGCTCTAAGTCTCTAAATCAAACATTAGATTAGATATAAATGTATTGTCATCATACATCACAAGTACAACATAAATAGGTTTGGCATCCACCCAGAGTGCAAATGTAACAGTAAAGTGCAACAGCAATATACAATGTACAGGTGATTAAACTGGGTACAAAATATGCAAGTTAGTACTACTGAGTGTAGTGGTAATCTGATGTATGTACAGAGTTGTAGTATAATATGTACAATGATACAGGTGTAGAGACAGTATGGTAGTAGTCTTACTGGCCAGCAGCGTAACTAGTAAGAGTAGGATATGTATAGATATAGTAAAGGTCTATGTGCAGATACTGTAAGTACAGACAGGTGTGGATATAATAATGTGTTGATAATACATATATAGCATTATTGTATATGCTATCATACAGAGCTATGGGTTATATGCAGGTGTATAAGTAAGTACAGTATATAGAGGGGTTATATGCAGGCAAATATGTATATTCTCGGTCCTAGCCCCACAATAGTGGAACGAACTTCCCACCACAGTTAGGACAGCCGAAACCCGTCCAATATTTTGCCATCGACTAAAGACGCACTTCTTCAATCATTATCTGAAATGAAAAAAAATATGTACTTTTTTTTAAGCGAACCTTACTGTCATGCACTTGTCCTAATAAACTAACCTACACTGTAGCACTCAACACTTTGATGAACATTGTTACTCAGCTGATAGAGTTGTACCCTTCCTGCTGTCTTGTTGTGCAAAACTTGAAATCAAGAATCAAGAGGTTTATTTGTCACATACATACCAGGGCATACAGTGAAATGCGGGTGGTCATGCCTGCATTGATTGTGCAAAATACAATAATAATAATAATAATAATAATAATAATAATAATAATAATAATAATAATAATAATAATAATAATAATAATAATAATAAAAGTAGGCATAGAAAAAATTTAATAGGTAAGACACAAGATGTGCATGGCAAAAAAAGGCATGCTAAGTTCCTGAGAAACTGGTTCCTATACACTACTATACAATTTTCAATTTTCAATTTTAACTCAATGTATCTAAACTATACTATACAGTACCTCCTTCCTTTAAAGTGACATTTTGTTTAAAGTGGAAGTCGCTTTGGATAAAAGCGTCAGCTAAATGACTAAATGTAAAATGTAATATATATATATATATACAGTATATGCAGTAAATATAAGAATGTAGGGTTTTTAAATCAAACACACTACCCCTGTCTCTACACGGTGGGCTGGCTGGTTTAGAGGTGGGCTGGATGTGTGCTGGCTGGTTTAGAGGTGAGCTGGAAGGACTACTTGTGGACACAGCTGGGGATCAGGAGGCACATTGGGACAGTGATGCCTGAAGAGACCGGGGCTGAAACAGGTGAGACATGCAGCCTATGAAACCTGCGGTCCCCAACACCAACCACCGGGGGGCGACACTAGGGGTGGGAATCACCAGAGGCCTCACGATACGATACTATCACGATACTTAAGTCACGATACGATAGTATTGCGATTCAAAATATATTGCGATATGCTGAGTATTGCGATATTAATATTGCGATTTATTACCTTTTTTTCCAACTGCAAAGTAAAACTTTGTCAACATGTTTCATCTAATAAAATAAAGTTTTCAGTCCGTTCATCTCACTTCAATAATTTTTATTGCAGCAAATGGGATTTTCTCAAGCAGACTGTAATCTGTGTTGCATGTACCTGACAAACTGAACTGTTTGTATTACAGTCATATTCCAACTTAACTTAATGCACACGTGTGTGTGTGTGGACTACTGTACTATTACAGGTATTGAAATGAACAATGCAACTTCCTTATACAAATATATATATATTTATTTTTTATTTAAAAAATTAAATTAAATAATTATAAAATATCGATCCTTGTATCGATACAGTATCGCCACGCAAAGTATCGCGATTCTATACTGTATTGATATTTCCTCCCACCACTAGGCGACAGTGGCTCAGGAGGTAGAGCGGTCGTCTGGTAAGCGGGAGGTTGCCGGTTTGTTTCCCGCTCCTCCTGGCAGCGTGTCGAAGTGCCCTTGAGCAAGAAAGAATCCCCACTTGACAACTTACAGAATAAGAAGTGTGACCCTTTTAACTGAGAAAATAATATTCCTGGGGACTTAGTATGTAAAGAAACACAAATATGAATAAAACAACTAAAAACTTTTCCCCAATACTGAATGAATGAATGAATGAAAGATTTTTTCCCCGAACAGTATAAAAACCAAAATATATCTGTTAATTTGACATATACAAAAGATAATAAAAAAAGACAACAAAAAGAGAAACAGATAAACAAATCAGAGTTTACCCTGTTCGAAAAAGGAGTAGGAAGATCCATCTATTGTTAATTATAGGTATAAACTCTATCTCTATACAATCCAATACATTTATATATAAATACATTTATATAAATATACCTATAAATATGTAATATATAATATATATATACTAAATACATACCATATGATATACATAATTTCTTCTACTTTGTATTTACATCTTACACATCTTACCCAATCAACACACTTCCTCTTCCAGATACCAGATGTTTGTACATCTTTTTAAACTGATTTATGTTTGTACTCTGTTTTAGCTCTAACCCTTACTCTTAGTAAGAGATACTAAACATGACAATACACTCCCAAAAAGAATAACCTTAACACTTTGAGTGCCAGCAGGGGGCGCCAGAATACGCCCGTCGCTTATCAATGACTTGCTTGCAGTCAACATGTACGAAACGGATTGTTTTTTCATCTGTACATTTCCGTTTTATACCATTTTGAAAAACGCTCGTTTTTGGAAATTTCCAGAAAATTAAAAATATTGTGATAAACGGCCTTTAGTGGAATACACAAAACACGTTGTAATTTTTCGGCCTATTTATGAATCGTTTTGATATCGATAGTATATGTGTACTTATGCACGCTAGAGAAGCGGGCTGAAAAATCTATTATCTATTTCCTGGTCGGCACACACACACACATACACAGATAGGGGACACGTTGAGATATATGTGAAAAAAACTCTGATTACCCCAAGACTGGTAAAATAGATTCCTTACCTCACATCACATGTTCTGCAAAACGATTATTCCAATTCCTGATCGCCATTCCAAATATCGATCGCGTTTATTGATCCAATGTTAGGTACTCGAAACACATATTCCACGCTGTTCTGAGTGTCTACAATGAATGGGATCGGCTCGGGTTACATGCCTGAGAAGTAAGATGTGGATTCCGGAGTTTTCTTTTCTCATCCATTTCCATTGAGTCCAATCCAATGGATGCATTACCATCCGGGAGACGATAGGGGGCGGTATTTTCCCTGTTCGAGCTCAGCGCCAGTCCCAATGGTAACGTGAGGCTAGATTGATGAAAAATGAATGGATATAGCTAATTATAAGTGTTACGATTCAAGGTAGGAGTTGAGTTCCAATAGTGGAAGGAAATAAGGAGACAGAGATGTGGTTGCTCTTCTCAAAATGCGTGTTCTTTTTATTATAACAATCACTAGAGCAAGATACTGTAACGAACAACAAAATAGAAGGCAGGCTTCAACTGAGGGTATTTAAGGAAAATAATTAAATCATAACAACAGCGACAAGGGGTTCCGTTACTTGTCCTGTGGCCGACTGCTCGCAGGTAATAATAATAATTTAGGACCTGCTCAGAGGTCATCATTCGGCACGCATGCGATGCATGAATGCGATTCGTATCTGCGATTAACCCATCCCGTCGGCAGCCGGGAGCAGACAGGCGTCAACGTGAGCCGCGCCAGGGGACCAATCCAAGTGCTCCTGTCCGTCTTCGTCAAGGACGCCACAGCGTTAGCGATCTATTGTTGTTGTGCATGTTTTTCCATTGGGTTTATCTTATCGGGGGGGGGGGGGACCCTTGCGAGCACGGGGAGAACATGCAAACTCCACACAGAAAGGCCTGGGAGATACCCCACCTGGGTAACTGGCATCATGGAAACCTGGTCCCCATGTGGGAATCGAACCCTGGACCTTCTTGCTGTGAGGCGACAGTGTTAACCACTACACCACGTACTGTTTGAAGATCCGACAAAAGACAGAGAAACAAGAGATTATACTATATGGCCAAACTCCCAGCAAACCACACGCAGTAATTAGTGACAACAAACCACAGGTGACAGTCAATCAGCGCTAATTACAGAGAACAGGGTGAAGTACTCCAGAATGGCAGTAGGGTTTCCAGTCCTGGGAGAGGACAGAAACCCAGAACGTTACATGATGGAGAGGGGGCAGGCGAACCCCAGCGACCAGGCACGTGATGATGGTCGGTGATCCCACGTCCATTTAGTTGCAGCTCTAAATGTAAACAAAAACAGCTTTTTTTTTTAGAAATAAAACCAATGTATCCAACTCCTCTTCCAAAGAGAATAAAAGGGGCTATACAAATTACTTAGCTATGACATAGTCCAGGGCGGCTACGTGGTGTAGTGGGCAAGGCGCTCGCCACGAATGACGGAGACGCTGGGCTTGCCTGTTCGAGCCCAGCGCTCCACATTGCTTTCAGTTTAGCTGGTCGTCCGTACTAATACACATTGGCCGTATTAGGGGGTGGGAAACTGATGGGTGGGGATCGGGCGTTGTGGACAGCGACTCCTACAGGTCGGTTGGTGCGCCTGCACAGTAGAATCAGGAAGTGTCGGGGGCAGCGTGAGCCTCCCACGCGTTACTCCTCGCCACTGAGAGATCGAGCTGCGCAGGTGAAAAGATGCGACTGCTGTTACCTCAAGTACCGGAGGGGACTTGTGCTATGTATGACTTAGTCCACATTGCAGCCGGCTTGTGGGAGGCAAGAAACAGCGTTCGTGACAGGGGAGGGTTGAATTGGATGATACGAAATTGGGATGGGAGAAAATATAGAAAATGGGAGAAAAAGTGGATAAAAAAAAAAGCTATGACATAGTCCACAATATTAGTAGCTTAACACTTTCAGCGCCACGCTTAATCCCCATCTCTGCCGCTAGAAGGCCAGTTTAAAATAGTCGTTTCCGCGGTGTTTCACGATGTTTGCAGAGCTGTGTGTGTGTTCTGTATTTTAGCTGTGGAGACAATGGTGTGGCTCATTTCACAGACACTACCTGTAGTGCAACATGGACAAAATAGTTTGTTTCTACACACTGTAGTTTGTAGTTTATTACACGCTAAACATTGCGCATTTCCAATATAATCCAGTCTTTTTTCATAGATCGCGAGATAAAACGCATTATGTGCAATAAGCCCCAATCATTCTGATTGGTTCCCTGAACCCCCAAATACTCCCAAATCAAAGGTATATAACATGTACATATGTACCTTCACAAAATCATCAAGGGGGGGGGGTTTGGTAGTCTCACCCCGAAAATCCGATCGTTAGAAAAAGCCTTGTTTATGACCAGTAAAGTAAGCCACTGTGATCGTTACATAAACATGTTTCACGTTCGGTAAAATAGACATAGGGGGTCCTTACCTTAGCCAGAAGGTAATCCAAAAAGAATAATTCCAATGATCCCATCGCGATTACTGGTTTATATGTAATTACACATGTTTATGGGACACTATAGGTTTTGAGGCGATCAGATCTTCCAAAGCAACCTCCCCCACAGAGCGAGCCTCAATAGTCCAGTGCATGACTCTCCTGTTGCCTTTCTATCCGAGTTCAAAAGGTAGGTGATACTGCCACCTAGTGATATTCGATCGGCATTGCAATTCCAACGTATACACGACTAGAATGACCCGGATGATGATTTAGAACGGGGATCAGAGGAAAAATATCAAAGGATCTAAAAACGTAATATTACGTGTTTGGTGCTCAACCGCTGGCGAGCAAACACGTAATATTATGTGATTGGCGCAGAAAGTGTTAACAGAAGTTGCACTATTGCCAAACAGCAGTTTACCAAATGGGATCTCGGTGCCTTAACCCTGGGAAAGTGCGTGCGTGGATGAAATAATGTGCGAGGACGCACTTTTCTGGACTGTAAACTACTAAACAAGTCAGTTGCAGTCAACCAGCACCTGCTAACGGCTCTGACCCTTTAGTTCAGCTGGTTAGTGCGGCTGCCTGTGGATCCTATGGTCCCAGGTTGAAATCCACTCGGTTACACACGCTCATTACATGGCCAGTCTGGCTGTAGTTGTCAGTAGTTGATCACCTGTCGTTTGCCCACCAAGATGTCTGCTATATGGAATACTATAAATAGTAAGATTTCAGTGCTTAGTTAGTATGGTTCCAAAGGAATGAACAAGGGACTCACAGTTCATAAAAAGATAGCTTTATTGCACAAGGTGTTGGAGTACTCTTTTTTCAGTTTTTGTCTGTTTTCATAGAAAAGAAAATGTAGAGTTTAAACACAAGCAATTGCAAATTGAAGCAACGTTTTCCCCATAAAAGTTTAAGGAACACCCCTCTGCATTTTCAAAATGTTATAACCCTTTTTAATTTTTTTTAATTGTTCAATTCTCCAGTTCCCTTTTCCTTTGAACCAGCAAAATATTCAGAGCATGCAATGCCGCTTGTCCTAAAAAAAGAAAAAAAAGCAAACAAACATTGTGGAGTATAAAAAAGACAAACTCTAAATAAAGCAACCTGTGACAAAGTAAAAAGAAAAAAGAAAAAAAAAGTGAGAATTCAAACCAAACATCCTGAAAAAGAGGAACCAACGAATATATTGTGAAAACTATGCATGGTCCGCTCTGGTGTGTTTCAACTCCTCCAGAAATCAAGATATAAAGCAGTGTTCATAGGTATAATTCTATAGTTTATCTTTTAATCCTCTTCTGTTTCATTACAATAACTTTAATTCAAAGTTTACATTGTGCCCTGGTTTCTTCTGAAGATGTCGAAAATAGTACTCATTTATACAAAACACTTTCCTATGTACACACAAGTCTTCAATTGTGGGGTAGAAATTATGCTGGTCGGGTGGGGGGGGGGGGTTACAGTAAAAGGGGACGTCAGATTGGTTAAATAGGCAGGGGGGCAAAGGTCAGGGAAGGAGAAGTACATAACGTGAAGTTAGCCTTACAGTCACAGATCTCGAGTCAGTTTGTATGTGTAGGCTAGTGGCAAACAATAGGATTCCCGTTAAGCAAACTGACTCTAGAGATCAACATTTACAGGCAACTTCACCGAAAAACCAGGGAGTGCGGGGTATAGGGCGGGAGTTAGTTCCTGACTCCATCCAATAGTCAATAGCCATACTGCCTTTGCCTTGTGATTGGCTGGAGTTAGGGGGAATCCCTGATTCTGACTGGCTGGCTGGCTGGATAGGCCAGGCCCCTCTTCTTGTGACACTAGTGTGTTTTCAGAAAACAAGTACTTGCATAACCCTGGGGAAACGAAAGACAAAAATGAAAAGGCATCGTAAAGAACAGAAAGCAAAAAAAAAAAAGAGGAAATCTCTTCTCTCTGCAGATCCCCCCTGAATGCTGCCCCCTGTGTGAGACGGGAGGGTCCCACGGGGGAAACGGTCAGATCTGAACAGTGTTTACGACTCGTCCTGTTCGGGGGCCTGCCCTCCTGGAGCCTCTGGGCCCAGCAGGACCTGCTATATAATTATGACACCGATTAATAATCAAGAGAGTCCTCGCTGCTGTGTGCCATCTCGTCAAGTCCATTTCGTCTTATTATTCGTCTGTCCGTCTTCATTTTTAAATACAGTCGGGTAACGGCGGCGTCGTGGTTCGTGAACGACACCTTTGGAAGGTACAATACAACACTTTACACCAGGCTCCTTTTCTTAAGACCATCCTAGTTTTCACTTTTTTTTTTTTTTATATTTGTATTTTTTTAATATATTTTTTTCTACCATCGCCACACACGTTTACCATGGCTCGGAGCCGCAGGTCACGACATGTCACAACGGTGACACGATTTCGTACTATTACTCGTACTATCACTTGACGTTACTGTGCTTGTCGGATCTGCTGCCCCCCCTCCCTACCGTTTAGGCCCACGCGACTGTCACGCTTCACACGTCCACAAGGGGGCGTGCGTCCTCGTCACGTTCCTCAAAAAAACCCAGTTCCGCAACTCTTTGTCTCGTGCCTTGTTTCTTCCTCTCCACGATCTCTCTTATCTTCTACCCGTTTAAGTCACCCCTCCTTCCTTCTTGCAGTCTTTCCCTTTGAGCGATTGTCTCGTGATCTTTTATATTTTTATATATATATATATTTCAATTAGAACGCCTTTATATTTCTCTGCTTTTTTTCCCCCCCTCTTCAATATTCATATATTTGCTATATATTTGAATAGAAATATATATTTACATACTTTTGAAAACAAACATATATCTTATCTTTTTCTAATTTTTTTTCTATTGCGAGAGCCCTGATGTTACGTTTTTCTTAACGTTTGGAGCAAACTCTTTTATATTTTTTTGGAACGTTCTTTGTTTATGGGACTAAGCTTTGGGAGAAGAATGGAAACATAAACCAAAGTAAAAGTCAACAGATACAGTACCATGCATAAAGCTAAACTCAGCGTCGGTGAGGGGGAGGGACTTGAAAACACTTCATTCCAATTTTTTTTGTTTCGTTTTTTATCTTATTAAGACCACTGGTTTTCCATTAGATAATCTCTATATCTCTCGTTCGTCACCCCTCCCCCAGCACAACCGCAAACTCTCCACGTCTCTCTCTCTCTCTCTCTCTCTCTCTCTCTCGAAATTCACCTCTATTCATCCGTTCCTAAATCCAATCCATGGATCACTTCATATATATAGATATGACTTCTCTCATGTATACTATTTTTGCATGAGCTGTGCTGTATGTTCATATCTTACATTTCCTTTACATTTACAAACAGCGCGTCTGCCTGCCTGTCTGTCTGTCTGTGCATGCTATACTGTGTCTGTCTGTCTGTCTGTCTGTCTGTGTCTGTCTTTCCGTCTAGCAGAGTAATGCTAATAGTGGCTCACAGTGAGACTGTATGGGTAGACAGAGGATGGGGGGGGGGGGTCTCATACATTTAACAATGGTATCGTGGCACCATTATGTGAATAACAAAAGGGTCTCTTCATTCTTCATGAGAATGGGGGGAAAAGGAGAGAGAGAAAGAGATAGAGCGGTAAAGGAAGAGTGTTCTGTTGGAACCCCTGTCCTTCCTCGTTTCCCTCGAACCCGTGAGTCACTCTCTCGCTTCAGTCCAGCTCTGCTGCTTCTTCGGTCCATCTTCAACCCGTCACCTAGGCAACCATGTCAATTACACTGGCAAAACAAAGGTCGGACCAAATTATGATCATAATGTTACATCATCACCACCATCATCACCATCATCATCATTATCATCGTCGTCGTCCCCCATATCCACCGTCACAGGTAAAAAATGGACAGGGGACAGTTTCGATACACAGATGTCTGCCCAAGGAGTCAGCATACCGATTGATTTTTAAAAAGGTCCACTGTAGGTGTGTGCCTGCCACATGTACACATTTATATTTACACATATACACACCCACACGCACGCACGCACACACACACACACACGCAGGCTTGTGAAGGTTCTGTTACGTGGATCCAGTATACACTTTATCTTTAGTGCACAAGATTATATTTCCAAAAGAAAAAAGAAAAATAAAGAGAAAACTGAAGCATGGATTTTAAAAAAGTACAGTTTGGATTCGTCTTTTTCCCCCGAAGACGATTCTCGACGTTGTTTTCTTTCTCCTCCTCTCCCATTTTGAGTCTGTTTATAAAAGTGTCTGTCGATCGAGAACACTCTATGCTATGTCATCCGTTTTGCATGTAAAACGACCCCCCCCCCCCCCCGACCTGCCTCCCCCCTACAGTAGGTCTCAAACGTGGTGTTGTTGAGATGCCGGTCCTAACATGTGTGTCCCCCCGTGACAGAAGAGCTCCTCTGGGGGGCCGTAGTGAGACACACCGAGCTACGGTGGTTTGTATGCGTACGGTAAAAGCCACCTGCCGCGGCAAAAAAAGCACTAGAGATGTGAGAGCCCGGCTTCCCGGGGCGAAGGCCGGAAAAAGAAACACTTTGGAAAAAAGCCTAAAAACATCTACGTTGGTCTTCTTTGTGTGTGAAGAAACCTCCTCCTCCTACAAAACGGGTTCTCGCCCTACTAACCGTCTCAATTCAAAACAAAACGAGCGCTTCGTGCGTTAAGTACCGTGTGTCGGCACCGGAGAGAGAGAGAGAAAGAGAGAAGAATTAAAGAGAGACGATGATGAGGTGGTGAAGAGAGAGAGAAACCGTTCCGCGTTTTGGCAAGTGAGTCGAGAGAATAATAAAGTAGAGACGAACGGAGAATTAAGTAGACGAGGCAGAAAGAAAGGCAAACCCGCTGTGCTATATATGAAGACCCCCGATCTGACCCCCCCCCCCCCCCGTACGGTATTGTCCCTGAGGGCCCCCCCCCCCCCCCACCCCCCTGCAGCCTGGCACTGTGCAGGCGTCGTCAGGTCAGCTGTGCGTGTGTGTGTCCCTCTACCCCCCCCCCCCCCCCCAAGAGGCTCCAGGCAAGTGTGCCGGCTCCACCAGCATCATTCCGTCGAGAGTCGCTGTGACGGCGAGGGCCCCCCCCCCCCCCCTACACCAGCGTGTAGGACTTGGAGTAGGCCCCGGCGTCCCTCTGTTTCTGCAGTCTGCCCCCCAGCCCCGAGGAGCTGCTCTCCAGCAGAGAGTCTCTGGAGCCCCCCATCTTGGACCCGGGGGTCCCTCCCGCCGTGGCCCCCATCGCCCCGCCGCCGCCGCCGCGGACGAGGAAGACGCGACGGCGCCGGAGGCAGAGGAGGAGGAGGAGCCGGGCATGGTGAGGGTTCTCTGGGGCAGCGTGGAGCTAGCGGACGCCCCCCCTCCTCCGCCCCCCGTCGCCCCCCCGCCGCCGCAGAGGGAGGAGGCCCCGGAGGAGGTGAGGCTGGCCAGGCCGGAGTGGCCCATGGTGAGGGCCTGCTGCTGCTGCTGCTGCTTGGCAGAGTCCATGGTCCCGTGGCGCCCCTGGGTGTGGTACGCCCGCTGGGCCAGGCCGCGGATGGAGGCCTCGCGCGGGGGAACCACCGGGCACGGGTCGTGGTGCTGCTCCGACTGCTTCCGGAAGAACGGGTCCGTCTTCATGTAGAGGGGCAGGTTGCAGTAATCGCCTGAGTAAAAAGACATCGTTGGAAAATGTGTTTATTTTTGAATGGTTAAGTTTAATTTAAAAGCTATTTAAAAAAAAAACAGTCAGAACTTAACCTCTTAAGCATCGGACGGCCCGACGGCAGTACACACAACTTTTACTTCAGTGTGTTCGAACCTCTGTTACTCTATTTCATTAGCACTCAGAGTGATTTATTGTGTTAGCAGCTTCAGAATGTTACCTTTCAAAAGAGACCAGACTCATGCATGTGCTATAAGTATAAAGTATAAAGTAAAGCTTTGCAAAAAAGGTATGCAATCGTCAAAAACGAAAACGGCCCAGTTTTTGCCAGATGCTTAACTCAATGGACGCCAACCACGTATATATATACGTTATTTGATCGTTTTTCCATTTTATTTTATTTTAATATCCTATTCATTGTCAGTATGTTGCCGATAGAAGGCATATTGCGACGCCGAGGGTGCAGTACCGGCCAGATCCTCCCAGGTGGCGGTATCGAGCACCCTTTGAAACCTTGTATCTTGGCCAGTGCGTCGATCAAATGTCTCCGGTCAGCTTTTTTTTTGGGGGCAAACTGAGCGGTTATAACGGTCGGAGTGAGAAGAATCAAATGTCCCCTCCGATACACGTGGAGGCAGCCTGTCACATCTTTTCACCTGCCAGCGCGGACTCTCATTGGCGAGGTGTAACGTGTGGGAGGCTCACACTGCCCCCGCCATTTCCTGTCTCTGCTGTGCAGGTGTCCCCCAACCGACCTGTAGGAGTCGCTGTCCACAACGTCCAGATTACCACCCATCGACTTCCACCCGCTAACTCTGCCAATTGAGTTAGTATGACGGCCGGGCCAAGCCGGAGGCAACGCCGACAGCCGGAACCGTCGAACCCGGTGTCTCTTGCGTTGGTGACGAACGCAATGTCCGCTGCGCCACCCAGCCGCCAAGAGTATTAAAACTTGAAAAAGATCCATTTAAGGTCGATTTTTAGAACAGATACAAAATATGCGATTCATTTTCGATGAATCGCGTGTTAACTAAGTATGGACAATCATGCGATTAATCAGATTAAATATTTTTATCGATTGACAGCCTTAATATTAATACTTATGCAATATATACAACACAATGTTCCGACAAAAAAAACGCTCTCACTTTTGGCACGGTGTGGGATGGGCACGGCCACGTTCTTGCCGCGGTCGTAGTCCTGGGGTTTGGGCGGCGAGGCGGTGAAGCGGCAGATGCCGGGCTCCGACGGCGTGCTCATGGAGGTCATGCTGTCGGCGTTGTCGTTGGTGCCCGTGGTCATCTGGTCGGACGAGCTGTCGGAGATGAAGCACTCGGTGATCTCGAACTTGGCGTGCTGCAGGTGTTCTTCCAGCTTGGCGTGCTCGTAGGCGCGGGCCAGCTCCTCGTAGGTGGAGGACGCGCTCTCCGTCGACACCATGCTGTTGCGACCCTTGTCTGGGGGGGCGAGGGGGAGAAAGAAGAAGAAGAAGTTTGCCTTTGAGAACCAATGGTTCTCGAGCCGTAACGGCACATGGGGCAGGAGCCTATCTCCTGTTTCCGTAGCGTGACACCGGTTCCTGACAGGCAGCGAGCGAGCGAACTGGAGACGAAATTGCGCGCGACACTGTCCTGATATGACGCGGCGTGTGTCCGAGTGTGTCTCTGTGTGTGTGTGTGTTACCAGGAACAGGGGGCAAAGCAGCCTGCGATTCTCTACCAATAAAAAGTGTTTAGGGGCGGGACTCGGACGCGTAATCGCTCAACTAGAGACACAGCGAGCGAATATTTGAGGGGGGAACGACATCGCAGCTCAGTTCGCTGTCGCTCGCGGCAGATCAGGATAGTCTGATTGAAACGAATACATTTGAATCATTTTCGCAATCACGCTCGCTCGCGTCGCTGCCCGTCAGGAAGGGGTGTGAGGCAGCTTGATGTACAAGTACACCCCTTGGACATGACGCTAGTATGTCACAAGGACTTCCCCCCAAACCAACCCTTGATGCTGAGTGTCAAGCAGGGAGGCTATGGGTACCATTTTAAATAGTCTTTGGTATGACTCGGCCGGGGCTTGAACTCCCAGCCTCCCGAACTCAGGGCGGACACTCTACCCACGAGGCCACTGAGCCGGTGGGGGAGAAAGGAAAACGTTTACCCCCGTTTACTAGTGTTACATAGAATTAGGGCTGACCCCCCAATTAGTCGAATAGTAGTACATTGTACATATTTAGATTCTAGTGTTTATTGTAACCATATTTATTGTAATGTATAATATAACTGAGGGGGCACACAGACCCTCATCTGCACCTTTGATCACACCACCTACTTGCTCATATGCTTATATTCAGAGGAATACCTTATCTTATCTTATTTTCTTTATCCAGGTTTGGAAAAACGGTATACTTTGTACGGGTATATGGTCAACA
Organism: Notolepis coatsorum; assembly: GCF_963971535.1. Taxonomy (NCBI): domain Eukaryota; kingdom Metazoa; phylum Chordata; class Actinopteri; order Aulopiformes; family Paralepididae; genus Notolepis; species Notolepis coatsorum. The sequence continues at coordinate 315,736,864 of NC_140165.1, forward strand.
GTATACGGTATCGACGCCAACATACGGTATTGCGCTGACGCCTCTTAACCCTTTCACTACCACACTACTACCGAAGGTTAACAGTCTGTAGTGTGGTAGTGAAAGGGTTAACCTTCTGTAGTGTGGTAGTGAAAGGGTTAACCGCCTGTAGTGCGAGGGTTAACCGTCTGTAGTGTGGTAGTGAAAGGGTTTATCCGTCTGTAGTGTGATAGTGAAAGGGTTAACCTTCTGTAGTGTGGTAGTGAAAGGGTTAACCGTCTGTAGTGCGAGAGTTAACCGTCTGTAGTGTGGCAGTGAAAGGGTTTAACCCTTTCTAGAGTGGTAGTGGAAGGGTTAAGTGGCGTTCTCTCTCTCCGGGGGGGCCCACCTGTGTCCTGTGAGAGGCTGGCGCTGTAGCTGTCGCTCTCGGTGACGGTGATGCCGTGCTGGGAGCCCACGGTGCGCCAGTCGGAGGTGAGGGTGCGGGCCGGCGTGGAGGCCTGGCACTTGGTGAGCGTCCACTGGCTGGAGTAGCGGTTCCTGGTGCTGTGGGCGGACTTCACACTCTTCCGTGACACGGGGTCTGGGAGAAGAAGAAGAAGAAGAAGAAGAAGAAGTATTTAATAGGGAGGTGTAGTTGTTACGTCATTGCCATTTTTCCGTGTTCCACCCTCTGTCCAACGCAATAACGCAATGTATTTCCCCCATTGCCCATTTCCCTATTGTCATGCAGATTAACACACACACACACACACACACACACACACACACACACACACACACACACACACACACACACACACACACACACACACACACACACACACACACACACACACACACACACTGAGTCACCCTGCACTTTTCCCATCCCGTCGTCCTCCCCCCCACCCCCCAAAGGGCAGCCGGGAGCAGACATGGGTTGCGGCGTGGGGCCGCGCCCCGGGGACCAATCCAAGTGCTCCTGTCCGTCTTCGTCAGGGACGTTAGCGATCTGTTGTGCATGTTTTTCCATTGGGTTTATCTTATCAGGAGGGGAAACCCTTGCGAGCACGGAGGGAGAACATGCAAACTCCACACAGAAAGGCCCGGGAGATACCCCCCACCTGGGGTACCTGGTCACGCGGCAACCTGGTCCCCAAGCGGGAATCGAACCCAGGACCTTCTAGCTGTGAGGCGACAGTGTTAACCACTACACCACTGTGAGGCGACAGTGTTAACCACTACACCACTGTGAGGCGACAGTGTTAACCACTACACCACTGTGCCGCCTAAGAGAGCGAGAGGAAGAGTGTGGAAGGAAACGGGGTACATTTAGCTGTGTCCTCCAGTCAGTATTCGGTCAGTTGAGTAAAACTGCTCCAAAAGAAACGTCTGAATAGGCTTTTGATGCCAAAGATAAGATAAGATCGTGGGGCGCCAGGGCGGCACACACCAACACCGCCGTCCCGGGTTCGACTCCCGGACCCGGCGACCTGTGCCGAATGTCTCCTCCCCATATCTTCTCCCATCCTTCCTCTCTCTGTCTATTCGATAAAGCAATAAAATGCCAAAAAATAAAAGATAAGGTAAGATCAAAGAGGATCTTTTTTTGGTATCGGTATAGCATCACAGGAGCTGTGGAGTCGTTTGAAAATAGGAAGGAGAGAAATGCTCACTGGTTCCTGGTCTGATGTCCGACATGTCGATCAGAGGCCCGGTGTTCTGGATGAGGGCGGGGTGATGGACCGACACGCCCGTACAGAAGCTCTGTGCGTTTCCTTGGTTGAACTCTGTGTCCGTCACGGGTATGGTGGCCTTGTCCTCACCTATCGGACGAGAGAGAATCTTGTTGAGGAAAAACAGGAACTGGATTGGACATACAGTATACCAAGGCCTTTGTTAATGTGTTACATTAACACACCCTTCCTGGACTATTATATTTGCACAGATACTCAAACCTGTGTGCATCTGAACATGATGACACTGTTCATATTTTTTTGCACAATTGCACAGCCATTGTTACATATTCTATTCCACTGTATTTCTATTCTAATTAATTAGTGTATATATTCTACTACATCCTGCACAATTGTACAGCCCTGTCCTATATTCTATTCTATTGTATTTTTATTCTAATTTAGTTTATATATTCCATTTTATTCTACTTTAATTGTCTGTTAATGTTGATGCACCAAGTCAACTTCCTTGTATGTGCACGCTTACTTGGCAATAAGGGCCTTTCTGATTCTGATTCTGATTCTGATTTTCAGACAATTTAAAACACATTCTCCCACCCACACACACACACACACACACACACACACACACACACACACACACACACACACACACTTTACACACACACACACACACACACACACACACACACACACACACACACACACACACACACACACACACACACACACACACACACACACACACACACACACACACACACACACACACACACACACACACACACAAACACACACACACTTTACAAACACACATTTTACTCTACCTCTACCAAGAACAAATGCACTTAAGAGAACCGTAATGTACAGAGCTGCTGCAAACTGGAATTGTATACCTGCGAAGACAATGATGATCAGCAACAAATTAACTTAACTAACTAATACAGTGGAGTTACTGATTTATTTAGTTAGTATTGTTACATTAGTTAGTTAGTATTGTATTTGTGGCTGGAGCCTTTGTGTGTGTTTTTTTTTTTTAGATTTTAAAGATATTGAGAATGTACTTAGGGTGTTATGTTTTTATTGTTTTTTTTTATTACTGTAATGTAATGTACTGTAATGTTGTAAGTTATGTGTTCGGACCCCAGGGAGAATAGTATTTCACCCATGGGTGTAGACTAATGGGGATCCATAAAATAAACAAATAAACACACACACGCACACAATATATTATTAAAATATTGTATAATTGGTTGATATGCACATAGATAATGTATGTAAAAGCTAAATAGTATATTATGCTGTATTGTATTATGAATTAATTATGAGTAGGTATTGGTGTATTGTATTATGAATTGATTAGGCATATATATTGTTGTATTGTATTATGAATTTGATTAAGAGTATTTATTGTTGTTTTAATTGTCTGTATGACATGTGAATGTTGTTGAGTGTATAAAGTCTGTAACTGTATTTTACTTAAACTTAAACTTAAACGTAAAGGGGAACTATCTTATAAATGGCCTTTTTCAGTGTTTAGCATTGTTTCCTAGCTATGTGGACTTACATTACATTTATATTAATAGGATCTATGTCTCTAATTCTCATATTGGCGCATTCTTCCAATTCTCCTCTCACAATATTCACCCTCACTGAACTGAGTCATCTGAAAATGTGCATATCTGTGATGTCAGAGATTTCTCAGCTGCATAATAATGTGGCAGTTGATGTGGCAGTTGGCACCAGGCCACACAGTGGTTGGAGCCCAGCCTCAAAACGGCTTAAGATCTTGAGGTAGAAAAATGCTGTTTTTGAGTACTTGATTACATTTTTTTTTTTTTTTTTTTTTTTAAACCTTACAGAGGTGTTCCATAGACTCACAGGAATTGTGTAAAAGTGCCCAAATAGTGAAAGAAATTGTCAAATAGTTCCCCTTTAAACACTGACCGATCTGCTTGATGCCCTCCTTGTCCTCGATGAGAAGCTGGACTCTGGGGATGTCGATGTGAAGCCGCGGACCCTGAGGGGGACCTTTCACCGGGGTGTCGAAGCTCCTGTTGTTCTTACTGCTCCAGGGACACCAAGAACACACACACACAGACACACACACACACACACACACACACACACACACACACACACACACACACATATACACACATATACACAGACACATACACACACACATAAACACACACACACATGCACACATATATACACACACACACACACACACATATATCCACACACGCGCGCGCATACACGCACACACATACACACACACATGCACGCACACAGACACACACACAGACACACGCACGCACGCACGCACACACAAACACACACACACACAGATATATCCACTGTTTTCAGAAACAAGGCAAGTATGTTAAAACTGTCTATATTGTGTGTAGACTTATAGTAAAGTAGCATGTATCTGAATCGTTCTGGATCATTCGATTGGTGAACGCAATCACCAATGATTTCTCACAAATTAAGCCCACGGGGCGCACACACACACACCAATCGGCTGCTTTTCTGCATTATTAAATCCTGTTCTTTAGCCAAGAATGAATCCCGGATAAGAAACCGTTCGTGAATGCCAGATTGGGCCCGAGAACTTCGGAAATGGAGTTAAGAAGAAATCTCTTTTTTCGTAAGTGCGTCTTCGTGAATGAGGTCCAATGTCTTTAAAGCAAATGTTGTCCAATATAGCTACATAATGAAAGACCATGGGTTGGTTGGTAGTCTTACCTGATCAGCATCTCAGCCAAACTCTTGGCATCTAGAAGAAGGCAAGAGAACACCTGGGATTAAACTTCACCGCACACACTCAAAACAAGTCATTCATTACGCTGACGACTCCATCCTTTTGCTTATCTTATCCTCTCTAATCCTATTCTCCCTTTACTTGTCTCTCATACCTCCCTCTCTCTCTCTCTCTCTCTCTCACCCTCACTCTCTCTCCCTCCCTTTCTCACCTCTCAGTCTCTTCAGCCTCTTCTCTTTACGTTTCTTGCGGATGATGAACAGGAGAGCGACGCCCAGAGTGACCAGGATGACAGGACAGCCAATAGAGAAGAGCTTTTTCACATCGTCGTTCTTTTCCAGGGGCGACTTGATTGGTGGGATAGTACCTGTTGCCGGGAAGAAAAGGACTAAGACACAAGTTCCGCTCAGCCGTCTTTCCAGAGAGGGTAGTGGAGAAGAATGTTATCTACAGGGTTCAGACCCATTTTGTGGATCAGATTCCATGATTATTCCATGTTAAATGGTGCAGTACCATTACCTATACCGTTTCTATGTTCAATTAGTATATGTTATTGCTGAATAGTTGATTTGAATGTCCCAGCTACAACAATCACTTGACACTAAAGTAATCAGGAAATTTAGTTATTGGGGTTATTACTAACATTTATCATTTGACTTGGTGAAATATAAATGATGAAAAAATTGAATTTTCAAACCTTTAGGGCACGTATAATTCTTCCATAACAAGGTCACGAAAAACACACATTTTGAAAATCCCAGACTTTCCCAGGGTTCCCCCGACCCGGTTGAACCCTTTATCTGACTCTTATCGCTGCCTATCTAGAACCTGTACAGTAGGTCCATTTAACCTCTTCCACCCGACGATCTGTCTAGAGACTGTATGACATAATGTTGCGTTTTCTTTCCAAATGTATCCAAGAGTAAACATCCTAACCATGTCACAACAGCAGTCATAGTGTATATTGTCAGCAATACGTTTGTTTACCAATAGGTTAAAATGTTATTAGTGAGATTTAAGTGTTTGAAATGTGATCATTTGAAGCACTTTGAACTGCAACCTCTGTATGAAAAGTGCTATACAAATAAAGTTTATTATTTATTATCATATTTTCGAGGAGGTCGGCCATTTTGAATCTAAAATAGGGCTCCCCGGGCTTTAAGAGGTCAAACCCCACAGACCAACCGGTCCTCTATACTCACTGCCGTCATAGTCCAACGTGGCAAACTGGGAGCTCTGGTTGCCACAGCCGGCGCTGTTGCAGGCCTTCATCTTGAGCTCGTACCAGGTGGCCTCGCGCAGCTCCGCCAGGAACACGTCTGTCGTGGCGTTGGTCCGTACGCTCTGCCACGCCCACGTGCCTGCGGGACGGTACGGCGGTGTGTCGAATATGGTGCATAAACGACAAGAGAGACGCCACGATAATGGAAAATGGTGCATTTGTATAATAGAATAGAATAGAATACAATAGAAATACTTTAATCATCCCGAGGGAAATTTGATTGCTCACAGTAAAAACATTTAGACAGAACAAGGTCACGAATAAGAATAACAAAACAAATGGCCTAAGAATAAGAATAAAATAGGCCTAAGAATAAGATGATAATAATAATAATAATAGAGTACGGACCGGGATTCACATTTCGTATGTTATGTATACATTCTAGTATAAAATATACAGTAAAAAATATACAGTAAAAATATACAGAAGTCTACTGAAGTCTACAGTAGGTGTAATATTGAACAGTGTTGTTTTAAAAGTAAAAGTCCAGGAAGATGGTAACTGTCACCCTGTGCTCAGTGATGCAGTGAGGCACAGTGATGCGTTGTAAAGTCTGATGGCTGTCGGAATGAAGGACTTCCTGTGCCGTTCAGTGCTACATTTAGGGAGTGTTAGTCTAGCACTGAACGTGCTCCTCCTGTCAGCCAAGTCTGCAGCTTAGCAGCTTTTATCCAAAAGATTTGTTCCTCACATTCACCCGTTCACTCACACGCCGTCGGCGGAGGCGACCATGCGAGGTGCCGACCTGCTCCTCGGGAGATGTTTCTCTACCATGAAACTCTGGTATTGCAGATGAATTTTTGATTTTCTTATGTTGGCTTATGTTCTTTTCAGGAACGTTTTTTGTTGATTGTTGATTTCTTGTTTGTTTGTTTGTTTGTTTTATCTTGCAAACTTTAACTTTTTTTGTTCTTTTCTGGATCGGTTTTTGTTGATTTTTGATTGTTGATTTATTTTTTTGTTTGTTATATTTTGAAAACTTTAACTTTTTTGAATTTGTCTGTTGAATTAGGGGTAGGTTGCTCTATAAGCCTTCGGCTTCAAACCTATCCTTTTCGTTTGTTTATTTGTAAAAATGTTTGAAAAATTATTTGTTTGTTTATTTATTTGTATTTGTAAACATTCGAAATAAAATAATTCATTCATTCATTCATAAGCACACTTCGACACACTGCCCGGGAGGAGTGCGAATCTAACCGGGAACCGTCCGATAACCAGACGACCGCTCTGGCCACTGTCGGTCGTCCTCCAATAATCAAGGATATTATGGCTAAAAAAAACCTTTTTCCCCCCTCAACTGTGCAACTCTCCGTGTTCTTATTGTTCATACGGTAAGTGTAATAGATCAAAAATAGCAAAAATAGCAAACTGGTAAATAATAGTGAGGGAGACCTACTGTATCAGTTACCACCACCACCACCCACCTTTAGGTCTGAAGTCCAGAGTGACGGCGCTGATGGGACACCCTCCGCTGGCCCAGCCCTGCAGGTTGAGGCGGGCGTGGCTGGAGTTGATGTGCGTGAACACCGGCTGGTCCTTGTTGAACTGGGGCTCTGCGGAGTGAAGGTAACGTCAGCTCGTCTGTGTGTCTGAGTGAGTTCACTGGGCCCCGTTCCCCGTACCTGGATAACTGAGTTAGCCGGATAACTTTCGGTCAAGTCTGACTTAAGCCGGACCTTCCTGTTCCCCGAAGCTGGATTGTCTAAATCACCATGACAACAGATCAAAAAGTTTGAGCCTGGTCGAGAGCAGGGTTTAAGTTCAAGTTAGCCGGATGAACCATCGCCACGCCCCCGCAAAGAAATGACAGCCCGTTTCCTGAGATTATTCCCACAGTCTACGATCTGCATTATACCATTCTGAATTACGTTTTTGTGCTCCATTCTTCCAGAGGGGGCTTTTGAAATGTAAAATATACCCAAAATGCTGATACTAAATTCACTTTGTCCTAAATAATGCACGTTATATACCGTGGCGCTCGCTCGGTGCGATGTACACATTATGTGGTTATTTTAATTGTAACTGGGATTAAGATGTCTGATGAGATGCGCTGTTTGACGGATTTGAGAAATTGAATGAGCCGTTGACGTCACATTAATGAATGAGAATAAAGCGATAAATAAAACTTCATTCAAAATAAAGAATATTCTAAACACGGGTCTCTCGTTCATTAATGTATAAACAATGAATTTATCCCATCTGGCACAGTGGAGCAGCGGTAGTGCTCAATCCTGGCAACCCGGCGACCGGTGTTCGAAACCCCGTGTTTCCAATATAATTTTTTGGAATATAATATTAATGATTATACGCCAAAGTAGCCTAGTTTTAAGTTAAAATATTATAAATCTACATGCATTGAGGATGTCATTCTTCATATAGCTCTCAACGTGCACCAAATTGAATTATTCCTACATCGCAAAAAGAAGGAAAAGACTAGGTTTCGAACCCCGGTCGTCTGCGTGAAAGTCAAAAGAAGAACCCGTTACACCACAGTGGAGATAAGTAAAAGATCGACCATACATCAATCAATGGGTAAGAGAGCCGTATCGTTATTCTGTATAACAGTTTAACTAATTATTTTCGCTAGCAAGATCTCATTTGATTATTCAATCCAGCAGGCAAGTTTAAAGAAATATAATCTGATTGATTGAGGTAATGAGGGACTTAAAATTAGCCTATAGATAATGCATTTAACTTGTCGGCGAGGCGATTGAGCCGTACTGCAATATGTTAATAAAGTTTTAAATCAATTAATCAATCAATGCCGCTAGAGAATCAGGATCTCTGCTATCGATACGTGCTGGCTTTTCAACTGGAGCGGCCGCGCGCACTTATCCTGGGTCTCAAGTCTGGTTTGAGTTAACGAGACTGAATCCACCTTCGAGGAACAGGAAAATCCCGGCTTCAAACATCGGGTTAACTGAATCTGGATAATGACATCTTGATCGACTTAGTTGAACCAGGTACGGGGAATAGGGCCCAGCTTCTGCTACAGAGCTGCCACTCTGATGGTGAGTGATGTTGAACACCTGTCTCGCCTCGCCCATAGATATCTATAGAACACTAGATAGCTTAAGGCGGAGTCACCAGCGTCACTGAACCGCCGCCATCTTGCTCCAGTTAGCCTTGAGTGAGAGTGAGTGAGCTGCACAGACAAAAATACTCATAACTCGCTGAAATATTGACGGATTTACAAACGGGTTGGTTTGCTATAAACATCAAATATGTAGTTATGATACTGCATAACAAATTTTAAAGATGTTTTTTTTTACAAACCGCTTGAATCATAGCCACGTTAATAATGCTTGTAATAAACCAAGCCGTTTGTAAATCCGTCAATATTTCAGCGAGTTATGAGTATTTTTGTCTGTGCAGCTCACTCATTCTCACTCAAGGCTAACTGGAGCAAGATGGCGGCGGTTCAGTGAAGTCGCTCTCCATTGGCCGGCAGCGCGGGCAAGCTATCTAGTGTTCTATATATATCTATGGCCTCGCCCCCCTGGACAACCCTCAGATGTCTCACCTCGCCCCCCCCCCCTCCCTCAGGTGTCTCACCTCACCCCCCTCCCCCTCAAGTGTCTCACATCATCCTCCTGGACAACCCTCGCCAATCAATCAATCAGATTTATTTATATAGCACATTTAACATGACGCGTGTCAACCAAAGTGCTGTACAGAGGGTAGATACACATAGATACATATTGACAACAATCACACTCCGTTTTATGGGAGGGCACACAGGCAAACACACAGGCAAACAGGGCATGAGTCGGTGAACGGGAAAGGCTAGTAGGTATAGAAGTGGGTTTTGAGCCTAGATTTGAAGGCATCTGTCGAGGGGGCGAGGAGCCTAATGGAGGTGGGGATGCTGTTCCACAGTTCAGGGGCTGCGACAGCAAAGGAACGGCCCCCCCTGAGCTTGAGGTTTGACCTCCGGACTGTCAGGAGCCTCTGATCGGCTGACCTGAGGGACCTGGTGTTGGAATAGGGGGATAGGAGGTCTGAGATGTAGGAGGGGGGCTGACCATTAAGGGCTTTAAAAACAAATAGGAGAACCTTAAAATCTATCCCGTAGAGTTTGGCAATGGTGCGTAGTTTGAAAAAAAAAAAACTCATGTGTCTCACCTCGTCCCCCCCCCTCCCTCAGGTGTCTCCCCCCCCCCCTCCCCCCATGTGTCTCTCCACCCCCCCCCCCTATACTGCACTGGGACTGACCTGGAACTCTGCACTTTACTTTACGATTTATACATTTTATATATATATATAAAAAAAAATCCACTTTTTCTCCTCCTGTTTTTCTGTGTTTTTCTCCAATCCCAGTTTTTAGTTGTTATGCCAATTCCCCCCTCCCCTTCCTGGTCGTAGCTCGCATGTGCCCCCCACTGGTGGGTCTAGGGAGCCCTGAAGTCTATCAGATGCTTCCTCCGAGACATAGGAGACAGCCAGCAGCATCTTTTCACCTGCCAGCACGGACTCTCATTGGCATGGTGTAACGTGTCACACTACCCTCACCATCTCCCTCCCTCGCTGTGCAGGCGCCCTGACCGACCTGTAGGAGTCACTGTTTTACAACGACCAGAATACCACCCACCGGCTTCCCTCCCGCTAACTCTGCCAATTGAGCCAGTATGACGGCCGGCCCAAGCCGGAGGCAACGCTGACAGCCGGATTCGATACCAGTGTCTCTCGCGTTGGTGATGAACGCTTAGTCCGCTGCGCCACCCAGCCGCCTATATACTGTATATATATTTATTAAAATTATTAATCCTTCACTGCACTGTTTTTGTCCTGTGTCTGTTGTTGCTGTTGTTATGTGAAAAAAAGATTTATGGAAAAATGCATACACTGTAATTGCCGAAACAATTTACAGTAGATTCACTTTTAAAAATAATCTTAAATTGTTTTTAAATTGTTTTTAACACTGTAAAGTAATTTTTTGTTTTTGTTTTACACTAATGTAATTTTAGCTATCTTAATTGTTACAGTAGTTTCATTGTGCATTGTGTGTACTGACCTTTAATTATTTTGTTTTTGCAATAGTGATTGTTTTTGTATGTTTTTTTGTGTGTGTGGACCCCAGGAAGACTAGCTGGTTGCTGTCGCACCAGCTAATGGGGATCCCTAATAAAATCAAATCAAATCAAAATCTGTTACACATATAACTAGGGATGCTCGATATTGGCTTTTTTACCGATACCGATATACCGATATTGTCCAACTCTTAATTTCCGATACCGATATCAACCGATATCACATTTTAATGCCGATATCGGCCGATAATATCGGTAGGCCGATAATATTGGACATCATTTCTATAGAAATGTAAAAAAAAATATATATATATATATTTTCTTTTTTTTGAAAACCGATACCGATATTTTCCGATATCACATTTTAATGCCGATATCGGCCGATAATATCAGACATCCCTACATATAACTTATTAAAGGAATCTGAATGTGAATCTGAATGTGAATCTGAACCTCACCTCGCCCGTGGGTCTTGGCCTCGATGATCTCACTGATGCGCCCGGCCCCCACGCTGTTCTTGGCCGCCAGCTTCACCTTGTACCAGGTGCCACAGCGCAGGACGTCCAGCTTGAAGGAGCGCTCCGTGGAGCTGATGAACACGTCCCTCCACTCCTCCGTGTTGTCCACCGAATACTGCAGCACGAAGCCTGCACACACACACACACGCACACACACACACACACACACACACACACACACACACACGCGTGCGCACACGCACACACATTTAGAATCTTTATTTATGTCCACATAAAGACAATGTTTAAAGGACACAAATATTATCAGTGCACTTGTACATTGTGGGTTATTCTGATACATTCGTGCCCAAATTGGCAATGGCAACCAAAGTTACACACACACACACACATGGATGATGAACCGGACAATCAACACACAGCTCATAGCCTAGCTATCTAGGTACAGATAGGAGCGTCTACCTTGTGGTGGCAAGGTAAGGTGCAAGGCTTGGCTATGTGCAATGAGTTGCCAATAAATATAAATATAAAGTGTGTTAGTGTCTAAAGTGTGTAAAGTGGGTGCCACAGTGAGTTGTCCATTTAAAGTGGGTGTGTGCGTGTGGGTGTGTGTGCTGTGAGTGTGTTTGATGGTTTGTTACATAGTGTTAACTGTCATTGAGCATCCTGATGACCTGGGGATAGAAGCTCTTTCTGAGTCTCTCTGTGCTTGCCATGAGACTCCGGTATCGCTTGCCTGACCGCAGCAGTTCAAAGTAGAGCAAATGTAGAGCCCTTTGTATGCATGACAACCATTGAGGATGTGAGACATGGTTTCTGTTGTCTGTTCGTGACCATGGTGTATGCAGTGTGTGGGCTATGAGGAAGTGAGGATGATGATGCTCTCATCAATAGCAAAAAAAATTATTAAACTGCGTGCGAGACAGAGTGGTCAGCGGCAGGGAGACAAACAAGCTTCCCTCCACTCCACCGAGTACTGGAGCACAAAGCCTACACACACACACACACACACACACACACACACACACACACACACACACACACACACACACACACACACACACACACACGCACACGCACACGCACACACGCACAAATGTAATACTTCTTCTATCAAATATCAAATATGTTTAACCATTCACAATACAAGGACAGTCAACCGTCTGTAGTGGTAGTGAAACTTCTGTAGTGTGGTAGTGAAAGGTTAACCTTCTGTAGTGTGGTAGTGAAAGGTTAACCTTCTGTAGTGTGGTAGTGAAAGGTTAACCTTCTGTAGTGTGGTAGTGAAAGGTTTAACCTTCTGTAGTGTGGTAGTGAAAGGGTTAACCTTCTGTAGTGTGGTAGTGAAAGGTTAACCTTCTGTAGTGTGGTAGTGAAAGGTTAACCGTCTGTAGTGTGGTAGTGAAAGGTTAACCTTCTGTAGTGTGGTAGTGAAAGGGTTAACCTTCTGTAGTGTGGTAGTGAAAGGGTTAACACTCTGTAGTGTGGTAGTGAAAGGTTAACCTTCTGTAGTGGTAGTGAAAGGGTTAACCTTCTGTAGTGTGGTAGTGAAAGGGTTAACCTTCTGTAGTGTGGTAGTGAAAAGTTAACCCTTTGTAGTGTGGTAGTGACAGGGTTAAATGGGGTTGACCTGGTAGCCCAGGGCACTTTGGCTCAAGCCACATACACATGCGATGTCGTGAGTTTGAATCCGGCTCATGATCTTTGTTGCATCTTACTGTACACCCTCTCTCTCTCTCTCTAACACCTCTTCCGCCAATCTCCAACATATACAATTATTTAAAGCTGAAACACCATTAACATAATAGTAAAAAAAAGAAAAAAAAGAAGAGAATGTTTCAATGATAAATATTTTACACTAGCTCAGTAGAACTAAATCATCAGTACCTCTAGTCTCCACCAGGTGGCGGTGGTGGACTTTGTTTATCTTCCTCCACCACAGGCTCAGGGAGGTTGATCTGGCTGCTCTATCTACGCCGCCATTAGTTACCCACAAACCCCCAGACTGGGATGGCGCTGACTGAGCATCTATGCAAATGAGGGTATGCAATATGGCGACTGTTTTTATCATCAGCCGCCTTGAAGAGCGAACTCTGTCGGGCTGCTTTTTCAACCTCCTGTCTCTCTCTCTCTATCTATCTCTCCATCTCTCTATCTCTCTATCTATCTATCTGTCTGTCTGTCTGTCTGTCCGTCTGTCTCTCTTTCCCTCCTCCCGTCTCTGTCCTCATCTTCCTCTTCCTTCTCTCTCTCTCTCTCTCTCTCTCTCTCTCTCTCTCTCTCTCTCTCTCTCTCTCTCTCTCTGCGCCTGCCCCCCACTCTCTCTATCTCTCTCTCTCTCTCTCTCTCTCTCTCTCTCTCTCTCTCTCTCTCTCTCTCTCTCTCTCTCTCTGGCAGATGGCACAATAAAGCTTGACGCATCAGAATGGTTAACCTGTGAAGATTCAGCAGCGTTTGTGTGTATTTTACATGTGCAAGTGTTTTTGTCTGTCTCTCTAAACCGTTGTCTCTCTCTCTGTCTCTGTCTCTCTCTCTCTCTCTCCCTCTCCCTCTCTCTCTCTGTCTCTGTCTCTGTCTCTGTCTCTCTCTCTCTCTGTCTCTGTCTCTGTCTCTGTCTGTCTCTCTCTCTGTCTCTCTCTCTCTCTCCACCACCGTCATCCATCATATGAGGGAGGAACTTGGAGTCATCTCTGAGTGGACATTCTTATCCAGAAGACAAGACAAGACAAGACAAGACAAGACAAGACAAGGCAAGGCAGGACAAGGCAGGGCAAGACAGGGCAGGACAAGACAGGGCAGGACAAGACAGGGCAGGACAAGACAAGACAAGACAAGACAAGACACGACACGACAAGACAAGACAAGACAAGACAAGACACGACACGACAAGACAAGACAAGACAGGGCAAGACAAGACAAGACACGACAAGACAAGACAAGACAAGACACGACAAGACAAGACAAGACAAGACACGACACGACAAGACAAGACAAGACAGGGCAAGACAAGACAAGACACGACAAGACAAGACAAGACAAGACAAGACAAGACAAGACACGACAAGACAAGGACACAGACAAGACAAGACAAGACACGACACGACAAGACAAGGACACAGACAAGACAAGACAAGACAGACAAGACAGGGCAGGACAAGACAAGGCAGGGCAAGACAAGACAAGGCAATACACAGACAAGACAAGACAGGGCAGGACAAGACGAGACAATACACACACAGCACAGGACAGAGCAGCATGCCGGTCCATGAGTCACAGACGATAATGAGCGAGCTAGAAGCTGCTATCAGAAATACACCTACAGACGTACAGTAGCTACTGTGTGAGTCAAGTTTTACTCCAAGATGTTTCCTCGCACCGCGGCGGGGGCTGCTGCACTGTGTAGCTTCCTCGCTGGGGTTCAACTGTTTGGCAAACGATTTGGTTATTTTTAGCCGGCAGAGGTTGTTCTCCGAGAGACAAGCGTATCATCTCATAATATCCTATTCACTTCCCATTATGTCAGAGGTCGCCAAACTAGGACCCCCAAATTGATCCTATTCACTTTTATTATGTCAGAGGTCCCCAAACTAGGACCCCCAAATTGATCCCCATTATTAGGCTACAGAACATCACTTGTTTTGTCCAAGCGACCCGCAACCCGGGAAGATATTTGTTGTTGGATGTTATTTAGTACAGAACTGTATACTGTAGGTGGGGAGACAACAGTGGAGAGAGAGACACCTATGATCAGAACAGTAATTCTTGTGCATTTCCCCATTGTACTCACTACTAGGGAATGTAGTAAGATAAGATAAGATAAGATATTCCTTCATTGATCCCCTTGGGGAAATCTGGGTGTCATAGCAGCATGGGGGGGGGAGGTACAGGTACAGGTACATGGTAATAGTAGAAGACAGTATATCAAAAAGCAGGGTAGCCGGACCAGCACTCTCAGGTTCAATGTTTTTAATGGCAGCCTGAATAGATAGCAGACATGTTTCGGACAATGTCCTTCTTCAGTGATATGGCTAGCCACTTTTTCTCCTTATTTTTAAATTTTTTCTCCCATCCCGATTTCATATTGCCAATTCTCCCCTCCCCTGTCTTGAACGTTGCTCGACTATGCCCCCCACTGGTCGGCTGTAGTGAGGATAGAAGCCTTGCATCACGTGTCCCCTCCGGCACACGAGGAGGAAGCCTGTCGCATCTTTTCACCAGACAGCGCGGACTCTCAGTGGCGAGGAGTAACGCGTGGGCGGCTCACGCTGCCCCCGATACTTCCTGTCTCTGCTGTGCAGGCGTCACCCAACCGACCTGTAGGAGTCGCTGTCCACAACGTCCAGATTACCACCCATTGACTTTCCACCCGCTGACTCTGCCAATTGAGATAGTATGACGACTGGCCCAAGCCGGAGGCAACGCTGACTCTGGGAGTCGAGACCGGAGTCTCTTGCATTGGTGACGAGCGCAATCTCCGCTACGCCACCCATTTACATTTACATTTACATTTAGTCATTTAGCTGATGCTTTTATCCAAAGCGACTTACAAGTTCTGTACGACAGGTCATCAGGAAGGGTACAACTCTATCAGCTGAGTAACAACAGCCGCCTAGTGTGCAAGTGTTTTATAGATTTCGCTCTAAATTTGCTGTTGTGTTGTGTGTCTGAGGTGTTATTTTATTTTTGATCCACTTTTTCTCCCCATTTTTCAATTTTTCTTCCCTCCCCTGTCTCGAACGCTGTTAGGCCATGCTTCCCACAAGCCGGCTGCAATGTGGACCAAGCCTTGCATCACGTGTCCCCTCCGGTACTCGAGGAGGCAGCCCGTCGCATCTTTTCACCTGCACAGCGCAATCTCTCAGCGGCGAGGGTCTGCGTGGGAGGGACACGCCGCCCCCGTTGCTTCCTGATTCTACTGCGCAGGCACACCAACCGACCTGTAGGAGTCGCTGTCCACAACGTCCGATCCCCACCCATCAGCTTCCCACCCCCTAATACTGCCAATTGTATTAGTATGAACGACCAGCCAAGCTGATAGCAACGCTGAGAGCTGGGCTCGAACCCAGCGTCTCCTGCGTTGGTGGCGAGCGCCTTGCCGCCCACTGCGCCACCTAGCCGCCCTGTCTGAGGTGTTCTTATGTTCTCCGTCTGTCCGTCTGCCTGGTTCCCTGTCTCCACTGTCCTGTCTATTTATCAAAAAAAATCCCAGGCTGCGCCCCGGACCAATGTATAATAAATGTATTATAAATGAAAATATCATATTATATTATCATATCATCAGACATTCCTAGCTGTAAGTAAGGACGAAGTTAAACAAAAATTTAACTATTCTTCATTTTGCCGGGGAACTCTCTTAACCTTTTTCTCGCCAAGAACGTGTTACCACGTCATTGCTCGCCATGCGTAATCTGCCAATGACGCCGTAAGGCGTCTTTGAGATCAATATTTCAAAAATCTGTGATGGCAATCATATTTCACCCACGGAGACTTGAGACTTGCTGTTGATCTCCTCTCAACTCTCCAACGGTTCAAGACCGCCATCTGGTGGCCGATCGGCGAATTCGTCTGGCCACTCGCTTTCGCTAGTGGGACTCCAGCTCGACACACTGGATAGCGATCCGTTGCCAATAACTCGATAAACAACATGATTTGGACGTATATAGCATTATACAACCTGGACATGGATCGCATATATCAACATCCCATAATAGCGAACTTTCTGCTCGACGCTGATCGCCCAACGCTACGAGGAAGCTGAGGTGAGTTTCAGCGTGTTTGATTATTATTAAACGTATAATCTGCTCTGATATATATATTGCCCATACTAAATAAATGATTTAACGTTGGCCACGGACTTATAAACCCCCCCCCCCCCCCCCCCCCTCCGGTCACCAGCAGATGATGAGGCATGACGTGTAGGACCTTGTACAATTGAATTTTTTTATCTGACGTCAATCGGTATCAAACTACATTTGATGATCTAATATATGTATTTAGGGCTATAACTCGCATTCTGCAGAATGCTGCAGAAAACGATAAAAACATATTTCTACTTTAGGCCGTATTTTAGTATGAATATGTGAATGAAAAAGTAGAACGTTGCTACATCCTAAACGATAGATACTTGACGTTGAATGGGCCATAGTAATGTCAATTTAGCAATACAATTTAAAAAGTTATAGCCCTGCAAAGAAGGGGAACATCTCCATAGACTTATAGTGGTGGCAGAGAGTGGATTAAGATCAGAATAATCTGTGGCAGATAAAGGGTTAAGGACACAGACCCGTATAAAGCCTACGACTGACACTGTGCAGATGGCTTCCTCAGACACACTGTACTGTAAACACCAGAGAGATGTACAGTATGTAGACGTGGAAAGGAGACAGAAACACACTGGCTCTGAAGAATGCATAAAGGAAAGTGGTAGAAAGGGTGTAGCTAGTACGGTATGCATGCGTGCGTGCACGTGAACACATGTGCACGCGATCGCACACACACACACACACACACACACACACACACACACACACACACACACACACACACACACACACACACACACACACACACACACACACACACACACACGTTTTGGTCTGCGTAGCCATTGAGGTTGGGTGCTACACAGTGGTGGTGAAGGAGGCCATCTTCACCCTACATTGTAAATGAGTGTCTAGAAAAGCGCTATATGAATGCAATGGTCATCATCATCATGAAGAAAATGACATTTTTTTGTCCATGTCTTGTCATGCATTGGTGTTGCTGTGCAGTACATCCACGACACAAGGCATGAAGTAACAAGAAGGACCTCGACAAGAAGCAGTTTCAGTTCAGTCCCTCTATTCCAAGAGACTTTATTACAGCCCCCCGACATATTAAGGCAAACAGATGATTCTTATGCCAGAAATCCCAACCAAACACCAGCTACACTCCCTGGTTGCAGCAACTAAGAGAAAGGCAATGAGGTGCAATGTAGTCTAGTCTGGTGTTGTGTACATTATAGTAAAGTGTACTGCAGTATACTGTAGTATGATGTTGTGTCGTGATCAGTGCACGTGAGCGGCGCGGCGCGGGGAGCGGAGCGGGCGGTTTTGACGTGAGCGAGGAGTGGGTTTTAAAATGAGTCGGCGCGACGTCCGGAGCGAGAGTTCTCCTCCGCTCCAATCCACTCCGGGCCGCTCACAGTGGTTTAACACTGATGTAATATACATGTAGTACAATGCCAAAGCAACAGATGGCGATGTACAAACATGAAGGCCATTTTCAACCAATGAGAAGGGTGAACCGTCACTCACATCCTGTTAGACGCCATTGTTGTTGTCATTAGCTTACATGCTAACGTTAATGGCAGCGACCATAGCATTGTGGCTAGGCTAGCTATCATCGCTTAGTAGAGCTAGTAAACAACGTTATTTAACATTGCAGAATGGGTACAATTACAATGCGGCTCAATACAAACAATTGTTAAGGGGCCCAGGGGGTGTAGACTGTTGTAGTTTGAGCTAATTTACACCATGCTCCAAACATTTTTAAATAAATCTGCCGAGCGATCTGGCGCGGGGAGCGGGGAGCGCTCGATTCAAGGTGAGCGGTGAGCGAGCGGAGAGCGACTTGGGGGCGGGGTCAACATGAGCGATTAGCGGAGCGGAACAAGCCGTCTAGAGCGAAGAGCGGATTTCACGCCCACGCCGATCCGCTCACGTGGCCTGGTCGTGATATACTGCAGTATAGTGTCCTGTAGTATAGTATAGTTTAGTATAGTAGAGTATAGTGCACTATACTGGAGTGTGCTGTAGTATAGTGTAGTTTAGTGTGGGGTGTAAAGTACTTGAGTAATTGTACTTTGTTACAATACTTAAGTACTGTTTTGGGGAATTTGTACTTTACTCGAGTATTATTAGGTTTGATACGATGGAAAATGAATCCGCCCATACCCATGCTGATTGGTCCTTGTGCAAGACTAGAAAGCGGGGATCTTTGATTAAACACCTGCTATCAGAAGGATAGACAGTCAGAAAAAAGTTTGTACTTTTACTTTTTAGTACTTAAGTACATTTAAAAGTAGAAACTTTTTTACTTTTACTCAAGTGTGTTTTTAGCCAGATACTCTGACTTTTACTTGAGTAAGATTTTGAGACAGTACCCATACTTTCACTTAATTAAGTATAATTTCTGGGTACTTTTTACACCCCTGAGTGTAGTGTAGTATAGCATTGTATAGTATAGTGTAGTATAGTATAGTGTAATGTAGTATAGCATAGTGTAGTATAGTAGTATATCATAGTGTAGTGTAGTATAGTGTAGTATAGCATAACATAGTATAGTATAGTGTAATGTAGTGTAGTGTAGTATAGTAGCGTAGTGTAGTATAGTGTAGTATAGCATAACATAGTATAGTGTAATGTAGTATAGCATAGTGTAGTGTAGTATAGTAGTGTAGTGTAGTATAGTAGTGTAGTGTAATGTAGTATAGTATAGTGTAGTATAGTAGTATAGTGTAGTATAGCATAACATAGTATAGTGTAGTGCAGTGTAGTATATTATAGTATAGTAGTATAGTATAGTATTGTAGTATAGTATAGTGTAGTATAGTAGTATAGTGTAGTGTAGTATAGTAGTATAGTGTAGTATAGTGTAGTATAGTATAGTAGTGTAGTATAGTATAGTAGTATAGTATAGTATAGTAGTGTAGTATAGTAGTATAGTATAGTAGTATAGTATAGTAGTATAGTAGTGTGGTATAGTGTAGTATAGTATAGTAGTATAGTATAGTGTAGTATAGTAGTGTAGCATAGTATAGTATAGTAGTATAGTATAGTAGTAGTGTAGTATAGTAGTATAGTATAGTAGTGTAGTGTAGTATAGTATAGTAGTAGTGTAGTATAGTAGTATAGTATAGTAGTGTAGTGTAGTATAGTATAGTAGTAGTGTAGTATAGTAGTATAGTATAGTAGTGTAGTATAGTATAGTGTAGTAGTGTAGTATAGTAGTATAGTATAGTAGTGTAGTGTAGTATAGTATAGTGTAGTAGTGTAGTAGTATAGTAGTGTAGTATAGTATAGTGTAATATAGTATAACATAGTGTAGTACAGTAGTATAGTGTAGTATAGTAGTATAGTGTAGTACAGTGTTGCTTACCTCTGATGGAGCTTCCCCCGTTGTCCCCTGGTATCCAGGCCAGGGTGATGGAGGAGGTGGAGGTGGTGGAGACCGTGAGGCGAGGCTGGTCAGGAGGGACTGAGGGACACACACACACACACACACACACACACACACACACACACACACACACACACACACACACACACACACACACACACACACACACACACACACACACACACACACACACACACACACACACACACACACACACACACACACAGTCAATAGTCAAAAACACCTCCAAAATACACACTCCAATTACAGGTGAGCTCGCCTCGGAAACTTTCCTGACAAGAATTGTTTTGAATTGTGATTTATACTACTACTTGTTTTGTATTACTACTACTCACAGTTTCCTGTCCAACGGTTTCCACGTGTGTGTGTGTGTGTGTGTGTGTGTGTGTGTGTGAGGGGCCTACAAATAGCCGGTCTCCCCAAAAGGAAGGCCAAGCAGTTAGCAAGGTACTGCTCAGTATCAGCAATCAGGCACGTGCATACATAGGGGTGAAGGGGTGCCCGGGCACCTGCCTTTTTCGTTTCTCATTAGAAAGTGCCCTTTTTATGCCACCCTCTTTTTTTTTTTTTTTTTTTTTACAGTTGCACATATATATATACTGCCCTGCCCTTCCAAATGAAAGATGTCACGATAGAATCTAAATATTAGGTAAAGAAAGAGAGAGAAATGCCACCCCTCTCGTAAATAATAGGTCCTTCCAGCCAACATGTAAACCGCGCAGGGCCAGCAGTGCACTGAACAGGAAATTGATATCCAGCTGTTGTTGAGCTCACGGTGCCCTCACACTCGAGTCGAGACCTCTTTTTTACAGTTACTATTTCAACTAAACAAAGCAAGAGTACACATCAGGTAAGGTATTTGCCCAACAAAATAAAATGTCGGGTTTGCAGTGCACTGTATATTTCGTGAAACACGTCGCCAGCCCCTCCCTGTCTGCTGCTGCTAGTGCAGGAAAATCACGGAGCTCTCTCTCTCTCTCTCTCTCTCTCTCTCTCTCTCTCTCTCTCTCTCTCTCTCTCTCTCTCTCTCTCTCTCTCTCTCTCTCTCTCTCTCTCTCTCTCTCTCGCAGCTGTTGGTCTGGAGCGCATATTGTGTTATTAAAGGGACACTATGTAGTTTTGGTGACATCTATCGGTGAAACTGAATGTACCATGATATACTTGTATTAACCCCAAAAATCGGGCTCGCGCGCTGCGCGCGCTCGCATTACATTTACTAATTAATGCCCTTTTATGATTTCAGGTACCTGCCTTTCTAAGGTCTTGTGCACGTCCCTGTCAGCAATTATAGGAAGCCGCTCAATTTGGAGGAGGCGTTGTTTCCTTTACCCACGATACG
This sequence comes from Notolepis coatsorum, assembly GCF_963971535.1. Taxonomy (NCBI): domain Eukaryota; kingdom Metazoa; phylum Chordata; class Actinopteri; order Aulopiformes; family Paralepididae; genus Notolepis; species Notolepis coatsorum. The sequence goes on from NC_140165.1 coordinate 315,758,599, forward strand.
TGTCCGATGTGTCTGACAAGTAGTTCAGCCGTACTGTATGTAACAGCATTCTGCCGACCATGCACTTTGTAACCGGCTGTTCTTTTACAGTTTCTGACTGCCACTGGCCAGTGTTTCTGTCCTGTGTATGAGGCTTCCTTGTACTTCTGTTCATGTGGACATAAATAAACATTTCAAGTGTGTGTGCGTGTGTGCGATATGTGTGTGTGTCCTCACCTTGCACCAGGAGGTTCACTATGATGGTGTCGAAGCCCAGCGTGTTGGTGGCTGTGCAGGTGTAGTAGCCCGAGTCCTCTGCTTTAACGGAGCGCAGCACCAGAGTCCGTTGGCCTGGATGAGACGCAGACCATCGAGAGACACCGGGATGGCTGTGTCCTCA